>NC_057937.1:1690000-1990000 GCF_018555375.3 Anguilla rostrata
CTTCTCCGGGGCTCCCCGAGGAAACGGGATATATCAACACGTACACATTTTTTTTCTTTTTTTTTTCACACGCCGGAATATTTCTTGCCACCGACGCTACACCTAGCTCAGGAACACCGGCGTCCCAAGCCTTCTCGAAAGGGACTCCGTGTCCCGAAACAAATCAGGAGGGGAACGCCGAATGCCAGATCCGCCTGATTAACAGTAGCTGACCATCTGCCGGACCGATAAGGGCGGGGGGGAGAAAAAGGCCCTGCGATGGATCACAGACTGCTACCTCCCCTCAACTGAGTCATGTGACTCCAGTGAGGGATTATGGGAAGTGTAGTTTTCAAAAAAGGGACAGACTGAGGGGGTGGCAGGGCTGTGGTTTCGACGGCTCTCTGGCGCATCGCAGCTCGATAAGCAGACCGTCGGGGGGGGCTGAACGCTCATTTACTCCCAGGGGCACCCCCCCCTCCTAAACTCAAACAGACTCACACACACAGAGACGCACGCGAGCACACACACACACACACACACACACACACAGACGCACACACACACACACGCACAGAGACGCACGAGAGCGCACACACACACGCACAGAGATGCACGCGAGCACACACACACACGCACAGAGACGCAAGCGAGCACACACACACACATGCGCGCGCGAAGGAAGCCCTCATACCAGACTGTCCTTTAGAACAGAGAGAGAGAGAGAGAGAGAAAGGGGGGGAGAGCAAGGGAGGAAGGCAGAGAGAGAGAGGGAGGGAGGTAGATAAAGAGACAAGAGGCGGCGAGAGAGAAAGAGAGAGAATGAGTGAGAAAGAGGGAGTTAGCAGAGAGAGGGAGGGAGGTAGATAGAGAAAGAGAGAGAGAGAGAGAGAGAGCAACAGAGTGAAACTGAAAGGGAGGGTGAGTGATGGCGTGAAGCCGAAGAGGTGGGAGAGGAGAGAGAGATAAGGAGGGAGACGGAGTATTAAGAAGAAAGGGGGGGAGTGAGAGAGAGAGAGAGAGAGAGAGTGCGACGGAGGGAGGGAGGGAAGAGGAGGGATCAGCGAGTAGCCGGCAGCAGGCAGGCAGCACACACTGCGCCGTGGCAAACTCAGTCTACAAAGAGACATCTGTTCCATTACCTCCATCCATTGTGGCTAATTACATCCTGGCCTGTCTGTGAAATGACAACCACTTATTTTCCGGCGAACAACAAAATCCCACCGCGTCGAATGGAGAGGCTAAGGTACCGCGGAGGCTGACAGGCCAGGCAGCGCGCTCACCGCCATCCGGCTCTTTCTGCCCAACATTTACCGCCATCCGGCTCTTTCTGCCCAACGTTTACTGCCGAACAGCGTTTACCGTGAAAGCAAAGATTGCCTTTAGAAGTCGTGGACAATCCTCTCTCTCTCACACTCTCTCGCTCTCTCTATACATGAAATTTTTGTGATTTTTGCCAAATCATTTTTGCTACCAGTCCGCTTTCAGTTGTAAATCATTCCTTGCCGCATGGCACCTCAACATCCCTTTTTCCTGTCAAGTGAGACTCGCACAGTAGACATTCATTACATCAATAGTTAAAGGGAAAATGTCAGATTATAGAACTGTCTTCTTTAAAAATTCAAAATCCTTCAAAATAAATTAGAAATAGAAACAAACATGACGCTACTGGTTAAAGACGTATAAGGTTATATAAAATTGACCGCACGTGTAATTTGCGAACTTGAAGTGCTTTGTAAGTTAATTTGCGAATGGATCCGTAAGCAGAAGCAGATGTCCCCGGCCTGGACTGGCTCACGCAGGACTGCTGTGATAGGAGGAAATATTTAACTGACAAACGAGCGAGCCTGTCCGGGGGGCTGCGGGGGCGGGGGCAGGGGCGGGGGCAGGGCCACTCGAGACGCCGCAGAAATTTCACGTTCTTCTCTCCCGCGCGGCAGACAGAGCGCCGTTAGGTCCGGGGACCTGGCGGCTGATTGGTTATTCAGCGTGGGGACCTGGCGGCTGATTGGTTATTCAGCGTGGGGACCTGGCGGCTGATTGGTTATTCAGCGTGGGGACCTGGCGGCTGATTGGTTATTCAGCGGGGGGAGTCGTGCTGATTAGTAGCCAGTATCAGCACCAGAGACTGGGCCGTCAAACTGGACATTTTCAGTCAAAGCGCTCTCAGTGTGTCTGCCTCTGTACCTCAGACAGATGCTGCACAGAGGGCGGCGTGGACGTCAGTTTACCCCACCAAAAATAAAGATGCACCCTTGCAACAATAAACCTATGCGCTCACTCTCTCTCTCTCTCCCTCCCTCCTATAAACACACACTCACTCTCTCTCTCCCTCTCTCTCTCTGTCTCACACACACACACACACACACACACACACTCACTCTCTCCCTCCCTCTCTCTCAGCCTCTCTTTAGTGCACGTCTCCTGGCTCCACAGTGATAATAACCTCACTGAGGCACCAGGTGAATGACTATGTTACCAGTACCAAATATACATTTTCCATAAACTGCCCCTGTGATATGATCAGACTGGTCCTATCCCCCCCATCTTGCCCTTAATGCTTCCTGATAATGAGCTCCACTGACCCACCCCACCCTGCTGATCTTTCTTGACAAGATGAGGCCACTTTTGTCCCCCACCGCTGAAATTTCAACCCAGCAGACATTCAGCCACCAGGCCAGTCCTGGGTGCACCCGAGCGCGTGATCGAGCAGAAGGAAAGAAAACTTCACATCTGTAACGGAGCTGAATAGCAGGGGAACAGGCAGAGTCAAAACAAAAGAGAAACCGCCTGCAGTTAAAAAAAAAAAAAGAACGACTGGAGACACAAAGAGGCAGTAACTGCTGAAGGAGCACCTCTCCGTCCGAAACCTCAGCGAAGCAGAACACACGCAGCACAGGGTCTCTCCTTCCTAAAGGTGAACCACGGAAAAGAGAGAGAGAAGGAAAAAAAAAACAAAAAAACAAAAAACAAACAGATGAATAAAAGCGGCGAGCCCCATACGTCTGCCCAACGCGGATCGCAAAATACCTGCAGGCGCGAGCTGCTAATGAGGCTGCCGCCGCGGCGCGTTCCCCGGGAAACAAACGGCCTCGCCTCGGAGCGCAGACCCAATCCCGCCGCGAGGACACATCTGCCCAGCAGGTATGTGCAGAGCCCGCGCTGGCGCGGAACCCCATCCAAACAGATCGTTGATTAATGGCCGTTTCTGCGGAGGAGGCGAGGGGGGAGGCGAGGGCCGGCCTCGGGGGGGGAAAAGGTTTTTTTTTTTTTTTCGTTCCGCGGTTCCAGACCTTCCCTCCCCAAACGACACCCCGTTAAACTAGGGGGCCTCTTCGGCGCCCCTGTTTTAAATTCCGCACGTCTCGTTGCTGTAAGTAACGAATCCCCGAAGGATGTTTACAGCGGTGTAACGCAGAACGTCCTCCCCGAAGTGTCACGGAGGGAAACGCAGGGGGACATGTTCACTGGAGCACTCGCTGAGACGGATGATTGTTGAGAGACAAAAAAAAAAAACACACAAAAAAAAAAAAAAAAAAACCCGCAATCCCTAGAGATTCTATCCACTGTCAACACTACATCTAACAATACACGAGAACGCCCATGTTGGAAAAAGAATTACCTCAGGAATCTGTACAACACTGCTGCTGCCAACACACCAGCAGCCGAACACATTTGTTCTAGCGAGCTTCTCTAACACTCCACCTGAGATAGAGAATATCACACGAATTGCTCAATATTGTATCGAGTTTTCAGATAAAATCTTCTTTGCTCTTGCTCGACAGAGCCCCCCCCCCCCCCCCCCCTTTTGAAACCCTTCGAACTTCAGCTCGCTGGAAGGTCTCGCTGATTCACCTTGTCCTCTCCCCTCCTCTCCGCACTTTCAGAACTCCGCGAATCAATCTTACTGATAGGCAGGAATAACACCACATTTGGGGAATTTGTACTCCCGAACGGTAAGCATATTTTCTGCGGCACTTCGAGGTAAATGTCTTTTCTCAAAGTGTGTTCCTGGGGTAGGACACACAGTGCGGCGTTTGCTGAATAATAGGAGAGGTATAGAGGACCATCATGGAAATTAGCCTGCTGGCTATGTGTTTCCATCCTCGAATATTTTTAAAATATCGCTGTCTGTCTATGCAGTCTTATGAAATCTTGTTTTAAAATTGTCAAATAAATTCAAATCAAATCAAATTCAAGTACAGTCAAACCCACCGGCAGGTCATGGTAAGAACCTGTCCTGAGACCATGACAGGCCCACCTAGTCCGAGCTCTCCAGCACCTCCAGTGGCAGCGCAGAGGTACTGCAGATGCATGCGCCACAGGCGCCGCAGAGCAGTTGTGTCCCTTCCATCGGGGGGCCCTGCAGACTGCATCTATCCATTATTCTCTTTGTGCTGCAAATCACTCCGTGCCCAGCTGTCGACCGCATGCTGTGCTGCCTCACCACGCTCGCACAAGAGAGCATTTTGTTTCAGAGAACAAGCTAAGTGTTCTTTGAAGTCAGTTTACTGGACACGCGACTGCAATATCGGGGCCAGTGCTTTGGAAGCAGGAGACAGGCCTGTGTCAGAGGCAGAGCGCTTCGGTTCTGTCTCTCAGCCATCAATGAAAGGAAAGTCCACGTACAACAGAGTGATTCACCGCGAAATACAACAGACAGGAGGCGCTGTAGAGTCAAGGATGAGCAGCACAGTGGGTATGTAAGTGGACTTGAAACTCAGAGGTTGCAGGTTTTACTCCCAGGTAAGGCGTCCCCAGTTGTTCCACTGAGCAAGGCGCTTAACCCGTATCGCTTCAGTAAATATCCGACTGTAAAAAAGACTGATTATACGCAGTGGAAGCTGCTCTGGATAACGGCACCAGACATGTGCTGTAAATGCAGCTTTGACTTCGCTGTGTGGAGGAGCTGAGCAGACTCACTGGTCAGAGCGTTCGACAGTCACTGCGCCCGTTTCTGGGGTAACGGCTACTTAGAGGATTGCGCGGGGGATGGGGGGGGGGGGGGGGGGTCCAAGTCAGCGTCTGTTTATCTCCAGAGAGGCGGTCCTTCTGACAGCGATGTGCGTTTGCAGGCCCAGGGCCCACAGACCAGCTTTCCGCGTGGGCCCATGTCTACACTCGCCATCTTTACTGCCGCGAAGTTTGACACCTAAGCAGAGCAGATCCAAACCCGCTACCCGCCTCTGTGATCAACATGCTTACACGTTCCCCTGCCCTACACCACCCTGCCCCTGGACTAGGGTCACAAGAACTCCTTCTATTTATTTTAGCATTCTGTCACCAAGAAACTGAAGTAAAAATCTCATGCGCTCACACACGCAGTCCCCACTGCCCACCACTACTGTCTGGAGGACCACCTCAATCCCATCAGCCCCTCCCTCTCTGCACATGCCACACAGGGCCCCCTCCTCTCACCATCTGTCACGGGACGGGGTCTCCCCGGGCTGTCCCGTATGGTACAGTCCTGACCTTTCACCTCTGACTCACAGAGAGAGAGGTCAGGAATGTGGGCAGTGGGCAGAGTCCACACCCAGCAGCAGCAGGGCTCAACAGATACGACCAGCGAAGAAAAAACTGAAAAACTCTAGTCCCCCACACTTCCTGGGCAGATACCCACACCCACTCAGACACAATACAAAGCTTTTTTTTTTATAGTGAGTGTACAGCAGGTCTTTAAGCCAAAATCACCCTGAAAAAGTCCTGAGAGAGATTAACCCTTTAAGGTGCCAGATCACAAATACATGATTAGAATGCTCTTATCTGACATTCTAAACATTCTAATGGTGATGTCACAATCACCACTGGTAACTGAAAGCACTGGAGTTCTAGAACACTGACTTAGCATTCCAAAAAGCCTACTCTTCTAAGAATTAAAACAGCTTTTGGCTGTGAAGGAGAGACCTTTCTGTACCATAAACTATTCCAGCCTTAGATTAGAGAATCTGGGGGTCTGTAAATTTCATATCTTAATGTCCAGATAGAAAAGTACCAGGAGAAACAAAGAAAAGACAGTGTCTGTTTCTGGAGCAAAATAATATTGATAGGAAAAACATTCTGTGATCTGGTGAGACAAAAATGTAAAAACATAGATACGAGAGACCAAAATACTGGATAAAATCTTTTGCAGGGTTGTACCTGGGTGTCTGCCAAACAAAAAGAAAGGGGGTGTGGAAGACTGAGGAAGGGGAAAAAAGAAAGGAACAAAAATAAGTGGCTTCTTAAGGTGGCAAACAGAAGAGGCGTATCAGGACAGGTACAGCAGGGTGGGTAGGGGTGAGGGGTGAGAGAGGGCTAGCTGTGGTTTAGGCTCCCCATCTCTCGGGGGGGGGGGGGGTGTCGGTGCGGAGATGAAGAGCGGGCTGGGGCTGAGAGTGGGCCCGGTCGCGGGATGGGTCCTGGGGGGGTTTGGGATGGGGGGTTTGGGGTGAGGATGAAAGGGAGGATTAGGGAGCGGGTCCACTCTGGGCCCTGCCGGGCCGGCGGGACGCTCATTAGACGGGCCGGTCCCGCCTTTGTTCACAGCACGGCCCAGATAAAGCGCCGCCTGCGAGGAACCGCCATCGAACCCGCCATCAGGAGGACTGCAGGCCCTCTGCCTGTCCCATCTGCCCTCTGTACGCTAATGCACACACACACACACTCACACTCACACACACACACACCTATACACACACACACAGACACACACACACTCACACACAGATACACACACACTCTCTCTCTCACTCACTCACACACACACACACAGATACACACACACTCTCTCTCTCACTCACTCACACACACACACACAGATACACACACACTCTCTCTCTCACTCACTCACTCACTCACACACACACACACACACACACACACACACAAACTCCAGCCAAGCTACAGGCCTAGATGAAGTGGAAGGTCTCCCTTGGAAGGGAGATCTGACTGCACACGCAGAGTTTAATAAGCAGGCAACCTTTCCCAGGCTAAACTGCACATCTCATATTTGACATGTTCTCCATTTGTACAGCAAACGCCGAAGCAAAGCCAGTATATCTGGGGCATGCTCCTGGGGACGAGAGCCCCACACGTCTGCACGGGTAACGTCCCCCGTTTGAGACCCTTATCGTGTTGATCACCGTCCCACGGCCTGCGTGCGTTTCGATCTTTAGCGGTACCTGTGCAGGGACAACAGATGAAATTTCGAGCAGCTCGTTCTGGGACAAGCCAAGTGACCGGGCAAATAAACAAATACAAACAAATAAATTAAATAAATTATCCGTTAAGCGCGCCAGCAGGTAAACAAATAAATAAAAAATGGCGCCTTTCGCAGCGCGGGTCCCTGATCATTACCGCGCGCGACCGCGAGCCCGGGGGAGGAAACGGCGCGTCTGTAACCGTGGAAACGGTGCCAGAGCGGGAGGTGCAGTGTGGGATACATCAGAGCGGGAGGTGCAGTGTGGGATACATCAGAGCGGGAGGTGCAGTGTGGGATACATCAGAGCGGGAGGTGCAGTGTGGGATACGTCAGCGCAGGAGGTGCAGTGTGGGATACATCATGCTGAAGGCTCGCTGCAGAAGGCACCGCGGTCTGGAGTGAAAGTTTGGGAAGAGGGGGAATGATCTCCGCCTCCCTCGACTCCTTTCCAGAGGTGGAGGGAACGATGATGATGATGACCTATCAGGGGGAGGGGGGGGGGGTGACCGATTGCCAAAAGTAACACACCAAGCAGCCAGAAGCTGGAAGCCCAGAGCCCTTGACTAAGATGAAATTTATTTTCACTCTTTCAGAGCCTACCCGGGATGATATCCATCTCCATCAGAAAGGCACTTTCTACAGAGCCGACACATTTCTGGAGTTCTGGAAACATCTGTCACCGACAGGAAATGAGATGATGAACTCAGTGCCCCCCCTCCCACAACCAATCGAAACAGGGCTGCCGTTATGGACCCATACCCAAAACCTGGGCCAAAGGCAAAAAGCTCCCCCACCACTCTCCCGCCCCCTTGGCCCACACCCTCTGAACAGACACTCTACTCCACTCTCAGAACTACAAACCTTCAAACTACAAAACCCAGAATCCCCACTAAAGGACATTCACAACCAACTCGCCACCTTCACCCACTCATCTTCGCGACCTCCTGGGACGGTATCGCACGACGCCGCTGGCGACCCGGCGGGACTGGGACACGGGACTCCGCGTGACACCCAGCAAGGCCAGCCGCCGTTTAGGCAAACATGGTGCCCTTGGCAGATTAAAAAAAAACCCCAAAAAAACGAGCGTCCCAATTTGTAGGAGGCGTCCTTATCGGTGGCTGTAAGACAATAGGTCGGCTGATAGGCGCTTCCTGCTCCTGTGGACAGGAAGCCTGGTTTCAATCAAACTGCCCATTAGAGTGATAAATACGCTAAGAATAGTGACACACACATGTTATCCATTTAACGGGAGGTCCACGGGGGCCTGCGCTCGCTGCTCCCAAACAAACAGGGCCCAGGCCGCCGGGCCCAGATAAGCGTGTTTACAGGCAGGCTGCGTCACCGGGGTTGCTAGCGACGCAGAAGCGCGGAGAGCGGGGGGGCCGAGCAGTACCTGCTTTGTCTTTAGAAAGCGCACGTTTGCCACTGCGTCAGTCCCGGTTAAACCGTCACGGCACGGTGAAAACACCGACGAAAGAGAGTTTGTTTCTGCTGAGGATCGCTCGTTCGCCTCTCACTCGCAGGCACGGTTCAGAAGCTCTCGGCTAGAAAAACCGATATGATATTCAGAGATGAGTAGGAATATTTTTATTTTCCGTTTTAATTTTTTGTTTCCACTGCGAGCCATTCTTTTCCTTCTTCTTCAGACGATAATTTGAAGCAAACGAGTCCGTAAACAGCAATTACAGACGGGGCCCGAAAAAATAAAAGATCACCAGAACTACAAATCAAACATGCTTTAACGCGGCACCTCACGCTTGCTGTGGAACGGTGTTACTGTGTCTGAGCGAAAGCAGGGAAAGCTGAAAGCACAGGCTCCAGCCTTCAGAGGAATACCACACAAAGAGCCAGGGAATCAAGGAGGTAGCGCAGAGGGGTGAGGGGGCGGCAGGAACGCTTCTAGAATGATCCGCCACCTGCAGAATACACTTCATACACTTTATTTATTCAACCCACCTCCCCCCCCCCCCCAAGTCTTCAATGCACAGACTCTTCTGTAGATGGCTCTGACAAAATCAAACCTGCACCTGATTGGCTCTTAGGCTGATGGGTGTGTGGGTATTAAGTAAATGTACTTGAAAGCGAAATGGACACTTACACTCCGAACAAAGAAAAACAATACACCAAGAAAGTAAAATGCACCTTTTTTTTTGTTATTGTATGATGTATTTTTTCATTTTACTTTCTTGAACGATGTATTTTTTTCTTCGTTCGGAGTGCGAGTGTCAATTGGTTTTCTTCTGCCTACCAAGTGCAACAATGCTGCAGCATTGTCAAGCTGAAGCTAAACCTCCCCAATGCCCTCAGTTAACCCTTTAGCCGTGCTACGTCTACCTGTACCTGCTGGCCTTACCTATGGCTCTATCACCTCAGCTGACCAGGCCTCTCTCACAGGGTCGCACTGCCCTGCTCCTGTACACTCTGAGGTCCCAGGTGAGCATACAGGTTCACCCCCCATAACCCCCCTCGACCCAACCCCTGCCCCTGCCATCAAAAGGGACCCCTGTCACATGTGAGGGGTCAGGCAGCGCCAGTCACATGACCCACAGGTCACAGCGGGAACAGATCTGTTTGCTCAGCGGCCCTCTCGTACCAGGGGCTTTGCAGGCTTGGATCAGCGGGGGCAAGGATGCGGATTGGCTAGGATCGAAGACGGGGTGACCTTTTGTGACCCGGTAGTAAATCGCACACGTGTGCTGCTTATCAAACGCAACTCCCCCACCCCTCTCCTTGTGGTAAATCACAATAACATCACGCATTGCTCACATACCAAACCTACTCTCTCAACGGGGGGGGTGGGGGGGGGCTGGGGCCCAAATGGTCTATTCACCGCCTCCCACTTCTCAAGGTTTGTATTTTTTCTTTTATCAGCAGAGCGTAGCGTAGCCTAGCCGTTTTTTCCCCCGCGCGTGGCCTGCCCAGTTGGCGGCGTTAAGCGGCCGCCTCCCGCCGTTTCCCGGGAGACGCGCTGGCATTTCCGCGCGCCTCATCTCTTCATTTCCCGCGGCTTGTGTAATTTCCGCCGAGCGCTCGCGTGCCCAGTGTCAGGCGCTCCTCGCTCCCCCTCCTCCCTCCCCCCTCTCTCCCCTCTCCTCACGCCGGGGGGGGGAGGGGGGCTCTTAATCCTGGGCAAACACGCTAACGCTCCTCGGAGCGCCGCGCGGACGGAGAGCGTCTGTTTGCGCTCCGTCGGACCGCCGCCTCGAACAAAAGTGCGCAGATTAAGGGATTAGGGCGGCGCGGGTTCACAGGAAGTCCTCAGAGGACCACGCAGGCGCTCTGAAATGCCACCCGGAACACCTGAGCTACGCTAGCACTAACAGCTACAGCAGCGCTACCAGCTATGCTAGTACTAACAGCTACACTAGCGCTATACAGCTATGCTAGAGCTAACAGCTGAGCTAGCACTATAAAGCTATGCTAACACTAACAGCTACACTAGCACTATACAGCTATGCTAGAGCTAACAGCTACGCTAGCACTATAAAGCTATACTAGCGCTAACAGCTACGCTAGCACTATAAAGCTATTCTACCGCTAACAGTTACGCTAGCACTAACAGCTACGCTATGTTCACATAAACACAATCATATATTGCAAATATATCACACTTATTGGTGGTAAAGATCAGCATGCAGTCCTAAGAGCAACAGTTCACAATAATCCATTTTCCACAAGAAACAGAGTCTTGAGTGCGCCGGTCTCCAGCCTTCATTTCAGCTGATATCTGATCCGATTACGCGAGCTGGGGTTCGGATGGGACGGAAACCAGAAGCGTTGCCCTGACGACAGGCGTGGCAGCCGATCAGCAGACTGATGTAGGCGCCTACCAGCGGCCCGATGCGGCAGCCTGACAAATCAGCACCAGTGGTGACACACACACACACTCACACTCACACACACACACACACGCACACACACACACTCACACTCACTCTCACACGCACGCACACACACACACGCACGCACACACACACACACACAGCCGACTGGTTTCCCGCGCGTTCTCCCCTCTCGTGCTCGCGCCGCAGCGCTAACGCTAACCGCTAACCGCTAACCGGTGTTCCTCAGCGGCGCTAATGAGCCGCGTAATCAGAAACGCTCCGCCAGATATTTGCCCAGCGATAGCAGGCGGGTAATGAGGCAGCTGGACCGGCTGACGGACAGCTGTCGCGCAAACGCACGGCTAATGCTCACACGTAGCCGCCGCGAGGCTGTTGTGGTGGGATCGACACTGGCCGGGGGGTTCATTTTCAAAATACCGTTCACAGCCCCCCCCCCCCCTCCACATTTTGCATGAGTCTGGTCTTACAGTATGTAGCATTTATAATGCCTTCATAAGTGCTCTATAAGGGGTCACAAGCATTCTTGAATGTTATATTCAGATGACAGCGAATGGTTCACAGATGATGAGACGTACAACGATGTCTTCAGTGTTAAAATTCCTACCATAATGTGCTTCATAAGCATGTGTTATATATGCCATATGGCTGCTTTTTTTTTTTTTTTTGCATGCTTATGAAAATGGATTTTCTGTGACTTATAAAGCTGATAAAGGCATCAGGAAGGTGCACCTCAAATTGAGCGTTAACCAGAGCTTCCTGTTTCAACAGCAGGGCGGGAACTTCACTGGGGCAGGTGCCGGTTCCCTTTAGGGAATGAGCTTGCAAGGAAGTGATTTTAAACATTCCGTCACAAACGCACGCACATGCACACACACACACACACACACACACATGCGTGCACACACACACACACACACAATGCACAGCACACACACACACAGCACAGCACACACCACCACCACGCACCACCACCACGCACCACGCACGCACGCACGCACGCACGCACGCACGCACGCACGCACACACACACACACACACTAAGATCAATACAGGAGACGGGTGTATCAGTAGTCTCTCTCCGGCAGTGTATAGATGACATCCCAGAGTTCCCTGCCCAGTATCAGGTACCAGGACGGGGATTATGTACTTTTAAAAGGGGATTAACCATGTTTCCGCGTTCAAGGCAAATTGCTCCTGAGCAGAAGATTCTTGGTACAAAAAAAAAAAGTAAAATTGTGTTTCTAATCCTCAAAGCTCCTTAAACTCCCCTCCCTCCCTCCCCGCCTCTGCCCCCTCCCCCCCCTTCCACCCCTCCCCCCACGTGGTGCAGAGGCTGTCAGGGAATATTTGTAGGATCGTCTTTTTTTTCTTTCTTTTTTTTTTCTTAAACGCCGCCGCTGGTCCCACTCTGCACAGGGAGTCAGCGGCTCCATCGCTCTGCCTGACAACAGAGAATCTTTCACGGGAGAAACAATAATAAATAAATAAAAATCCTGAGAGGGTTCTCTTACACAAACACATGAAATAATGACATCGGCAGTGACAGAAAAACTGTGTTAAATGTCACTGTTTTCCTCCCCGCCGGAAGAAATCTGAATTTCTGCTTTTCTGCTACGACTGCTCAGCCCAGAAAACATCCCCACACACGAGCTCCTGAGGGGCTGGGCATCCGTGTTTGGACTGTGTGTGTGTGTGTGTGTGTGTGTGTGCGCATGCGGGTGTTGCGCATGCCTGTCTGTAGCAACTCTTTCTGCATGCGTGTGTGAGCATGCCTGTACGGGCCTGCCTATCTGCGTGTAATTTCTACGTGTAAGCGGACTCACAAGTGTGTACGAACAGCACAAAATGCTTGTGTGTGTCCGCAGGTATGTGAAATCCTTGAGTGTGTGTGCCTGCAGGTACATAAAATGAGTTCCTTTCTGGAGGAGTGCTGGATTTATTATTTATTTATTTACTTATTTTTACATTTAACCCTTGGAAGGTAAAGGTTTGCCGCCAGCGTTCTAGAACTCCACTGCTTTCAGTCTCCAGCAGTGATTGTGACATCAGCATTAGAACGTACTGCTAAGAACATTCTAATCAGGTATTTGTGACCTCACTCATAAAGTGCTAATAGACCCCTAAAGGACGGAGCTGGAGAGATGGGTTTGGAGGAACAGAGGGCCTTGTGTTTCCGAAGGAGCCAACAACAGTCTGCAACCTCCCGTCCCTGTCCCCCCCCCCCCAAACCCCCTCCCCCACCCCGTAATCTCCCCAGCAACGCCTCCTTCACCTTCCTCGCTTCATTCCCCTCTTCCTTCATTTCACAGCGACCTGCCATCCATCCTCATTCGCTCCGTAACCCAGTCATTAGGCCATCAGAGTCTGTCTCCATTAACTACGCAGGGGTAATAGAAAAAGACTCTGAAAACCAGAGAGCAGCTCCTCCTATCACAAAGCACGTTGGTAGGAAGCAGCAGAACAACCCTGACAGTGATTGGTGGACACTTGCTGGCTATATGGAGCCCTTTGTCAGTGAATGGAACACAGGCAAAAGATATCCACCAATCGCCATTGGCCTTGTTCCATTTGCAGTTACCAAAACATTCCGCGATTCACTCTGGTTTCCAAGAGACACACAACGATGGCAGCATCCAATACCCGTTTTGTTATCCCAATAACTACGAGCCCGTCTATTCGAGTGTCAGTCTCCTCTTCATCAAATTTCCACATCGAAACACGCGGATGTGAGCAGGGGGAGCTTTTGGGAAACAGCACAGGTTCCAGCGCTGTTAGTCAGACACAGTTGCCGGGGAAGGGGGGGGGGGTTGTTTTGTTTTATTGCTTCCCCCCTGCTTCTATCTTCTCACCACTTCATTTGCACACCTGTCAGAGGGAAGCCGACCTTCGACCCCGGCCCCCTCTCACCTCTCACCACCCCCCGGCGGCCAAAAAGCGGGAGCCGAGCGGGGGACACCCCCCCCCACCCCTCCCCTCGAGGATGAAACGGGGGGGGTGGGGGGCTTTCACACAGGAAGTGGTTCTGTGTCACACTTCGCAGGTCACCGGGATGGGGGGCCCTCAGTCCTCCCCTACCGCAATAATAATGAGTTTGATTTCTGGGTACTCATTTTTAATACGTTTATTAGAGTAATTAGGTCATCAGTATTTATGTACCCACGAGGCCATTTGGCATTAAAAGCAGAACTGTAGCGGTACTGACGAATAGCAACTGCTTTCCTGCAGGAATCCCATGATGCACTCTGTTCCTCTCTGTGCTCGGCCTAAATCAAACCATCCTAGCCAGGTACAGCGTTAAAATGAAATCGTTACAGCGAGCTGACCTTCACAAATAATCACAGATCTTCATAATTCCAAGCACACAGGGCTTCAGCAGGACACCCAAAAGAGCAATAGCAGTATAACATTCTGAATCCCATTCCATTGTCACTATTTATTTTGTCACCTTGACACTTAGAGATAATTGAGGTCAAAGGTCAGACCTTACACCACTTAGACTTCTGACAGTGAAATGATCTGACAGCTGGTTAGCCGTTTAGCAGTTCAGCACAGACCCAGCCTGGACCACCTGGGTGCCCTTAATCAGATCCACAACCCACAGAGCAAACATTTCCCCAAACCTCATAAAAATTCAAAACAGGACCGTGTCCACAGACAAATTATTTCAGATAGAATGACAACACACACACGTGCGAAAACGCACACACACACACACACACACACACACACACACACACACACACACACCACACACTCACACACACACACACACAACACAACACACACACCACACACACCACCACACACCACTGCGAAACACCAACACGCACGCACGCACGCACGCACGCACGCACGCACGCACGCACGCACGCACGCACGCACGCACGCACACACACACACTGCCTTTATCGGTGCAATTTCCCTGCCTGCTGTTAACTGTACGTGAGATCTTGGGAGACACGCAGACAGATCTGTATCACAAAGGCTTATGAAGCCGTCACTACAACTCAATGGCAAATGGATAATTAAGAGAAAGCCGTTTTTTCTCCCCCCCGTTTTTCGAAACATTGCGGCGGTTAATTAAAACAATGCCTTCTTCCTTCTTCACAGAGCGAGCTGCCGTTCGGCTGGAGCCCGGCAGCTCTGCGCTGCATCATCACTGCAGACAGCAGCGAGGCGACGACACGGAGGCTGGAAAAGGCTCCCATCTTTCTACCGCGCGGCGGAGAGAGCACGCTTCCTGCGCTTCCTGCATTTCCTTCCTCTCTGTCTGCATGCAGAGGCATCCAGAAGCTGCAGCACGCTCTCAACATGTTCCTGAACCAGCCCCCCTCCTCCTCCTCCTCCTCCTCCTCCTCCCTCCCTCCCTCCCTCAGTTCACAAGCGCACCCCCCCCCCCCTCCCCAAGTTGGAACAGCCATCGATTCAGGCAGCAAGGTGCCCTGGGCCATGGTATCCATGGCAACGCGGAGCAGCCGAGGCAGGCCAAAGTTTTGTTCGCGTGAGGTGTGTGTGTGTGTGTGTCTGTATGTGTTTGTGCGTGTGTCTGCGTGCAAGCATGTGTGTGTGTGTGTCTGTATGTGTATGTGTGTGTATGTGTGTGCGTGCGAACGTGTGTGCGTGTGTGTGTGTGTGTGTGTGCGTGCAAACGTGTGTGTGTGTGCGTGCAACGTGTGTGCTGTGTGTGTGTGTGTGTGCGTTGGCGAACGTGTGTGGTGTGTGTGGGTGCAACGGTGCTGTTGCGTGCGTCAAGCCGTGGCGCGTGTGGTTGTGCTGTGTGCGTCAACGCTCTGTGTGTGTGTGCGAACGCTGTCGTGTGTGCGAACGTGTGTGTGTGGCGCAAGTTGTGTGTGTATGTGTGGTGCGTAGATGTGTAACGTGTGACGTGTGTATGTGTGTGTATGTGTGTGCGTGCGAACGTGTGTGCGTGTGTGCGTGTGTGTGTGTGTGTGTGTGTGTGTGCTTATTGCGTTCGGCAGTCCACACAGACTTTGGGGACGCTGTGTGAGGTTCACCCAGGAGACAGTCACATCAGCGCGGCCAGTCACAGCCGGGCGCCGTTTAGGACATTTACGCCGATCGTGTCCGTCACACGCCATTCCTCCGCAAGCGAAACGAGACGGACTCTCCGCAGTCTGCGCGGACGTCTTGTGTACCGCGCGCCAAATCTGTGCCCGTATGCGACTGGTGGACGGGTAAGAATGTGTAAACACGCTATCACACACGCGACGGCACGCCGCGGAGACAGGGATCTCTGGAGGCTCCGCGGGGGGCGGTCCCGCGCAGCCGTGCGTCTGGCCTGCCAGGAGGGAATCGCAGATTAATAAATGTTTTCGTACCGGTCAGCCAGGACTCATCCTCATCTCTTACTGCTTGGCACAGAGCCACAGCTCACACCCATAATGCACCGCTTCCCTCTCCACCTCAGGAGGGGGTTCGGGTCCCAGCGGCCAGGTGTGGGCGGGGTTAAAGCCACGCTTCCGCGCGACCACGGCGACGGGAAGCTGACTTCCTGCGCCATCTCGCTGCTGACCGGCCACAGGAAACATTGCAAATATGCATTTATTTATATTACTGCAGATTCCAGGATATTTTTTTTTGTTTTGCCACAACTGGTCTCAACATGCAGAAGCTGCACAGGAGGGGACCTCCTCCTCCAGCCCAAAGACACCGCAAGCTGCCCAGGAGGGGACCTCCTCCTCCAGCCCAAAGACACCGCAAGCTGCACAGGAAGGGACCTCCTCCTCCAGCCCAAAGACACTGCAAGCTACCCAGGAAGGGACCTCCTCCTCCAGCCCAAAGACACCGCAAGCTACCCAGGAAGGGACCTCCTCCTCCAGCCCAAAGACACGCAGTACCAGAAGGACCCCCAGCCCAAAGACACCGCAAGCTGCACAGGAAGGGACCTCCTCCTCCAGCCCAAAGACACCGCAAGCTGAACTGCAGTGTGGCCTGACTGAGGAAAAACAGGCCTTTACATTTTCTTTTTTAAAAAGCTCAAAAATCATTTTCCCCTCAGACGAAGGAGAGGCGGGGTGGGGGGGGGTGGGGTGGGGGGCTGGGGGTGCGGGGGGCTGGGGGGCTGGGGGTGGGCTTGGGGTGCGGGGGGCTGGGGGGGGGGGGGGGGAGCTGGTCCTATGTATTGATTAGAGTTTTTAGTTTAGTGGGGATAAAGTTGGCGGGAACAAAGCCTGCCCAGCGAGCTGCGATGCTGAAGGAACAGAACGCTCTGAGAGGAGACGCGGTGTGCCTGGAACGTGCACATCTTTTACAAATGAGGAACAGGTAAGAGGCCGCACCAAAAAAATACACCGCCACAGATTTATTTTCAGCGCGATACTATAGTGCGGCTATGGTCTTTAAGGAACTGTTCTTTAAGCTTTTATTCAGCCTGTTGCTCCCAAAGCTCCACAGACACGTGACAAAGGGAAGCCCTCAGTCCCAGGCTGGGGGGGTTATGGACCGGCCAGCGTCTCACAGGGCTGGAAGGGCGTAGTTTCTGCCTGGTCTAAATGCCTCCTCTTCCTCACGCCAGCGATGAAGAGCGAGCGGCGGTGCGCGTGAGACGGAGGTCTCCCCGGCGGCGGTTTTGAGCGGGAGAGGGGCGCGGGGTTAGCGCGCCCCGTTTCCTCCCGCCAACCCCGCCAGAGCCGCCGCGGCGATCAGTCAGTCACCAGCCCGTTTCCGTGGCGCCGGCGCCTGCCCCCTTTGTTTACCGCTCACTGCGCGTGCCGGGGGGGGGGGGGGGGGAGGGGGGGGCAGCCCTTCCACCCGGAGCGAGCGCTGCTCAGCCGCATCAGGCAGCAACACACCGCAGCCCCCTTTACCAGACCCCGCCCCCTGCCCCCCCCCCGCCCCCCCTTTCCCTCCTCCGCTCCCACCCCCCCAGGAAGTTCTCTACAGGATCTGAGAGCAGCCGTGTTCAAGCCCTGACACGTGTGCCTGAGCACGCCGGGGGGGGGGGGGCGCGTGGGGGGGGGGGGGCTGCCGCCACCCAGAGCAAGAGGCAGGGAGGGGTGAGAGAAAGAGAGAGAGAGAGAAAGCAATATCTCTTCCTTCCATGGAGAGGAGAGAGGGGGAGGGGAGAGAAAGGGTGGTCTCTTTCTTTTGCTCTTTTCCTCCCCATTACCTCTCTCTCTCCCTCTCTCTCTCTCTCTCTCTCTCAAGAGCACAACATGGGTATTACTACACTGCCAAAATAAATAAGCCAAGTAACAATTATTATATTATTATTAGCTAGCGCCATTGTGTTATAATTCCTTATTGTTGTTTCCAATAAAGACAAAAAATATCTATGAGAAGACACACGCTGCTGGTAATTAATAATACTGATAATTTGAATGTATAAGACGTTATATTTCACTCATATGTTTCTGTTAGTGAGTGTCCCCACTCCCCAGGCTGAAGAAGGCTGCTATTGGGCAGGCACTGGTCTGTCCTCACCTCAACCAATGGCCACATAGCTTCTCCTGTGATGTCCAGTAAAATACTGCATATATTCCACGATTCTCAAAGTGAGTGTCCAGCCCTGAGACGGTTCATAAAGGCCTTCCTCACTGCTAAGGGCTCACAGGCACTCTTTAAACTGGGCAGGTTTCGTCTCTGATGGTGAAAAGATTTTGAACAGCGGTTTTGAGCGCGGTGCTCCTGTAAGAGTAAAGTTTATCCTGTTGTGTGCCTCATTAGTGCTGCTGTCCAGACCAAGTGGACTCAGCTAACCCCCCCCCCCCCCACCACACAGTGCTTTCGACAACACAAGCAGAGAGCTCGTTTCAGGCCAGAAACATTTAACGCTTGTTTTTAAAATGTCGGCCAGTCAGGAAATATTCGAGTTGTACCGTCTGCATGTTAATGTGTTACACGGGGTCTGGATGCGGCAGCACACCTGGCACAGTTGCACCTGTGTGGGGGGGGGGGTGGGGGGGGCTGGCAGCCGGTTCTGTGATCAGACTACAGCCCAGCCTCACAGGTTTACTGAACGGCGCTACGCTGAGAGGCTACGCTCAGTCTGGTTAAACAATTATGAGAAAATACCGATTGGTGTGAGATCTTTGTTTCATGATTACCATAATTTAACCCTGTGAAGAATATGTTTTTTGAAAATTTCTTCTCAAAATTCCAATTCAGTCACCAGCAGTGATTGTGACATCAGCATTAGAATGTTCAGTCAAGAACATTCTAATCACATATGTGACATGTGTATTTGTCATCGCACACCGTAAAAATGTTAAAGTACATCCTTGATAATGTAAAGGAGGTAGACGGTGTCTTTCTGGTTGGTCAGGCCAAAGCGCAGTTTGTACAGGAGAAGGGGATCACGAGCAGCAGGCAGGGTTAATACTGAAATGCCAACCGTTCCAAAGAAGAGTGACGCACCCCATTTAGGGATGTGAATGCTCGCTTCAAGATCAATTTGATTAGAATCGTGATTCATGATTCACAATTTAATTCAAGAACGATTTTAGGGTGGTTTATACTTATTTGGTTCCATTCACTCCATTGTACTGTGATTCAGATCTTCAGACAGATTCAAGTAACACTTGATTTTAAAAAATGCGGTTTGCAGATGGATGCAGCTGCAGCGCAGGATCTCCAATCGATGCAGGGAGGTAACGGATGAAGCTTAACACCGCTAACACCTTCACTAGCCGCTCACCAGGACTAATGCACAGCACTGACAAAATGGGAGAGTCTAGCGGTGATAAGGACAGCCTCTTTTGTCTTTTCCTTTTTATCTCCTCCTTTTGTGTCTCTGTCTCTCTATCTCTTTCTCTCTCCTCCCTTTCGCTCTCACGCTCGCGCTCTCTCCTCCCTTTCCCTCTCTCTCTCTCTCTCTCTCTCTCTCCCTCCCTCTCTCTCCGGGCAGCGAGCGACTGCTTTTTAAACTCTGACACTGACGCAGCTGTGGAGACAAAGGAGGTGGTCAGGTGCTGCTCTGGTTTGCGATGTGATCTGATGAGTGAGAGAGTGTGTGGTGTGTGTGTGTGTGTGTGTGTGGCGGGGGGGGGGGGCAGTAGCTAAGCGGGGAGGGGGGTGTAGTTAGGCTCTGTTGTCGTGACTCACAAGGCTATTAGCTCTGTCAGAGACAGCCCCCCAGGAGAGACTCCTCAGGCCACAGTGACAGAGAAGAGGGGCGGAGCCTCCTGAAGACTGTGGGCGGAGATATGTATGACCCCCCCCCCACCCACTCCCCCCCCCCCCCCCAGCTCCCCCTCCCCCTCCCTCTCAGCTGCTCTTCACCACGCCAGCCAGTCCAGACGCCGGAGACAAGCGGGGCTTTATTATCAACAATAAGCCCTCCTAAGTGGGCCATTTGCGCGCCCATCAAACCTCATCTTCCTATCAGCGCTCTGAAGCACCCGCTCTTCACAACCCATTAGCCGCCGAGCCCGGGCGCCACGGCAACGCCGCCTTTTTTTCCGCTCGCTCGCCGGAGAGCAAATTACCGCGGCGCAAATATGCAAAAACCGAGGAGCAGCGATTAAAGCCCCGACTAACCAGCGGCGTCCCAGCCTAACGAGAGCGGCATCCTAGCCACGCGCTAACGAGCTCACACGAGCTCACACAACGGCTCCCAGCGCTGCTGCCCCACCTCAGAGAGCCCAGCTCCGCCCACACTGAGCGTAAATAAGGGTCATACACACACCCCAAACACACACACACCCCCCAAACACGCACACACACACACACACACCCCCAAACAAACACACACACACACACACACACCCGAAACACACACACACACACACACACACACACACACCCACACACACACACACCCCCCACACGCGCACACACAACCCCAGCTCGCCCAATAATCAATAACCCCAGGAGACTATCCGTTGCCTGACCCCCCTCTCCTCTCCCCTCCCCTCCCTGCAGACAGAGCAGACTCAGCTGCACACAGAACACATTCGCTCCCAAAGCCAGAGGAACCGTCCGGTCCTCACGCATGAAATTCTGCACATTCCACCTGAAATAAAATAAAACCCCTGCGATGTGCACACGGCGTGTGATCAGCGTCTCATTAGCGTGTAGCGTGTAGCGTCCCGATGCACCCCGCCGCCCCGGAGCGGACCGCTACACGCTTGCTGCGTACAACGGCCCGCGGGAACCGGCAGGAGTGATGGCACTGCAGTGCAGGTGCGTGGCTGAGGAGCCCGCGCGGGGTGGCGGTAATGACCCCCCCCCCACACCCCCGCGAGCGGCGGTCCGCGAGGCTGCGAGCCCCCCCGTACGCCCCCCCCCCCGCTCCCGCGCCGCTCGCATCATCATCCGTCTTCCCTTCTGCTGCGACTGCGGAAACGCGGCAGCCAATCAGCTTCGCCGAAAAAAAGACCCTCAACCCGCCACTCCCGCCAACTCTCATTTCAATAAATCTGCCCCTTTATTAGTTTTCGATGTCTGGCTATTGTTAAACTGCCCGAGGATTCGGTGTGAGGGGGGGAGGGGAGGGGGGCACAGCTACACCTGCGCAGAGGCTGAGCCCAAAGCCAGAGGAAGGAGAGGAGAGATAAACCTGCGTTTGGGATTTAAACACCATTAGCACCATAGCGCGCCACGCGTCTCCTTTTTACAGTAGCAGGGTTTAAATGTCAACAAAAACACTCGCTTAATGATGCTAAACGGTGCACACACAAAACAAAAGAAGAGTAAAACACACACACTGTGGTTTCTAGCGGCCCCGCTCTCGGCCCTGAGCTCGACTCCATCGCAGAGCCCGCGAAGCGGCATCGCGGTCGCGGCATCGCGGAATCGCGGCATCGCCTCATCGCGGAATCGCGGCTCGCAGTCGTGCGCGAAAAGGTCGGGTTCGTCCACAAGCTCACGAGGAGGGATTAGCACCATCCTGCCCTCCCACACCGACAGTCAACAAGCTCATCATAGCGACACAGAACAAGAGCCAAGCTCACGAGGCAAGCAAAAGAGCGGCACAGCTCAGCGGCAGCTAGCCACAGCTCAAACAGAGAGCGGGCACAGCTACACAGAGAGTGGGCACAGCTCATTCCACAGCTCAAACAGAGAGCGGGCACAGCTACCAATGGCACAGCATCCACTAACAGAGAGCGGGCGCAAACAAGCGGACAGCACAGAGAGTGGCGCACAACAAGCTACGGAATGGGCACACATGCGCCAGACGGGCACTTCACACCCCCATGCCCAGGTTGGGCTCAGGTTGGGCACCTTGTTGAAGCAGGTAAACCCCAGGTACTTTATCACTGACACTAATGATGTGCAATTATGACCAACAGGGATGGTGGGGATGGACATAAGGGTCAAAACGAGTATTATTACCACTTTTATTATTAATAAGAATAAGAATAATAATAATAATAATAATAATAATTTGATGGTGTGGCCTGCATTGAGCAACGCTGAGAAGCTGCTGTATCCAGGAGACGGGTGTCTGGCTTCAGTCACATGTTCTACGGTGCCCCCACCCCCCCACCCCCACCCTGGGGGCAGGAGCACACGCCAGCTCCACACAGAGGAGACAGGTAGGAACTGACACCCCCTCACCCACCCCCCCGTACTCCCCCCCACTCCTCCCGCAAGCAGCTATGACCTACATAAGAGAGCAGCTTTCAACAAAACTTGCCCAAGAATAACGTTCCTTTCTTTCAAAGGAAATCTGGGTGAAATTTCCCACCAACATGCCCTCAAAACTAGTACACAACACCAAAAAAAAGACAGAATAGGAGAATGACTTTGGCGTCAGAATATGATACACCGAAACACACTTTCCGCGCTACAAAAAAAAAGTGTCTTAAGTGTTTTAGTCTTGTAATGAGACTTAAAATCTTCTTTTTTTTCTTCTCTCGAGTAGAAAATATTAGCTTGTTTAAAGTTGACTGTTGGCTTCTCAAGTCAAATTTTCTTACCCCACCGGCAAATCTCGAAATGAGTCTCACCCCATGTGATAAACGAGCTTCGACTCGTGAGAAACGGTCGCACCTCATTGGCAACATTTTCATCTTATTTAGCAAAAAAAAAAAAGTAACAGAAATAAGACGATAAATCTGAACACAAGACTGACATACTTGTTGAGGTTGACAATCTCTTTTTTTTTTGGTTTTCGCGATGTGGGGGGGGGTCCACGTTCTGGAGGACAGGGTGCGGGTAACACCGACCCTGGCCGTTTCGGCTGACCCCGCCCACACGAGCGCACAGACGCGGCGGCCGTGCGGGGGGGGGGAGGGGTGGGTGAGGGGGGGTGAGGGGGGGGCGGGGGGGCGCTTACCTGCCCGTGGGGCTGCATGGCGCCGTACGACATGCTCTGGCTCAGCTTCTGCTTCATCAGCAGCATGCGCTTCTGCTCCTCCGTCAGGTGGGAGCCCTGACCCCCCCCCATCTGCCCCTGCGCCTGGGGCGGGACGGGCACCTGCCCCGCCCCCTGCCCCGCCGGCGCCTGCATGTAGGGCATCATGGGGCTCTTCCCCGCGCCGGCCATGGGCGGGGTCATCCGCTGGCCCCCGTGCTCCACCGCGCTGAAGTGGCTGAGCGGCTTGGTGTTGCTGTAGGACAGCATGGCCGCCTGCTGCTTGCTCATGGCCGCCTGCCCCATGCCGCCGGGCTGCTGGGAGATCATGGTCATGTGATTCGGGGGGAGGTAGTTGTTCATGGCGGCCTTCTGAGGGTTCCCCGCCATGGCCGCCACCATGGGGTTCTGGCTGTTAAAGGCTTGCGGGTACATCATGGGGCTATTTGGTTTGTCGGGGTTGAAGGGGCCCCCCCCGTAGGGGCTGGAAGGCGCCCCCGCGGGGGACCAGTTGGCGGCTTGCGTCTGCTGCTGCTGCTGCTGCTGCTGGTGCTTCTGGATGAGCTTGGCCCGCTGCTGCTGCTGGGAGGCCAGCTGCTTCAGCTGCTCCGCGGGGGACAGCTCCGACGTGGAGGGCGGGACCTGCCCCTGCCCCGGCCCGCCGCCCCCACCCTGGCCCGAACCGCCGGCGGCCCCCGGGGCGGGCACGGGCCCCACGCCGCCGCCCGGGTTCATCAGGAAGCCGTTCCCCGGGCGGGACGCCTGCGCCGGGGCCTGGGTGGGCGTCTGCGGCGACCGCGCCACGCAGTTGGCGGGCGAGCCCGTGGCCATGGCGACGGCGGGGGACTGCTGCAGCGGCTGCTGGGGCGGCGTCCCGCTGGCGGCGGCGGCGGCGATGAAGGGCGGCCCCGAGGACGAGGGCCGGACCTGCGGCGAGCTCATGGGCAGCGGGGCGCTCTGCGGGGGCGGGGCCGACGCCGGCTCCTGGGGGAGGGGCGTCTGCGCCGCCTGCCGCGTGAACTCCGCCTCCTTCTTCTCCTCGAAGTCCTCGTTGAACAGGTCGTGCATGTCGTCCTCCGGCACGGTGTTGGCCAGCTCGTCGATCAGCTCCTGCCACTCCTGGTCGTTCAGGTTGATGTCGGAGAACAGCTTGTTCTGATTGGACAGCGAGGTGTCGGAGGACTCCATGCCCGCCCCGTCGTCCAGCGGCTCCTGCTTCAGGTCCTTGAGCAGGCCGAAGCCGTCGTCCAGGTCCAGCGAGCCGTTCAGCTTCATGTCCGGCAGGCCCCCGTTCTTGCCCAGGTCGTCCGGCCGGCCGGGGACGTGGTTGTTTCCGCCGACGCCGCCGGCGTTGTTGGGCATGCCCAGCGGGGGCTTGATGTCCATTTGGTGGAGGGGCGAGGCGGAGGGGGGCGCGCTGTTGGGCAGGCCGGCCAGTGGGTCCAGGCCGCCCGCGGGACCCTCCTTGCGGAGCCGTTTCGGGTGGGGCGAGAAGTTCCCATCGCACACGCCGTTCTGCTCGCCGTTCAGCGGCGACCGCGCGCTGTCCAGCTTCCGCTTCACCGTCTCCTGCAGCTGCCGAAACAAAACCGGGAGAGGAACTTAGCCACGGGACAGCACACCACGGGACAGCACACGGCAGCCACACACCCCACCCAGCCAGCATCAGCACCACAATCTCATCGCTAAGCAACACCCCACCCCAGCCCAGCATCAGCACCACAACCTCATCGCTAAGCAACACCCCACCCCAGCCCAGCATCAGCACCACAATCTCATCGCTAAGCAACACCCCACCCCAGCCCAGCATCAGCACCACAATCTCATCGCTAAGCAACACCCCACCCCAGCCTCAGCTCAACAACCTCATCTCCAAGCAACAGAGTGTTCAGACCAGCCTGGGCCAAAACCAAGGGTTCTTACGACAAAGCAGTTATAAATGAAGGTGCCTGCTAATAACTCTCTTACTTCTCATGACTGCTGGAGGAGAATAGCAAGCATCTCTTTACGATCACAGCTGGCATACTGGAGTCTTTTCGGGAGCATTGGGGCGTCCCCACTTCGCCATGTTTAATTACTCGCCTGTTGGAAGTTCTCTCCCAACTTTCAAGTCCAGCAGGTCTGTTTTCAGCAGTGTGGCGCAGAACATTCTAGGTCAGCGTACAAACTACCGCACCTTCAGTGTTCAGTATCTCCAGTTCCCTGCTCATGCAGTGCTCTGCACAGACACTCAGGCAGTCCTCAACACGGCTCTCCTGGGAGGCAGTTACAAGGGGCTTCAAATCAGAACACCACGCCACGCCTCGACTCCCCAAAGCAAGCCGGTTTTGTCACAATTCAAATTGTTAAAACACCTCCCCCCCCCATCTAAGAAAGCTCAATATTCACCAACTGTCCTTGTCTCGCTTCCAGAAGAGAATATATTGCATAGTGAGAGACAGAGAGGGAGAGAGAGAGGGAGAGACAGAGAACAACAGCGCAATAACGACTGGCTGTTAGCACTTAATCATTATCTCTGGGGGGGGGGGGGGAGCACGGCGGAAGGAATCGGAGCTGAAAAATGACAGTTGACGAACTTTTCATTGTTCACACTTCGCGAGCGCTTATTGTACCGCCGTCTCCCGCTTAACTCATCTGAGTCATTACATACGGCCTGGAATCTGCAGTCGGGGGGGGGAGGGGGGCAGGCGGGGGCTGGGCAGGGGGTGGGGGGTGGGATGGGCACGGGGGGAGGGGGGCAGGCGGGGGCTGGGCAGGGGCCGGGGGGGAGCGAGGACTGGGCAGGGCCATGCAGGGGCCAGCAGCGGCGATGCCGACTGAAGAGGGGGAGTGGGGAAATCAGAGCTGTTAGACGCTCGGTACCAAGATGGAGAGGGAGGCCGCGAGCCGGCAGTCCTCCATTGCCACCAAATTCCTTCTCCTGCCTCTCAGCCACAGCACATTCTGTCCTGGCTGCTGTTCACCCAGAGAACACGGACCTCGGACTGCCACAGAACATCCCCTCCTAGATAAATATCAGTGACACGTCCGGGTGGAGGGGTTTAGGCTACATGAATATCGGGGTTCAGGAGTCAGAACACAGGGACGGGCTACTGGCAGGAGGTTGCGGGGTTGAGTCCCATTAGACTCCTGTACTAATTCATGCCTAAAGAGAGTAAACTGTGCCCGGGAAAAATGCAAGCTGCATAATTTGTAAAACCGCTCAGCAAACCCAGCAAGTAGGGGCCTGTTAGAGGTGCTGTAAACATTTCAATTTAAAGATGCTATACTACATACAGTATATATATATGTCATAATAATATTTGCTTCACACGTTTTCATACGAAAGATCAGTATCCATAAAGTGTGCAGTAAGAGGCCCTGCAGTGGGTTCATTCACCTCTGCTTATCCTCATTAGCAAGCCACCGCCAACCACGCATTCCACCACCACGCGTATTTGCCAACTTTTTATTGTGCAATTTTCACCTCTCAAAATAAACCGCTCACCTCCCTGGAATTATTATTAAACTGTTCAACTATGAAATAAATTCCCTTTTTCGGTGAAACAAGTGGGTAAAGCCTTTCGCATTCATTTCGACGATGAAAAACAAGCTATGCAAGCTTTTCAATAAAAGAAAAAAAAATGGAAAAAACGCAATTTCATGACAGCTTCAGAAATATTCAAGTTCAACAATCTTCCTCCCCCCCCCTCCACCCACACCATGATTTGCCTCTTCTGAACTTCAGTAAACTACGATTATTAAAATGTGCCTGAATCATTTTTTTCCCATTTGGTATTATATTATACCACTGGAAGTAGTCTAGTTTTATATTTTCGGGAGCCAAGACGCTGATTAGTTTGGAGCAAAACTTGGCCGGGGGTTTATTTTCATAGAAACAGAAGGCTACAAAGCACGTATATATGTTTTACACTTACATCAACAATTCTGTTAAAAAATGTGTGTGCGTGTGTGCGCGTGTACATGTGCGTGTGCGTGTGTCATGTGTGTGCGTGTGCATGTGCGTGTGCGTGTGTCATGTGTGTGCGTGTGCATGTGCGTGTGCGTGTTCGTAAGCATGTGCTTTCAGATGTGAAATTGCACTGTGGTTCAATCTCCAACTTTCTGAGAGCGGCGGCCTCTTGACATGACCAACGCAGGAAAGATTGGATGAGCAACAGGACTATCTGTCAATGCTGAGATCATGCGCTGCCGGGTGAAATCATATAAAACAATCATTAAAAATTTCAGCATTATTTGTTCTTCGATGTCCGCCCTTCCCCCCACTGCCAGAACAAATGAACAATCTTAAGTAGTCACGGGGGACGTCACGGGGGACGACAAGAACTCAGAAACCGAGATGCAATTCAAAAACCTGGAGATGACTCGCATTGTTATTCAACTGGAACATTAAGACAAAATATTCAGAGGGAATTCTGACCCCCCCCCACTCCTCCCCCCAAAGAAGGAACATCGAGAGAGAGAGAGAGAGAAAGAGAGAAAGAAAGAGGAAGGAGAGAGAGAGAGCGAGACAGACAGAGAGAGAGAGAGGGAGAGGAAGGAGAGATTTAGAGAGAGAGCCGGGGAGCGATGGGGACTGTGTGGGAGGGGTGGGGGATGGGGGGGTGGGGGATGGGGTGATCCCTCCCCTAGACGCTCTCCCTCGTTCTGCGGCAGGCGTTTCCACAGCTCGCCTCCCGCACGGCTCTCTCTCCCGCCGCTGCAGAGCTCTCTCGCCCGCTCATCACAAGAGGAGTCCTTTTGTCCCTTGAAGACGACCACACGGCACTCACGTCACCATTCAGTGGAGAGGCGCAATTACAGCGTGACATCGGCCTTCTGCCCCCTGGGGGGGGGTCACCTGATGGCTAATGTCACCACCCCCAACCCTGAGCATCGCCTCCCCCCCCCGTTACACAAACCCGATTTTCTGACGGTAACAACCGGTGCGTTAAGCGGTCCTGCGACGTTGGGGGAAAGGAGGGGGGGGGCGGGGGTTTGACTATGCTGCCGGTGCGGAACGCTAGTGACACTGACAGTGGGGGGGGGGGCACTTTACGGCTCGACGGTAAATATTTGTGAAAAGACTCGACGAGTCGGTGCACCCGGGTCACCCCAAACAACGGAGACCGCATTAGACCCCCCCACTTCAGCCCCTCCCGTGCGTAACGCCTCGGCACCGGGCCGGGTGTGCGGTAATTACACTCCAGGTGCGCTCATTAAGAGGGCGGCTCGCTAATTACAGTACAGCGATACCCATCACGCCGCCGTTAGCCACCGTTAGCCACAGCGTAGCGCCCATTAGCCACGGCGTAGCGCACGTTAGCCGCGGCGTAGCGCCCGTTAGCCGTGGCATAGCGCCCGTTAGCCACGGCGTAGCGCACGTTAGCCACCGTTAGCCGCGGGGTAGCGCCCGTTAGCCGTGGCATAGCGCCCGTTAGCCACGGCGTAGCGCACGTTAGCCACCGTTAGCCACGGCGTAGCGCCCGTTAGCCGCCGCGGCTCCCTGTTTGTCTCACCAGGCGGCCGCTCGAGCGTCGCTGTGACTCCTGCCAAATGAAATTTTTTAAATAACGAGATTCACTGCCCTTCTGCGTGTGCCTCCTCCCCCCCCCTCCCCTTCCCCGAGGAACGAGAGGGGGAGGGGGCGCGGGGGGGCGCGGGGGAGCGAGGCCCTTGTTTACGGAGGAGAAATTCGACAAGATAAATAGATCATCTGGTATGTGGAAAGGAGGGGGGGGGGTTCCTAGTCTTCTTCCCTTGCTTTCAAAACCGTCTTTATGCGAGTCATTTCTGAAACGCGCCATCGTTTGTTTTTCTTTGTGCTCCCGCCGGACCCCCTTCCCCTGCCCCGGCGGCTGTAAATCGGGGGGGCCAGCTGTGGGGGGCGCCTGTCAATATCAATAGCATTTATCTGGTCGTAAAGATGATTAGACGCGCTGTCAATCTTCCCCCACGCGCGCGGGGGAAACGCGGAATTCTAGCACCTCTCCCGTGAACGCAAAAGGAGGGGGCATTTTGCTCTGAACGGTGACCCCCCCTCGCCCCCCCCCCCTCGCCCCGCCCACCCGGCGCATCGAAACGCAATCCAGCGTTCGCTGGCACAGCGCCGTCGGCTTCCCTGTGAAATACGAGGTGGCGAATCTCAAAAAAACCTGCTCTTTTCTGACAGCGGCAGCGCCTCTCAGCTTTAAGGGTGAATTCCCGTCATCGCGCGGCTTCGTCGCCAGGCAGCGAGCCTCGGAAGCGGCGGTAGGATCGGCAGGACGGCGGGGAGGAAGCCGGCGGTGCGGCAGCCCGTCGCAGGCGACAAGAAGCCTCAGCGAGCCGCCCTCCAGTTTTCCGGCGAGAAGCGAAATGAGCAGACCGGCCCCCGCCCCCGCCCCCGCCCCCGGCCCCCCGCTGCCCGCACCCGGGGGGGGGAACGACTCTGTGGCGTCGAGCATTAAAAGCAGGGCCTTGTTTGTCCCCCCCCTCCCTCCCTCCGCCCGCCCCTCCACTCCCACCCCTGCCCCGCCCGCCAGTTCACTAGTCTGCAGCTCACACAAGAACAGGCTGTCGCATGTGCTGTCTTTATCGAGAGAGAGAGAGAGTGAGAGAGGGATAGAGAGAGAGAGAGAGAGAGAGTGACGGAGGGATAGAGAGAGAGAGAGAGAGTGAGAGAGAGAGAGAAAGGGAGAGAGGGACAGAGAGAGAGAGCGGGAGAGACAGAGAAGCCGAGAGAGGGAGAGAGACAGAGAGAGAAACAGAGACAGACAGAGAGAGAGAGAGAGGGGGCAGGCAGAGAAAGACAGAGGGAGGGAGGGAGGGAGGGAGGGGAGACAGAAGAGCTCTTCAGACAGACGACAGCCCTTTCATCTGACTAAAGGAGCTGCTTTTGCTCCAAATCCCACCAACAGCAGAGACTCATTTGTCAGGGTAGGGGTGGGGGAGGGGGGGGAGAGAAGAGAACCACCAAGGTGCGGTTGTTATAGCAACCTCCTGCTCCAGCGCCGTGCGCAGCCGGCCTCCCCCCCCCTGCCCCCCCCTTCCGCGCTGATGGCAGTGGACAGCTATGCCAATAATGTACAGGAAATGACCGGGCAGCCTCCAGCCATTGTGAGCTCGCTGCTTTTCTGTCCTCAGCTGAATATACAACAGGGTCTTTTTCCCTTCCCCTGACTCCCCTCCCTGCCCCCCCCTCCCCCCCCCAAAAGAATTCCGCATTACAAAGACAGACAGGCAGAACAAACAGCTACTTTACCAGCGAATCTCACATAAGAGGAGGGCTGGTACTGAGCAACAGTGCGGCTCATTTCTCAATCGAGGCGTCCAACGCTAATACTGCTGAGCACCTGATGAGTGTGTGACCACAGAGGCAGGACATAAACACGGTTACACACACACACGCAGGACGGTCCCGCTGCACACGCTCCTTTCCTCTGTGTACACACACACACACACACACACACACGACAGGGTCACCTTGGCGGGTGCAGGGGGGTCAGGGTGTGACCGCGGTTGATTTTGGGGGATGGGACCTCGTTCTGTGACACAGGCGGCCACACGCAGGGCAGCCCCCACCCACTCCCCCCGCCCCCCCCCCCCCACCCAGGTTAGTGATGGAGCAGCTGCCTACGCAGGATTGCTAATGAGCCAATACTAGTCACGGTTCAGTCTCAGCCCTGCTTCAGCGAGCCCCACCCCCCCCCTTTCCGCCAATGAACTGCACACTGTCACCCCCCCCCCCACCCCCAAGAACAAGACCATGAGAAACCAGATGCAAACGCCACGCAGTGTGTGACAGTCTTTAAATGCAACATTTAAATCCTGCAGCCAGGTGAGTTAATGTTTTACACATTTTAACTCAAAGGACATCATAAACATCTCATTACAGCATAAGTGCTTTAAGGTGTCTTGTGTTGGGATAAACCACACAAATGAAATTAAAATGGCTCGTATCGTGGTGTGATTGGAACCGGACCCCTGCCCTTGGGTTTTCTCAAGCACTGATTCACTTTTTCAACAAAAAAATACTAAATAAACCTAATTTTAAGGCTTGATTAGATCCACGTGTTATGTTACTTTTTGTGGATGAATTATGGGTAATTTTTTTCAGAAAATAGTCCTTTAGTTGGCCTTTAGAGGGACTTCCCCAAATTCAGCAGGGGCACAGTGTGAATGCTGTTCGGCAGTAATGACCCTAGATGCGCTAACACCCCCCAGCCACAGGGGGCGCCCTAGGTGGGACCGTGACTGCGATCGCAGCCAAAAAAACTTTATTCACCTGCATATGAGGAAGCGTCTCCTCTTATCCTCGTTTTTCCCGTTAGTGAAATTTGTCTGGGCCAGGTCTTTAGTTCAGGGGTTCAGCACTTCAAAGAGCAGCTGGTTAAATTTCGGCTAAAAGCCTAATTTTATCTCAAATGGGCCGATTCCTGCGCGCATCTCACCCGCCTCTCCCCGCTCACCAGCTCACCGCTATTAGCACCAAGCGTAACAAATTATCTCGTATTCACCGCCGCGCGGTACGCTCCTCATACATATTCACCGCGGTTACCAAACTGAGAAGAGCCTCCCTCGGACGGAAGAACGCCGTCCTCTCCTTTTCACACAGAGCAGAGGCGCGCGTTCAGAACAACCACATCCCTTTCTCTCACAGAGAGCAGAGGCTAGTGCTCAGAACAACCACATCCCTTTCTCTCACACAGAGCAGAGGCGCGTGTTCAGAACAACCACATCCCTTTCTCTCACACAGAGCAGAGGCTAGTGTTCAGAACAACCACATCCCTTTCTCTCACACAGAGCAGAGGCTAGTGTTCAGAACAACCACATCCCTTTCTCTCACACAGAGCAGAGGCTCGTGCTCAGAACAACCACATCCCTTTCTCTCACACAGAGCAGAGGCTCGCGTTCAGAACAACCACATCCCTTTCTCTCACAAGAGCAGAGGCTCGTGTTCAGAACAACCACATCCCTTTCTCTCACACAGAGCAGAGGCTAGTGTTCAGAACAACCACATCCCTTTCTCTCACAGAGCAGAGGCTAGTGTCAGAACAACCACATCCCTTCTCTCACACAGAGCAGAGGCGGTGTTCAGAACACCCACATCCCTTTCTCTCACACAGAGCAGAGGCTAGTGCTCAGAACAACCACATCCCTTTCTCTCACACAGAGCAGAGGCTAGTGCTCAGAACAACCACATCCCTTTCTCTCACACAGAGCCAGGCTGTTCAACAACGCATATCACTTTCTCTCACACAGAGCAACGCTAGTGCTCAGAACACCCATCCATTCTCTACACAGAGCGGATATGTTCGGAACAACCACTCCTTCTCTCACCGACAGCTGCTCAACACCATCCTTCAGCAGCTGTCGAACACTCCCTTTCCCAGAGCAAGCTATCAGCACATCTTCTTCACCAGAGCAGGCTCTGTGACACCATCTTTCACAGCAAGGTAGGTCAACACTTCTCACGAGCAGGTAGGTCAAAACACCCTTCTCCCCGCTCGCTCACGGCAGTGAAGCGCGTCTTAGAAACGCGTGAAGCATGACCGTACGGATTAATTGCGCTACTTCACGCTCCTCTTCGCGATGAAGCACAGCCCTTCAGTACGGTGGGTCTGTGTTTAAAGATGCGGGAAGGAGAGGAGAAGTGCGCTTAGTGTTCAAGCCACACGCAGACCGCGTGTGTGTATTTACACACCTGCACACAAGAGTACACGAACGCACGTACGCACACAAATGCACAAACGCACACAAGCACACGCCCACACACACACACACACACACACACTCCGACGCTCCCGCAGAGCCAAACCGAACCCAAACCGCACCCCAGACCTGCCGCCACCCCGGCTTCCCCGCACCCGACGCCCCTCTCCGTGTTTTTTTGGGGGGTTTTTGATAGACAAATTTCAGGTGAAGAGAGGAGCAAAATTTCTCAAGGTGACATTTCACCACATGCCAAATTAATAAATAGAATAGAAGGTCATTGGGGTCATCGGTTTTGCAAATATGTCGTTGTTGTGAATAAATCTTTCTGTAAAGAACCAAACGGCCGCTGATGAATCTGGTGAATCTAGAAGCCGGTGTGGGACGCTTTGGGGTTCTGTGACTCTCCTGGTCCTGGGAAAGTAACTTCACCCCCACCCCCCCGCCCACACCTGCACCCGCCCCCCTACCCCAACACTTTCGGGTGAGGACTGCCTGGTTCTCGTCGCCAGACTGTGAAATTAGCTGGTTTAATCAAACGTGGCTTTAATTAGGGCACTGAACGCCAGGGCGACGGGGGCCTCTGGATGCACACGGCAAGACGCGGACGTGAGGACTGCGCCGCCGCTAACACTTTCATTAGGATACATCTGTGCGTCCCGCCCCCCCCAGCACCCCCCGCTCCTCAACTTAACTTCCTGCCTCTTCAATCTCAAACGGATACAGTGGGTGACTCCGCTCCTCCTCCCTGAGTAAATCTGGAAGTGGCTGCTTAAAAAAAAGCGTGTCATTGCGCGCTGACAGTCCGTACAGTCAGGCTAAACGCTAGCCTCCAGCTCGCCGCCAGGCTAAACGCTAGCCTCCAGCTCGCTGCCAGGCTAAACGCTAGCCTCCAGCTCGCTGCCAGGCTAAACGCTAGCCTCCAGCTCGCTGCCAGGCTAAACGCTAGCCTCCAGCTCGCCGCCAGGCTAAACGCTAGCCTCCAGCGCGCCGCCAGGCTAAACGCTAGCCTCCAGCTCGCTGCCAGGCTAAACGCTAGCCTCCAGCGCGCCGCCAGGCTAAAGGCTAGCCTCCAGCGCGCCGCCAGGCTAAAGGCTAGCCTCCAGCGCGCCGCCAGGCTAAAGGCTAGCCTCCAGCTCGCCGCCAGGCTAAAGGCTAGCCTCCACCTCGCCGCCAGGCTAAAGGCTAGCCTCCAGCTCGCCGCCAGGCTAAAGGCTAGCCTCCAGCTCGCCGCCAGGCTAAAGGCTAGCCTCCACCTCGCCGCCAGGCTAAAGGCTAGCCTCCAGCTCGCCGCCAGGCTAAAGGCCAGCTTCCAGCTCGCCGCCAGGCTAAAGGCTAGCCTCCAGCTCGCCGCCAGGCTAAAGGCTAGCCTCCAGCTCGCCGCCAGGCTAAAGGCTAGCCTCCAGCTCGCCGCCAGGCTAAAGGCTAGCCTCCAGCTCGCCGCCAGGCTAAAGGCTAGCCTCCAGCTCGCCGCCAGGCTAAAGGCTAGCCTCCAGCTCGCCGTCAGGCTAAAGGCCAGCTTCCAGCTCGCCGCCAGGCTAAAGGCTAGCCTCCAGCTCGCAGTCAGGCTAAAGGCTAGCCTCCAGCTCGCAGTCAGGCTAAAGGCTAGCCTCCAGCTCGCCGCCAGGCTAAAGGCTAGCTTCCAGCTCGCCGCCAGGCTAAAGGCTAGCCTCCAGCTCGCAGTCAGGCTAAAGGCTAGCCTCCAGCTCGCAGTCAGGCTAAAGGCTAGCCTCCAGCTCGCCACCAGGCTAAAGGCTAGCCTCCAGCTCGCCGCCAGGCTAAAGGCTAGCCTCCACCTCGCCGCCAGGCTAAAGGCTAGCCTCCAGCTCGCAGTCAGGCTAAAGGCTAGCCTCCAGCTCGCCACCAGGCTAAAGGCTAGCCTCCAGCTCGCCGCCAGGCTAAAGGCTAGCCTCCACCTCGCCGCCAGGCTAAAGGCTAGCCTCCAGCTCGCAGTCAGGCTAAAGGCTAGCCTCCAGCTCGCCACCAGGCTAAAGGCTAGCCTCCAGCTTGCCGCCAGGCTAAAGGCTAGCCTCCAGCGCGCCGCCAGGCTAAAGGCTAGCCTCCAGCTCGCAGTCAGGCTAAAGGCTAGCCTCCAGCTCGCCGCCAGGCTAAACGCTAGCCTCCAGCTCGCAGTCAGGCTAAAGGCTAGCCTCCAGCTTGCCGCCAGGCTAAAGGCTAGCCTCCAGCTCGCCGGCACTGCACTGCGTGCGGCACACAGTCAAAACGCGTACGTTACCGAAATGAGCAACGCAGTTAAATCGGGGAAACTGACAGGATTGGAACGTGCCAACTGCCGAAATGCAAACAAGAGAATGGATGGCACCCCAGTGAGCATTATCTTTTCCACCAATGAAACGTCCCCTACACCTGACAGCCAGCCAACCAGCATTGACTGACAACACAGAGCTGTGTTTGAAAAAATGAGGGGGCAGTGCCTTCCAGCCTGAAGGCATTTTGCTTTTGCTTTTAGTTTTTTTGGAAAGGAGGGGGGGTGTGGGGGAGCGTTGTAAGCGGGGGGGAGGGGGGGTTGGGGGAGCGTTGTAAGCGGGGGGGAGGGGGGGTCACCTCCTCGGCGTCTTCGTGGTGAGGGGTGTGTGGCATGTGGCCGGCCGGCGGCCCCCCCTTTCCAGTCTCCCAGCCCGTGTGGCGGGGGACAAGCCCGGGGGGGCAGGGTTTAAAAATATCCCCCCGCTCAGCCCCGCGTTTGGGTCAGGGCCCGTGCCATCTGTGGGCCACAGGAAGAGCCGGGCAGGGCCGGGCGGGGCCTGGCCGCGGCAGAGCGGGACAGCACGCTGGTGCATGCTGGGATATTAAGGAGCCGCGCAGTGCTGGTTAGTGTGTGTAAGTGTGTGTGTATCGTCACGCCCCTCTCTTGGTTTGCTTGTGTGTGTGTGTGTGTCTGTGTGTCTATAAGTGTGTGTATCTATGTGTGTGCGTGTGAGTGTGTTGTGGGGAGGAAGGCTGGGGAACATGGGACTGAGGAGGACAGGAAGAAGGGGGCGCAGGGCGTCAGTGAGCAGAGCTTCCGTTCACGAAGCGATGCCGCCTCTGCCTAAACGACGCTACACCCCCCCCCCCACCCTTTCCGCCTCCCGCCTCCGCACTGACCCCCCCCCCACACCCCCCCGCCCCCCGCCCGGTTTCACTGCCTTAATGCTGGGCTGGTTAAACACAGGCTCTGTTTGCACTGCACGGGCTGCCTGCATGTTAAACACAGCCACGGAAACCCTACGCCAATCCAATAAAGGCATCAGCCACACAGCGAGAGAGAGCAATTACTGCACAGCCCTGTGTGTGTGCGGGGGGGGGGGGAGGAGAGGAGGGAGAGAGAGACAGAGAGAGAGGGAGAGAGAGAGAGAGGGAGGGAGGAAGGGAGGGAGGGAGAGAGAGAGGAGAGAGAGAGAGAGAGAGAGAGAGAAAGGGGAGGGAGGGGAGGGGAGAGGAGAGAGAGAAGGAGGGAGGAGAGAGAGAGAGGGAGGGGCAGAGAGAAGGGAGGAGAGAGAAGCAGTAAATTTCTTGCAGAGAGACGAGCGGGAAATGGTATTTTAGCTCTGGCTTGTAGAGCGTGGTGGGGGGGGGAGGGCATGTTTCGTTTGCTATCAGGGTGGACTGTGGACCGAGGAGACAGAGAGGTGGGAGCGAGGGAGAGATGAAGAGGGGGAGGAGACGGAGAGGTGGGAGCAGGTGCATTCTGGGTCGTTTCCTCCAGTCTCCGGTCCCTGCTGGAGAGACACGGGCCCGTTGCCTGCTACATGCATGACCTTCGACCCCTTAAATAACCCCACCTACAGACCATCCCGCCCCAGCCCATCAGGCCTGGACTACTGGACTATTCCCCCCTCCAACTCTCTCCTTCCCGGTTACCAATCTCCATCCAGACCAAACCGCCTCAATCTACTCTTATTGATCTGCTATCATCACAATGCGATTATCACTTCACAATAAAGACCCTTTCGGGTTCCAGGGACGCCGACTGTACCTCGTCCGTTTGACCAACCAGCAGCGCCGCACGCAGGGTTAATTATGCGCTCAGTCTGATGGAGGCGGGGCTTGCCCATCACGTCCCTTCTGCCTCTCAGCTCGTGCGTAGAGAGCATTTTTGGCACTAAATGGCTCCTGAGCAGGTTGGTGATTCATACTGTTGACGGCTGAGTTTGCCGATTTCACCGATAAAGTGCTTTACACTACATAATGCAATCTGTTATCATTATTATTATTATTATTTGCATGATTAGTACTATTATTATTAACCCACAGAAGAGCAAGTTTTTGGGAATGCTTTTGCAACATTCTAATTCAGTGTTCTAGAACTCCACTGCTTTCAGTCACCAGCAGCGATTGTGACATCAGCAGTAGAATGTTCAGATAAGAACATTCTGATCAGATATGTGATCTCACACTTTAAAGGGTTAAGGATCTTAACGGTTGTAGCTGCAACAGTTCAGATGAGCCCCTTCAGATCTTGAGTCCTGGTCCCCAGCCAGCCACAGTGAAAATCCCCCCCCCCCTCCTTCTCCTGACCCCTGAGGACAGGCAGATGGGCTTACCCACAATGCACCGGGCCGCAGGAGCTCTTTGACCACAGCGAGCACCCCGCTTCCCCCGACTGTGCGAGCAGGTGCTGCTTGCGGCCGGGGGTTTCCATGGGGACGGCAGAAAGAAAAGGAGAAGCTGGCCGGGCAAGCTTGGCTTTCGGTGCGGCTGCGCTCTCAGAATCCCAGAGGGGGGGCGGGGGCAACGCCACCACAGTCCAGTTTCAACCTCAGATCTCTCTGAAAACACAGGGCTACTCTACGCCAGGCACTCCACAGGGGGCAGCGTGTGCACTCATTCTTTTCAGCCAGCCAATCACAGCCTTGCTCCCACCAGTGTAATCCCTCTGCCTGCCCAGCTCTGAGTGCGTTAGCGGTCTGAGGACCGCAGGCGCTACTCCGCAGCCTCTCCGTCGGAGAGCTCCGGCCCGGCTGCCACGGAGACCGCGCCACGTGACCCCGTCTTTGTGCCGCACCTGTGCGTCGCCCCGGAGGCGATGTGTGGAGGAAGGTCCCTGACTCATCTTCCTCACTCTCTCATTAGCGCCACTCAGCCTCACGCCTCGGAGGAACGCGGGCCCGCGCGATGACTCACCCGCCCAGACGCGGGGAGACGCGCTCTCCGCCACGCTCGCTCGCCGTGCGCCCCCGAAACCTGAGACCCCGCGGGGGCCGGAGGCTGGAGAGGGTGACACACTCACCATTCATTTCCGCGGTCTTCAGACGGACTACCCAATCCAGCCCTGCGCCTGCCTCTCCATATTAACTGCACTGGGGGGGGCCCAATCGGAGTCCGGCTGGTATAACTCGATCCCCGTATGCTATACTTGTGACGGACGTGAGCAATTCTCGTCTCATACGCTTGTGACCACAGGAAGTTGTGGTTCCGTATAAAGCTACCAACCAGCAGCGGGGGGGTGGGGGATATCATGTTCACAAACAACGCCCTTTTTAAACCAGTCTTCTGGGAAGAGACTTCAGAGACTCAGTCTGGGGTCTATTAAGATCACCCACCTCCATTCCTGCATGCTCCTCCCACAGGCTCGTCAGCCAATCAGCATCCAGTCAGATAGGTGTCCCACAGGGCTATTCCTTGGGCCTATTTGTTTTTCCCCCGCAGTATACCTTAAGTGCGAAAATAGCTTCAAGACTACTAATGTTGTATTGACTGTGGGTAAGGAAATTGTGAGAATCACAGAGTATGTATTTTAATTACCAACACGTGCTATTTTTTTTTGCATGTAGTCAATTTATTACTAGAAACTTCAGGCAGCACTTCACTGCTTCAAAACCCACTATGAGTCTGGAAAAAGCAGTGCAGTTCAGAGTTATAATAGTTCCCGTTTTTGGGATATGAACAGTATTTTCTAACCAATCATATGAAGTTGAAGTGAGGGAGCCTTGCAGTAAAGGTGGTGACTGAAACATTTGGCAAGTGGTCGAATATTAAAATGTCCACAAACAGTCCTGAGAAAACAACATGACCACTGCCCCATCCCCAACATGCCAATCATTAGTACAATAAGCGCAAGAGTCTCAAGAGATCTGACCATCTGGCTTCCCCGATTACTGCCTGACAAGTGTTTACTGCTGTTTTTCACACACATGCCCGCCTTCGTCTGAGTTCATACGTGTCGTTAGAGCGCACGTCAGTCAAATCTCCTTCGTCATCCTGAATCAGGGCATCCGCAAAAGAACTTCATATTAATACCAAAGCAAAGGTGGACACAGTCAAGTGTTTTTTTCTGTTTGTGCGCCCTCCAGTATTGATCTGTAGGGGGAGGTGCCTACTCCACGCATTTCACTGTTTCTTTAATCCATTCCCTCCAGAATGAGAATAGGTCAGCTCCTCAAGTGTGAATTCTGCAACTGCATTATCTCCCAAAAAAAAAAGCAAAGCAAAGCCGGAGCTTAACGATTTCACTACAGAACGAGGGCTGACCCCTGCAAATTCTAAAAACACACAAACAAACAAAAAACTAACCAGAAAAAGCTAACCTCCTCTCTTATTGACATTGGTTGTGAGAGTTGTCAGCAAAAAATGTCAAGAATACAGCAGGGACCAGAGCAGAGCCAGGCCCCATTCATTCTAATGGCACTATGGCAGTGGTGACCAACCCTGTGCCTGGAGGATGCACCGTCCTGTATGTTTTAATTTCAACCCTAGTTCAGGATAACAGACTCTACTAATTAGCAGCTCAACAAGATGTCTGGCTGTTGAATGAGGTGTGCTTTGTTAGGGTTGGAGTGAAAACCTACAGGATGGTAGATCTCCAGGAACAGGGTTGGTTACCACTGCACCATGGTGTGGGTTACGGCTCGGACGACAGGGCCCGAGAGTGACAAGGCGGCGGTTGGATATCGAAAGCAGCGCCCAAACATCGCTCTGTACTGAACACCCGCTGAGCCTCCGCACCCCTCCTCATGGAGCCACACCCCCAATACCGCTAACTCAGAAACGGCACCACGGCGAGAGCCAGCAACTCGCCTGAAAGGGCTAGAACAACTCACTGCTGGCGGAGGAGAAAAAAGGGGAAAAACTTCTGTCAATCTCCATTAAACATTACAATACTCCCTCCATTTCACTGCCCTTATGCTACTCTTTAAAAACGTTAAAATGGTTTAAATGATTTAAACCTTTGTGGCTTTCTCCTCTACGGATAGTTTACTTTATTAATAGCTAATGATCTCCCTCATAAACTAATGAGTTTGCTGGTTTCATTTCTTTTTGTTATTTACAGATGGGAAAAAAGTACAAAAAAAACTTGCATATGTGGGGGGAAGGGTAATTACAAATGTATGCTTGCTCGTACAACCCAACCCCCAACCCACAACCCAACAGTGTTATTAAGAACCACTGAAGGCATTCCAAAGTTCTTCAAGGGCCACCACCCTCGGGCAGACACGTTGAGAACCTCTACTCTCAAATCAGGATCGTGTCTTTCAGCTTCCTGTCCAAGCCCCGCCCTACTGCTTCCTACTTCCTGTGGCCTTTCTGAAGACGTCTTTCTTCAGCTGAGGCGATTTACACTGGCCTGCCTCTACCACCGACACGCATCACACGAGGGCATTGGTGCATACCTGACCTGATGAAGACCTCAGGGTGGAACAGCTAATTAAAGGGGAACACTGAAGAGCAGTGTGTGGGGTTTTCCTTCTTCATACATCCGAACTCCCCCATAACTCCAGCACCTACGGAAAGGGGACGTGCGTAGGTTGTTTCCGCTTGGCCTACAATAGGGCACAGCTCCTCCTAAATAAAAACACGTCACTGAACGCTAAAGCAGAACTTCTGGACACCCGTGTGACACGAGGTCCCAGGGTGAGTTCCATCTCTCCCTCTCCCTCCCTGTATTTATCTCCTGGTATTGGCCCTACGTGACACGTGCTGTATGAACGCTCCACAACATGGCGGCTATGTGTGGAATGATGACAGCCTGAAGAGTCATGTGACAACAGCCCTGCGCTGGATCACCGCCACCAAATGGGAAAGAGGTACGGGGCGCCACAGAGAGGGCGCCATGTTGGGGTCCCCCCACACAGTGGCATGCAACGCCATCCTGAGGGGGGGTGGGGGGGCCGCGCCCCTCGTCCTGCTGGCTCGGCCATTTTTACGCGTGTGACTCTGGCGCCGTCGCCATTTGCAATTTTCGAGAGCTGCTGACGGGGCTAAAAAACCCGGGGGGGCGGAGAAGCGTTTTCACCAACAAACAAACTCTGCAGGGGGGGGCTCCTCGGCCAAGAGACCGGGGCGCCGGGGGGGGGGGGCAGCAACCAAAGCCCCGGCCCGATCCTGCCCGAATTAGGACCCGCAGCCTGCTGAGGATCGAGGCGTCCTTCACATTGCCAGAAATAATAACCCATTCCCACTGGCACAGAGACGACAAGGCCTGGCGAATTAAAGAGAAACTCTGCAGATTCTCCCCTCATAAAAAAACAAAACACTCTGACTGCATGGTAGGTGTACGGGGATAGTGCGCGTCAAAGCTGAGAAGCATTAATTAGCCGCTAATGCCTCACAGACTAGTAATTAATGTCAGAGTCGCAAGTCATAGCAGAGTCCCCTTCTCCCAGTAGAGAGTGCGAACGAACAACAGGCAACCGGGAGGAAGGGAGCGAGGGAGAGAGGGAGGGAGGGAGGGAGGGAGAGGGAGGGAGGAGTGGAGGGTTTCGGGCACGCATCCCCACCTCCCTCTCCGCCCGTCAGCTCTCCCCCGTTCGTGAGGAAACGCTTCTCGCTGTCAGCCTCACGCTCGGCTGTGCCTCGCTATTTTTAGAGCTTTACTTCCTGTTCCTGGAGCGGTACCACAGAGCAGAGAGAGGGGGAGAGAGGGAGGGGGGGGAGGGAGGGGGGGGAGAGAGGGAGGAGGAGGGAGAGGGAGAGAGAGGAGAGAGGGAGGAGGGAAGGAGGGAGGAGGGAGAGGAGGAGGAGGAGGGAGGGAGGGAGGAGGGGCGAGGAGGGAGGGAGAGGGGGGAGAGGAGGGAGGAGGAAAGGAGGAGGGAGAGAGAGGAAGGAGGGAGGAAGAGAGGTAAGGGGGAGAGGGAGGGAGGAGCGGGAAGGAGGGGAAAAGAGGGGGGAGAAAGTAATAGATAGATAGGGAGAGCGAGAAAGAGAGAGAGAAATAGTGGGAGAGAGACAGAGAGGGCAAGAGAGAGAGAGAGGGAGAGGGAGGGGAAGAGGGGAAGTGGGTGGGTGGTTCTGCGGGGGGGGGGGCAGGCAAGAGGGATGTGGATTGTGCAGTGCCGTCTTTAGTAAATCAACTGGACCGTTAGCTCCCCCCCCCCGCCCACCACCACCCCTCAGCTGTGGGCCAAGCCTGCAGCAGGATAACAGTAAAAAAACACGAAGGGGGGGCAGAGAGGGAGGGGGGGCGAGCAGCCCTGATGGAAAAGCAGACTCTGGTTAGCGGTAAAGTGCTGCAGCTACAAGGCGGTCTGACTGGGCCGTGCTTCACAGGATCTTAAATTACCTCCTTTTATTACGCCCCCCCCCCCCCCCACCGCTGCCGGCCCAGCTTACACTGGGACACCCCACACACCCCCTCGCACAGCCTCATTAGAGTTTTATTTTTACTTTCTTTACTTTCTGTATATATAAAAAATATAGTAAATTGTGTACATTCAAAAAACCCCAAGGAAAATGCTTATGAAAGCGGTTTAACGCACATGGTGACTGTGCAGTCGTTGCTAGTCATTTCTAGCAAGTACCTTGGGTAAGAGCAGCCAGTCACTGCTGCCATCAGCCATTACATGCCTGCCAGTACGCACCAGTACACATGGCTGCCTGTGAGCACCTGGACTGCGACTCAACCCCTCATTTAAACAACAGGACTGCGACTCAACCCCTCATTTAAACAACTGGACTGCGACTGAGCCCATTAAACAGGCTTCAACCCATTAACACGGACTGCGACTCAACCCCTCATTTAAACAACGGGACTGCGACTCAACCCCTCATTTAAACAACGGGACTGCGACTCAACCCCTCATTTAAACAACGGGACTGCGACTCAACCCCTCATTTAAACAACGGGACTGCGACTCAACCCCTCATTTAAAAACGGGACTGCGACTCAACCCCTCATTAAAACAACGGGACTGCGACTCAACCCCTCATTTAAACAACGAGACTGCGACTCAACCCCTCATTTTAAAAACGGGACTGCAACTCAACCCCTCATTTAAACAACGGGACTGCGACTCAACCCCTCATTTAAACAACGGGCCTGCGACTCAACCCCTCATTTTAAAAACGGGACTGAACTACCTCATTTAACAACGGACTGCGACTCACCCATTAACAACGGCTAGGACTCAACCCCCTTAACACGGACTGCACCAACCCTCATTAAGAGAGAGAAAGGTTCTGTGACTTGGCCAGTTACACAGTCATGCCATTAGCAAGATAGGACCCACCCCCCCGCTCCACGCTGGGTATACTGGGTATAATACACCAAAAACTACGCGGAAACGCCTTGTGCTCTTACCAGTGTTTGCCAACTGCGTTTGCCTCCTCAAACTGGGACACAGCGTAAGGCGCACACGGTGTGAGCATAAGCCGCTCTTTGATGGAGAAACAAATAATAAAAAATAAAACAAACAAAAAAACCTGAACAACCGTAGGAAGTGGAAGTGGCGCATGAAAGGAATTGTGGGACACGATCAATTACACCGGCTGCCACGACAGGGGGATAATAACCGCAATACACACAGCATCAGATCTGCCAAAAAAAACTAAAATAACAACTGAAGCCTCTTTCTGGGAGCAGCCGCCCTCCAACAGAAGGTGGGAGGTGGAGGGGGCGGGGGCTGGTGGGGGGTGGGGCGAGGGCGGAGCGGGGCGCAGGACCAGGGGGGGGCGGGGCGGGGCGAGGGCTGGACCCGGGTCCTCTCTCCCGAGCGGGGCGGAGCGGAGCAGGGTCTGATGGGATGCCATTAGAGCGGGTGGCGGCTCTGCGGTCTTGGCGGCGGCGGCGGCGGCGGCTCCAGCCTGGCAGAGTCCTGGCACTGGGCACGCTGGGGGAGCCCTCGCGCCCGCCGGCCAGATGGCGGGATTCAGCTGCAGCCGCCGCCGCCGCCGTGCGACCAGGAGGCCCCGCGATTCGCCGACCGCCGTCACCCGCCGCCCCGCCCCGCCCGCGACAAACCGCCGCCCCGCCCCGCACCCGCCCCCGCCCCAGCCTGCGACAAACCCCCACCCCTGCCCCGCCCCGCCCGCGCCCGCAACAAATCCCCACCCGCCCCCGCCCCACCGCTGCCCCCGCGCCCGCCCCCGCACAAACCCCGCCTCAACGGGAGTGCTCCAAAAACAGCCCAAGCGTTCCCCACCCCTCCGCCCCGTCAGCACCCCGACATCCAACAGGACGACGGCGTACCCCGACACCTGTTTGACAAGGCTGATACAATGCTGATTAGAAACGGTGCTGAGGGAAAGAGAAAGAAAGGAGAAAAAAAGCAGAATGTTAAGAAAACAGAGCAGGAGGAGGACGAGAAGGAGGAGGAGAAGGAGGAGGGCACTGAAAAACACTGAAGAGCCTTTGATAAACCTGTTTATCCCCCCCCCCCAGCTTTTGTAGAGGCTGATGGGAACATCTGACGCTCTGCTTCTGCTCTCTAAAGTCGCGGGGTGAGGTTCTGTGTCCCCGCCGCCAAAACTGGAAGCAGGAAAACGTGCTAGTGATGGAGAGAGGCTTCAGCACTGAGGGGGGGGAGGGGGAGGGAGGAGAGATGAGGCAGAGAGAGGAGGAGGAGGGAGGAGAGGAGGAAAAGAGGAGGGAGAGAGAGAGAAGCGAGGAGACAGAAGAGAGGGCAGTGAGAAGAGAGAGAGACAGTGAGGGAGAGAGAGAAAGCGAGGGAGCGAGGGAGAGAGAGGAGCCAGAAGATAAGGCCTTACGCACAGGAGAGAGAGAGAGAGAAAGAGAGGGACAGAGACCCCCACTGTCAGATCATATCTAAACTCACAGGAAATTGTGGAGGGATTGAGGTGTGCCACAATTCTGTGTGTGTGTGAGATAGAGAGTGAGTGTGTGCATGTGTGTGTGTGTGTGTGAGTGTGTGTGTGAGTGTGCGATGGAGTCTCACTGCAACCTACACACACTGCTGTGCACAGGAGCAGGAGAGGTAAGAGGCAGGTAGAAATAAAGATTGATAAAAAGAAGAGACAGGGAAAGAGGGAGAGAGTGAGAGAGAAGAGAAAGGAGAGTGGGGAGATGGTGAGAAAGAAATAGGGGAGAAAGAGAAGAGAAAGAGAGAGGAGTGAGAGGGAAAAGATGAGAGAAAGAGAGGTAGTGAGAGCAGGGAGTCATAACTAAGGAGGAGGCATCTGCCTGCTGGGCTTAGCCGAGCCAATCAGACGCGTCCAGTGGCCGACCTACTGGCACAGCCAATCAGGAGCATCGAGAGAGAGACAAATCTACTGGTGCTTTTGTGGCACCAAACAACGCCGATTTTTTATTTTTTCCCCTCCTTTTCCTATTTTCTTTTTTTTTATGGAGGAGAGAGCGGCTGCCATGGCAACAAAGCATCTCTCCCTGACTTGAGCAGCCCTGACGGCACCTGAGAGGGGCATCGGTGGCATGCCGCCACCGCGCCACCCCGCCAGCCGCCAGCGCCCGCGTTAGACCCGCCTCTGCCACGCCACGGCTCCCAGGACAGCGAGCCTCCAGGGTGGGGGGCACAGGATGGGAGGTGGGGGGCACAGGGGCTGGCACCTGCTACGGCTACAGACCCAGCTGGCCTGCGTCTAGACCCAGCGGCTCTGAACGCACCGAGCACGACAGAGCCTCAGGAGAGAGGGAGAGAGAGAGGAGAGGAGAGGGAGAGAGAGAGGAGAGAGAGGAGAGAGAGGGAGGGAGAGGGAGAGAGGAGGAGAGAGGGAGGAGAGAGAGGAGAGAGAGAGAGAGAGGGGAGAGAGGAGGAGAGAGGGAGAGAGGAGGAGAGAGGAGGAGAGAGAGAGAGTGAGAGAGGAGGAGAGAGAGAGAGAGAGAGAGAGAGGAGGAGGGAGCAGGAGGAAAGGAGAGCGAGACAGAGAGAGAGAGAAAGGGAGGGAAAAGGGAGGGAGCAAGACAGAGAGCAGGTGGGAGAGATGAAGAGGGCAAGAGAGAGGGAGGGAGGGAGAGGCAGAGAGGGAGACAGCAGTATATCTGACAGAGCTGCTTTTATTCAGAACTACAGATGTCCTCCACAGCACACATCAACAGCCCCCCCCCCCACCCCTACCCCCACCCCCACCCTGGACCGGGCCCAGGATCAGGGCGTAGCCTCTGCCATCAGTCTGTGCTGCAGACCAGACAGCCACATGCACCCGCCCAGAAAACATGGGTGTGCGTAAGCATGTGCGTGTGCTGTATGCTGTGCTGAGCCGTGTGCATGATGCATGATGTGCATGCGTGTGCATGCCTACATGTCTGTGTGTGGCTCGGTGTGCAGATGTGGTGTGCATGATGTAGCATGTGCTGTGCTGTGCGTGGCAGTGATCGTGCATGAGGCATGCTCATGCTACATGTGCGGTCGTACGCCAGAGGAACTGGTGTGCGTTCATGTGCGTGTGTTGTCGTGAGCATGTGTGCTTGTGCGTGTGCATGCCTACATGTGCGTGTGCGTGTGAGCGATCGGCAGGCCGTAGACTCTGCGTGTGCGTGTGCATGCGTGTGCGTGTGCGTGTGCGTGTGCATGCCTACATGTGCGTGTGAGCGATCGGCAGGCCGTAGACTCTGCCAGTAAAGCAGGACACACGATTAAACCGACCAGAGGAAGGTTTTCTTTGTTATCGGCAAACATTGGGGGGGGGGGCAGTCGTCCTGGGAATTTGCCCCGGCACCGCGGCCCAGCCGCACAGCTAATTGGTTGGCGTGCAAACCCCGGGGTCCGGGATCATTTGAATATTATTGAGCGCATAAGTATGCACTAATGAGGGAATACTGAGCTAAATAAATCAGGGTACAGAGACGGGCCCGGGCATGCTACATACACACCACCCCATCCTCCTCTCCCAACACACCACCCCATCCTCCTCTCACTACACACCACCCCATCCTCCTCTTACACACCACCCCATCCTCCTCTCCCAACACACCACCCCATCCTCCTCTCCCAACACACCACCCCATCCTCCTCTCCCAACACACCACCCCATCCTCCTCTCCCAACACACCACCCCATCCTCCTCTCCCAACACACCACCCCATCCTCCTCTCCCAACACACCACCCCATCCTCCTCTCCCAACACACCACCCCATCCTCCTCTCACAACACACCACCCCATCCTCCTCTTACACATTAGGCTTCTGCTTTTTTAATCCCTCTTTTTTTTGCTCTTTTATGGTACACAGAAGAATTTATGTCTTGGCTGACTCTGACGTACCCTGTCTGTGTGTGTGTGTGTGTGTGTGTGTGTGTGTGTGAGCGAGCGCGAGAGAGCGAGAGAGAGAAAAAGAGACAGGGGCGGCTCAGGCATGTATCCCATGATCCTCTCTGCGGGCTGCTTTCCCGCCGATGGGGACCTCCTTTCCCGCCCCCCGCGCCGCGGCGGAAGGCGACGTCGAGCAGCTGCGGGCATCGCTCGTCTGAAACGGCTCGGCTCGTCCACGCGCTCCTGCAGGTCCCTCAGCCAGCGCTGACGAGCAGGAGAGGCACCTGCCAACCGCTCCCCCCCACCGCCCACCCCCCCTGAGTCCCCCACCCCCGTCCCCAAACAGCCCGGCCGAACGCGATGTTCCCGCGTACCTGCGAACGAAGCCGCCGCCTGTGTCGCTTTCAGCCCCGCTAACAAAAGCACAGCCAAGCCTGAGCCCATTAAGAGCTCAGCCCACCGCCGTACTGACACCGCCGTACTGACACCACCGTACTGACACCACCGTACTGACACCACGGTACGGACACCACGGTACAGACACCACGGAGAGAGCGCTTCCCTAATCATACACACATACACCCATACATACACACATAGGTACATACATACACATACATACATACACACATACATGCATACACACATACACACACCCATACATACATACACACATACATGCATACACACACATACACACACCCATACATACATACACACACACACACACACACACACACAGACCCATACATACACATACTCATTCATACATACATACATACACACACACGCACGTATACATGCATACAAACATTCCACATTTAAACAGGTTAGATACACAGTACGCTGCACGTTCAGCTCGTGCCACAGACCCCTTTCCCCCGGGGACAGACATGTCTGTGTTTCTGTGAGCCCCCCGCCCCTGCCTCGCCCCCTCCGCCCCCCTCATAAGAAGCGGACTGAACACGGGTGGTCCAGGTGGGGGGCTGTGGGGGTGAGGGTGCAGAGGCAGGAGGGGGGTACAGAGGGGAGCATGGCAGCCCCCTGTAGGCAGAATGCGATCAAGAGAGGACTCCGCTGAACTCGCTCTCTTTCTCCCTGCTCTCTCTTTCTCTCTCTTTCTCTGTTCTCTCCTTCTCTTTCCCCCTTCTCTCTCTCTTACACTCACTCACTCTCTCCATGATCTCAATCTGTCTCCGTCTCCATCTCTCCATCTCTCTCTCTCTTCCTAATCTCTCTCTCATCACTACCCCCCTCTTACACTCATTCTCTTTTTTGTGCTCTCTCTCACACACTCTGTCTCTCCATCTCTCTTCCCCTTCTCTCTCTCTTACACTCACTCATGTCCCTCTTGCTCTCCCTGCTCTCTCCTTCTCCATCCTCCTCTCTCTCTCTCTCTCTCAGAAGGAACTGGGTCATTGCAGATTTTCGGCGTGGCACAGCATGGCGTGGCGCGGGCAGTGCCAGGCTGGATCTCGCGTCACAGGTGGGCGGCGAGCGACTGTGCCTCCCTCGTGCGCCAGCCTCCGCGTAGCGACCGCGCGTAGCGACCGCGAGCCTCGCCCTCCCCGTGGCCCTCGCCCCCTGGGTCCGCTGACCTCTGGGAGACCTCGTTGCCATGGCGCCGGACCTCCCGACGATCGTCACGGAGACACGCGCCGGCCCCGGGCGACCCGATTTGCATGTTTCCTTAAACAGCTGCGAGCAAACCAGACCAGCCTCTCCTGATACGAGCGACCCGATCCCGCCTCCGTCGCCACCATCTGAACCACAGAAACGGCTCCGCTTCCCTCTCTCCAAACTCCACATTTTTATTATTCCTGAAATTTAATACGCAATAAACTTAGCAGAACAGTAACCGAGCAACAAGAATTCCCGAATGACAGCGGGGTCTAGAAGGACCACCCTCCCGTACGGCCGATCGCTGGACCGAGCTCCCAACGGCTCCGGATGGGGGCGGGGAGGCTCACGCTCCCGGTGGCGAGCAGCGATCGGCCCGGCCGGGAACAGGAGCTGAGTTAATAACGGAGAGCGGCTCGGCGGCGCTTTGGGTCCACAGGGGGGCGAATGAAGCCCGAATGGGCTGGGGGGGGGGCAGGCGAGGGGGGGGAGAGTAATGTGTTTAAAAATCGCTGAATTCGCCTCGGCTCTGGCTAACGACCCCCGCCGTGGCCTAATAGGGCCGCCTCAGGAGGCACTGCCATCACCGCCATCGCTGCCGCCGGCCTCGGCCACGCCCCCACGCCCCCCCGCTCACCGAACGAATCGGGTAAATACTGACACTGCGCGAAAGTACAGTCAGGCGCTTGACCTCTACAACACGTCCGTTTCTTCACACCTCCATCGGGGGGGGTCCCCCCTAAAAGACCGCCCCACCCTCTCTGCCCCGCAGGGAGGCAGGGGCCTGGGCGGGGGCCACACTGACGCCCCGCAGAACCAGCGGCTCTGGTGCGGACTCATCAGTGCTGCACTCGCTCTACAGGGGCACACGGGCGTGCAAACAGAGCCCCGCGCGCGCGCGTGAGCAATACTGCTGACTGCACGCATTCTGCCCCTCCACTCCGGGGGGGGGGTTTGGGGGGGGGGATAATTAGGAACTCTGCAGAAGATGATTAATATGTGAGAACGCATCAGCACTACCTGCCCGCGTGAGAAGCAGCCGGAGTAATTATCAGAGGGACTCGGACGCGCTGAATATTCAGAGGCGGGCCGGAAAGCCCGCGCTGGAGACGGACGCCCGAGGATCTCGCCGCTTTCAGCGCTAAACATTTCCGCTCCGCGTTCGCATCCCTTCCCCGATTCCCAGGAGCAGATTTTTTGGGGGGGAAGCAGATCCTCTTGCAAACAGCCTGCTTTACCGAGCTCTCCCCCAGGAGCCCCACAGTCAGCTGCTGCTGAAATCAGAATATTATATAAAATATTTTTAAAATATACTACTAGTACTACTTTTAAAAATATACTACTAGTACTAGTACTAGTTTTACATTACTGTACTCGCATCCCTGTTCCTCAAACGCACTGTAAGTCCAGTTTAGCATATAGTCATGAACATGTAGGTCATTCAAGGGCATCGAAGCAGGTATGCACCAGCGACACCTGCCACACAGGTGTGTGCACTGTGTGTCCATCATGGCTGCACTCCAGGGAGTCAGTCATCGAGCGAGTGAGTCACTGAGTCACTGAGTGAGTGAGTGAGTGAGTCATTGAGTCATTGCGTCAGTCAGTCTGTACATCAGTGTGTGAGCAATGGAACACCACCTGCACAAGCTCATGATTCGTAAGGAGTAAATGAGAACCGGTTAACTAGCCAAGCACATCCACAGAAGTCTGACGGAATTATCTGAACGTTAAAGGATCGACTTTGGTCCGGCCCAAAAGTACCGAAAGGTTACTGCACTGTCTGATGAGCGAGACTAGGGAAGAGAGTGAGCAGGCGGGCGAGCGAGCGGGAGGACGAGCGAGAGACCAAGCGGGCGAGCGAGCAGGCGGGCGAGAGAGCGGGAGAGCGAGTGAGCAGGCGGGCGAGCGAGCGAGCGAGCGATTGGGAGAGCGAGCGAGAGAGCAGGAGAGCGAGCGAGAGAGCAGGAGAGCAAGCGGGCGAGCGAGTGAGCGGGAGAGCGAGTGTGCGAGCGGGTGGGAGGGCGAGCAAGTGAGCGAGAGAGCGGGCGAGCAGGCGGGAGGGGGAGAGAGCGGGAGTGTGAGAGGGAGGGCGAGCGAGCGGGAGAGCAACGTCGCCGCAGTGTTAGCAGAACGGTTCTGCCACAGACGGGAGGAGCGGAAAACAAATCACCTCCCCGTCCTCATACATCTCAGACTGCGCTGCCTCTACATCACCCAGCCCGACACACGGCTCCTAATGAGCGTTTGAGAGAGATCCGCCGGGGGGGGGGGGCGGGGGCCGGGGGCGGGGGGCGGGGGGCGGTGGGGACGGGGGGGCGGGTTCAGCCGGAGGGCAGCGGACCACATGCTTCAGCCACGTCCATCACGATCGCCGACAGCACGTCCGGGTCGATGTAAAGAGCTAACAAGCGCTATGAATGCTGGGAAAATCTGAACATTCGAACCCCGGGCTGCATCACTGATGGCAGAGTGACGACTCACGAACCACCAAATGGGAGGGGCCATCCATTGTGAGCTATGAGTGACGGGCTGATTTGAACCAATCAGCTTTGCCGTGCAGAAGGTGGCATGCTTTGAGGGATTCACACAAGCCGATGATTGACAGCCCGCGATGGCTCCACCTATCACAGCGCTGACTGAGTCCTGCTCTTCAGTCCGAGAGATGACTGACCAACGAAAACGGCCAAATCGCCCTGTCCTGCAAACACGCCAGAACAAGCTAAATACCCTGTCACCTGTTTACGGACTCCTGTCAGACACACTGCAACGCATCACTTCCTGTCAGTTAGTGATGTCAGAGAGGAACGCTGCCTCCACCTGCGGATGACTGACAGACTGACTCTGACTCTGCCACGAAACCAGTGGTATGCCCCCCAAACTCTGCCCGTTACCCAAATCTAGCCTGCCACTGTCCAGCGTGGGAGAACATACAGCGCCCCCCCCCAGAACCCCCCCGGGGTGCCACGCCTCTCTTCCGAAGGCCACTGAAGTCTCAGTCCTGCCTCGTGTTGCCAGGACGCCAGGAAGCCCCTCCCCCTGCAGCAGGGCCAGGCCGGCTCATTGCAGCCCGATTAGGCCTAAAGACAGGAACTACTCCAGGAAACCAGCCGCTGAGTGAGCTGCAGACCGCTGCGTAAATGAGATGGTCATTCACTCCTGGGGGGGGACGGGGGAGGGGGGGGGGCTTTACTTCCTGATTGAGAGCGGTCAAGTTGAGGCACGGAAGTGGAACCGGTTCTGTCCGGTTTGTTCTGGAGCGAGTCCCTCACTGAGCGGCACCCTGAGCTGGACTGCAGCGTGACCTCACAGGCAGCGTCACACACTGGGGGGGTGTGTGTGTGTGTGTGTGTGAGGTGTGTGTGTGTGTGTGTGTGTGCGTGTGTGTGTGTGTGTGCGTGTGTGAGGTGTGTGTGTGTGTGTGTGTGAGGTGTGTGTGTGTGTGTGTGTGTGCGTGTGTGTGTGTGTGTGCGTGTGTGAGGTGTGTGTGTGTGTGAGAGTGCTGCAGAGAGCGGGTGCTGGGCTCTCTTTAGCGGAGTAAAGAGCGCAGTGGTTGGCGGTGTTGGCGGCTGTGTGATTGATTCCTGTAATGACAGGCCCGTGTGACTCCTCCATCCTGGGTAATAGCGGCTGAACGGGGAGAGGAGGGGCTGTTGCTCGCGCCCGCACCGCGGCGTGACTAACGACCCGCCGGCCAGCGAAGGACAGTCCCGCCGAGGTCTTCCTCCCCAAACCCCCCCCTCCACCGCCGAGGTCTTCCTCCCCAAACCCCCCCCCCCCCCCCACCGCCGAGGTCTTCCTCCCCGCCCGCCCCCCCCGACCCCAAACCCCCGCCCCGCCCCGCCCCCCCACCGCCGAGGTCTTCCTCCCCACCCGCCCCCCGACCCCAGACCCCCACCGTGTCCGTCACGAGCTTTCCACGTCCGCCCCGGCGATTTGGGGGAAGGAGAATGAGGGTTTGTCGGACGTGGTATCCAATGGGAGGGGGGGCCTCTCACAGGAAATGAAACAGGAACAGGAAGCGGGGAAATGTTCACTGATAGAGTGCGGTGGGGGCCCGCCCCCACAGAGTGACACTGCACTGAGGGAACATTTCCTACAAGGGCTGTGACATCACCCCCCCCCCCCCCAGTCCCCCCCCAGGCTGACCTCTGACCCCTGACCCCCTCAGCCCCGGGAGATCAGCGGCCTGAACACACGCCACCACAATCACTCGCACGTGCTCTCACCGCCATCGTCCAATCCCCTTCCCCCGGGTGTGTGGGGGGGGGATGGGGGGCAGTTTACGAACATCTCCAGCCCCTAATCCCGCCCCCCGCCCCCCCAGACGGCCCGCCCCCCAGACGGCTCGCCCCTCGCCCCGCAGCAGCGAGCCCCACACGCTTCCGTCTTCATCTCCGCCTGTCACCGAAAATACATTATTACCTCCTCTATCCCTCCCTCCCCCTCTTTCTCCTCCTCCTCCTCCTCCAAATCTCTCTCCATCGCTCCACACTGACACGCTCTCGGTTCCTCATTTGGGTGGGTGCCACGGCAACAGCCAGCGCTCAGAGGGGTGGGGAGGATGAGGATGGGGTTGGGGGGGGGGGGTTTGGAATGACGGTGGAGTGTCAGCCGCCTCACCTCTATTGTCTGGTTGCCGTGGCCACTGCCGCCAGGAAGCATTACGTCTGGCCCCCCGCCCCCGTCCCCGTCCCACCCCCCCCCGCCCCCCCTCCCTGGACAGACAGCTGGGCTCCAGTCGGTGACACAGAGGAACAGAGACACTGAGGGAGGGGGGCAGGACTGTACTCCTCTCTGGAATGAGCACGAAGGCTTAAAAACGGGTCAGATCTGGGTCGAACCCGAGCCTTCGCACCGCCAGCGCCGCGCGGCGGCCTCGACTGCACGCCCGACAGGCTGGGGCAGTAATGAGCCTGCTAACAGGGCTTCGCTTCTCCCCCCACGGAGACTAAAACTGCACACAATGCACTAATAATAATATCTCTCCACGCTAAGCCTGAACCGTGCCAAAACACCAGCGCCACGCACACCGCCTCCCCTAAAACCCGCTCTGGAGATTTACCTGCCTCTCCTGCGCCTTCTCCCTCTTAATTTGGACCTTTTTTTTCAGCCGGCCCTGTAAATCTAATTTTCCTGCAAGGCATTCTGGGACGAGCGCACAAAGAGCGATATTGTGAGAGAGCTTATTGCGTTTTATTGTGCCGCCCTGCATAAACTGAGGAGAGCGCAGGACGCGAAAATAAACAACAGCCCCGTTATCCTGGGTGTAAACACACAAAGGACCGCGGCGTTCGGGTGCGCCGCTAAACGCCGCCGCCGCTAACGCGGCGTTAATCAGGGGCTGAACCTTCGGGGACCGAGGAGCAGGGAAGACGACTCCGTCAAAGAATCAAGTAATCCCCTCCGATATTCCGGGGCGCCACGGCAACCCATTCGGCTCCACGCTTCCGCCTGTTACCATTTTCAGAGGGGGGAAGAAAAACGGCAGAGTTTAGGGCAGCGGACGCATATAGCGCTGATCTGTACCAGCACAAACAGCTCGTCCACCGTCCAAAGAGCAATCATACAACAACAGGCCTAACACGCAGGAGACTGCAGAGCGGGTGGGGGGGAGGGGGGGGGGTGGTAGGGGGGCTGGCAGGGCAGCGAGGGGGGCATAACTCAGAGAGTTCTGGGAAGACTGGTGCGCTCGCCTGTTTTTAACTGAGCCTCGTTTCCCCAAACAGCTGAACACACAGATGCTGCTTCAGGCAACAGCAGAATGCCTCTAACCCACGGCTAAAAGCGCCGTCTTCATCTGGAGAATGCCTCTAACCCACGGCTAAAAGCGCCGTCTTCATCTGGAGGTCACGATTTACACAATTCAGACCAAATTACCGACTCGAGCTAATGAAGATAATCAAGAACCAACATCCTGAAACGCGGTGACCGCTGCAAGCTATAATTTCCAGAAAGAAAAACTTTTTTTTTACTTGTACATGCACATGCATTAACATATCACAGAAAGCAAGTGAAAGGATTGCAAAAAAAAAAAACAAAAAAAAACGTGAAAATTATTTTGAAAGGGACGCGAGGCCACAGGGACAGAATCAGAGCAGCAGAAGCAGGCGAGGATCAGGGCTTCCGGCCGGCACTGAGAGAAGTGACCCTGCAAACCGCCGGTTCGGCCGAAACGCACCCCGCCACGGCCGAAACGCACCCCGCCACGGCAGCGCGTTTAGCGGATTGCTCCGAGCAAGCGCTAACGCCGCCGTCCGTGCGCCGCGCCCCCCCCCCCCCCGCCCCGCAGTGCTCCCCACTAAACCCCGTGCGGGCTCTCCGCCGAGCCCAGCAGGAGGTGACCAGGGAACAGGAAGTCACCAAGGCTGCACGCCACTGCCAAGATTCCGCACAGGAGCGTAAAAAACAATACGCCCCCCCCCCCCCCCCCTCCCCTCCCTGGGTCTCTCCCTGCAGCTCAGATTGCACTGTCCAGCCCTCTCAACAACCGCAAACAGGACCTCGCCCTCCACGGGGCGGAGAGGGGGCAGAATGAAAGGGGTGAACGAGGGTGCAGAGGTCAAGGCGAAGGTCGGCCGGGAATAGCTCTGGGCTGGAGGAGGACAGGCTCAGTCGTGGCCGGTAAAAATGAACCCAAACAAGCAGGTCTGCTTGGTCATATCAACCCGGGTCAGCCTTACAAACCCCCATGACACTATTCAGGATCAGCCATCCGAGATCAACCAACCCGGGATCAGCTTTACCTCAACCATTTAAACAGTTTTACGGTGTGAGGTGAGGTCACAAACAGGCAACTAAAGTGTTCATAACTGGACATTCTGACGCCGATGTTCACAGTCGCTATCTGGAATTTGAAAACATTTGGAGTTCGAGAACACTGACTTACAAAAAAAAAAGCCCAGCTCTTCAAAGGGTTATGTAGTCAAGGGAGGCTGACCTACAGCAGGATCAGAGCTGAAAAGGCCTCTGCACAGCCGATGTGTGCCAGACTAGTCAGCACAGGCACTTCTTGGAGACTAATTAGCAATCCTGACAGCACGAGACAAGCCGGTGAACACTGAGCCCAGCGGTCCACAGCTAAAATACGCGCTGCGCAAAAAGCAACTCTCCAGACAGCGGGGAAGATGCTTTTTAATTTCAACACCATTCTGTGTAAATAAAAAAAAAAGTGTAAGTCAAACTGCACATATTTAACACTCCACTAACAGCAGGTTAAACAGGCACAGCAGCGAAGGCAATGTGGTACTGCCACTTTTTTTTAAATTAAGCTGGAATTATTCCAACAGTTTTAAAATGTGAGCCTGCCCATCTGCTTGCGTCTGGTGCCTGCGCGAGACCCTGCAATTCCGCTCCAAGGGGATTTTAACAGCACCGCTTTCTTCCTTTCTGCGTTTGTATAATGAACAGCGAAAAATGCTGCCTGTACTATTTCTGACAGCCACTACTTCCTGCCGGAGCCTAACTGATCCTCAACTTCCACCCCTCCTTCTCTCCGATTGGCTCAGCGGTTTAAAAGGCCCTCGCCGTCAGCCAATCAGGACGGGAGGACTGGGAGCAGGGCCGCATCCACTCGTGACCAGCTGGCACGGCGCACGGGGGCAGATTTTCTGTCTCACTGCTCGTCGGCGGCTTAATGTGTAGAGACCGATTTGCGCTCCGCGAGCTCATCAAAAGGCAGCCGTGCTCCCGGTCCCTTCCCAGGGCCTGTTCGGAGGACGCCGGGGTGCGCTGCGTATTTAACCAAACGTTTAAAAAAAGCTCCCAGCGCGTCCATGCAAACAATTCTCCTGGTTCCACTAGATGGCAGGGAAACGGCATTTAGAACAGTAAGCCAAACACAAATGAAGTTAATAAAACCTGTAGATAAAAGAAACTTCGGCTTTCATTTTATTAGTGCGCTGCAGGTTTATTTCAATGGCCTCCTTTTAGGTTTTATTTCAATTAGCGGGAAAGCACTTGGGGGACATGGTGAAAAGAGCTCTCGATACTAAACCTTATTATCAATCAAACCGAGCAGCCGCCTTGTATTTTAAAAAAGAAAAAACTAAGACATAATATTTATAGTTACATAAAATCAGGCGAACGGTTTGAAAACTTGATGTTTACCAATTTGATCGTTGACTAAATTTAAACGATAGGACTCGGCGCACAGCCTGTCCGCGCTCTAATTAGCAAGCGCCTGCTAAAGAGCGGCGGTGATGTGGTGATGTAGCGGCGCGGGCAGCCGCGAGGAAAAGCGCACGTTTAAGTCCCTTAACCCTGCGCGTTAAACAGAGCCTAGCCCCGAGGAAGAGCGGGGATTCGGCGCCGTGATCGGAGCACGGCTTCATCTCCAAAGAGCGCAGGTGGTTACCTCCAGCCCGTCCCAGGCCCGTATAGGGAGGCGAGCGATGCGGTGTTTTTGGGGCAGGGCGCATCCGGTTGACACACCACCCGGTTTAGACACTGACGGTCTGTTCGAGAGCTCCTTGGATCAACCCTCCAAATAGTAGGTTTTTTTTTCTTTTCTTTTTTTCTTTGACATTCTTTGTCAGTGTTCTAGAACTCCACCGCTTTCAGTCACCAGCGGTGACTGTGACATCAGCATCAGATCGTCACACATTTGCGATCTTTAACCTTAAAGGGGTTAAGGATGCCTAGAGTTATGCAGGAAGTGAGTAAGACCCGGGGAACACATCTGGATGGATATGCGTGCCGTTTATACCGGTCTGTGGGGCTCTGGGTTTGTGCGGGCTTGGCGCAGTTTATGCACCACTCTAAGCAGGATTGCATGGTTCCGGTCAACATTAATATTTGTTATACTCCACAAAAATATACATCTCTTCCATACTCGTTATTATTATTTATTTCCTTCCACAAATTATTTTAACATTAAATTTTATAATCCATTTGAAACATCGTGATTAAAGACAATGACAAACTAAATTAGAGGTAATTTAGAGATAATTTAACAGGCTCTCATTGCAAAAAATCAATATATAAAATTACGGATACCATTTGCCAGCCACACATAAACGGAGCTAAATGCTCATTTATAACATCGTGCGTAGTGGTGGGCGGGGGGGGGGGGTTCTGCAGATATTTTGCTCGCTGAGCGATGGTATGTTCTCTATACCTCAGGAACATACCTGTTCCCCCCATGTACCCCCCCCCCCCCACAGCCACCAGACTGAGACTGTGTTTGCTCACTGCCCCACCTTGGGCTGTAATTCAGAGTTGAGGGCGGAGGATGGAAAAGCCAATCCATCAAACCATCACCATACACCCCCCCCCCCCCCATCCCCCGCCCCAGCAGGAGGGGCAGTCAGGAGGCTCTTCTCTTAATGTGAGAGAGGAGCAGTCGGGCAGTGCAGTTCTGAGCGCGTGCGGTACAGGCTGGCCCATCTCTTCTCTAATTGGTTAGTTTTTTTTCCCCTGTGACCTGCTGTGAGAGATCATCCCCATCATCCTCATTCAGTCTCTTTGCCTTTTTGGAGAAAAGGGCAGGCATATGTGGGGGAGGGGGGAGGGGTGTGATGTCGTAATAATTTTGCTGAGGGAGCAGTGGATGTGCAAGGCGGCGTATTTCCTGTCCTGGCTGTTCTGCCCCCCCCCCCCCCACCCCCCACCCCCCACCTCCACCGCCCACCTAACCCATACAGCGTCCTCTGGCACAGTCACACCCATCCCTCCCCACAACACTGACCTCAGAGCCGCAGAACATTCTACTGTGATCAGCCCAGGCTGGGCAGCAGAGTGGGCAGCGGGGGTGGCAGCGAGGGGGGGGGCACTGGGCAGTGGCTGCACTGCTTTTTGCTCAAAGGTTAACCCTTTGAAGAGCAGGTTTTTTTTTTTTTTGGAACGTTCTTTTCAACATTCTAGAACTCAGGTTGCTTTCAGTCACCAGCAGTGATTGTGACATCATCACTGGAACGCTCAGTTTAAGAACACTCTATTGACACATTTGTGACCTCACACCTTAAAGGGCCCAGCGTTAACCAGATCACTGACACGCCCCTCTCCTCGGTTTCTCCCCAGTAAATCGGCTCGTGCCGTCCGTAGTCTGTCCGCTGCGGCTGAACCGAAGGAAAGACGTTTTCGAGCGAGCGGTCCTCGTCCCCGTCCTTTTTGGGAAAAAGGCCAATGGCGACTAAGCGGAGATGCAGTTCTCAATCCGCTTTTACTGATGTGTGGGATTTAACAGCCACCTCAGTCTTACAGATGAGTACACCGATGGTTGCTGATGAAAAAAGGATGTTTAAAAACACGTCTTTACTTTTTTTAACTCGTCACTCATGTCAGGGGAGAACAGTTAGAGAGCGCAGGGCGATGCCTGAGCTGCAGTAAGGCGCTCGCTCTCTCTCACCGGAGCGACGCCGCGGGGGAGCGGAGCGGAAGACACGGCGAGCGGCGGCCCCGGCGAGGGGTGTCATCAGACGCCGTTATTACGGCGAGGCGTTGATATCGACCCGGCCCGCCCGCCGCGGGGGGGGGGGCGTATTTTGGGATGCTGCGCCCCTGTAATCAGTGTAGATCACAGCCATCGCGCCGCGGCCCGTCTGTTCCAGGGACACGGGGGCCGCGCGCCGGCGGATTCTCACCTGCCGACAGAGCGGCGAGGCGGGGCTGCGGGGGGGGAGGGGCTGCGGGGGGGGGCGGGGGCTGCGGGGGGGGCGGGAGGGGCCCCCCTCCCCCCGGGGAGGGTGATCAGTGACCGCTCGTGTCCTGGAGGGTAGATCATTTCCCGGTAATTACCCTCTCAGCGCCAGGTCCCCGCAGGCCCGCTCACCGTGGAAACCAGCCGCCACCGTCCCGTCGCACACGCACACAAACAGGGGCGGAGCCGAGCTGTCCGTCAGGGTCCGGCGCTCCCCAGGGAACGGGGAATTAGGTGTCGGGGGAGGAGCCTGGAGGCTCTGACAAAACAGCTGTAGCATCGGTGCTGTCGTATGCCTCTCCTCAACTCATACAACAGCAGCCTGAGACACTGCTGACCCTACAGACACAGAACTGATGCTACAGACGCCCATCTGCAATGTATACAAGCCCCCTGGCAGCCCCAAACCCTGGCAGGGGGCAAGCTTATTGAGTAGAGAGGGGGGGTCCAGGCTAAGGATACGCTCTCTCCTCCCCCAACATCCAATTAACGGGGAGGAGAACAGGCAGAGCAAGGTGCCAAAAAAATACCATAATCTGCGTTAATAAGCCGAGCAGCACAGAACCTCCTGAAACACAGCGGCTCACTGGACCTTCCACGGAACCTGCTGCGTTCACCCCACGAGCCTCCAGGTACCCTGCAGCCCTCTCAGCCCAAAGGAGCCGGACGCTGATTCACACGCACACAGCCGGGCACGGCTGCTCTGGCCTGATTGCACCCGCGAGTCACATGACTGCTGGGGACAGACTGAAACAGGAAGAGGAAAATCCGGCAGCAGCGGCAGGGCTACGAGATACAGAGAGAGAGCAGCGGGAACAGCACGTCCTGAGCTCGTCTGGCAACAACAGGTTCTGCCAGAAACAGATCCCAGCGTCGGGAACGTCGGGAGCGCTGGGAACGTCGGGAACGCTGGGAACGTCGGGAACGTCAGGAGCGCTGGGAACGTCGGGAACGCTGGGAACGTTGGGAACGTCGCCGGACACGACGCCCCGCTCTCCGCCGAGCGGTTACGGATCTCCGCCGGTCAGGCTCGGGTGCGGGACGCCGGGCCTTTACGTGCGCGGCGCGGCGGCGTGCTATCAGAGCAGCTCTGTGCCGCCGCTGACAGACTGCACCGCCTCTCCGATCGGCCCCCGATCAATGAGCCATTCCCCAAACGAAAATAAATCCGCTGCTCATTTCCAGACCCCCCCCACCCAGGCCGAGCCCCCCCCAACACCAGCCACTCCTGCAACAGCCAATACCGTCACACTCAGGTGGCACACTGTCCGTCTCCCGTAATTACTGACATCCCCCCCCTCCTGTCCCCCCCCCCCCCCCCCCCGGCAGAGAAATGTGGGCCTGCTGGAACTGAGCAAAGGCAATGCAGTGGTAAATGACAGCATTAACATATAAATAGCTTCCTGCTTTGCACATCTGTTAATGGCTGGCTGGGAAACAGGCACCTGCCCCCCCCCCCCCCGAACCTCCCCCCCCGATACTGTACCACCAGCCGCCACACAACCGCCATTCCCTTCTCTCCCTGTTCTGCCGTCTGCACCTGCTGCTGTCACCTGTGTCTCACCTGTGAACGCCAAGCCTGCCGAACGCAAACTGCTATAAGAGCAGCCCTCACACAGAGTCCGTCTGAACAGGGGGGAAACGCTCAAACAGATCTGAACTATTACAGGGGAAAAACCAAGAAGTAACAGGGCTGCCCAAGCGAGCGGACAGCGTGTGGACTGCGCCGGTAAACACTACGCGGCTGAACGGCCGCTCGGTACGGGGAAGAGCTCGGGGTCGGTCGCGTTTGGGCCTCCCTCCGGCGGGGGTGCAGAGGGGCCAGCGCCTGAAAGGGGGGGGGTGCGTCTTCAGCGAGCCGCGCTAAGTGCTCCACGCCATTACCCCCCCGCCATCGCCAGTCTTAATCTGGGGGGTCTGAAAAGGCCTGGACGACAAAGCGAGCGGGGCCAGCGGCCGCCTGGAGCTCTGTCAGTGACCTTCTTCTGCTGTGCCCCCCCCGCTAACCCCCCCCCCTCGCTGCCCCCCCCCATCTATCTCTCCCGGCCCCAGGGCCCCAGCCTCGTCCCCGCGAGGCCCCCTCCCCGGTGCCCGACGGCACTTCTGCTACGAGCCGCGGGACCGCTAGGGACTCCAGGCTCAGTATAACCCACAATAACACAGAAATAAATAATAAATAAAAAAAGGAATGATGATGATGAATCGCAGAGCTGCTGTCCCTCCAGTGGCTGCAGAGACACGGGGGCCACGGGTTGGCCGCCCCCCCCCCTGCTGCCAGGCAACGGCGCTGGGCCCAATCAGGCGGAAGGGATGCGCTCCATCTCGACTGAGCCTCTTTTGCGAACGCCGCTTCCCAGCCTGACATCACTTATTCATGAGGATTCAATTACAGCACCAGAGCCGATCTCACACACGTTCTCTCTCCCTTTCTCTCTCACACTCTCCCTCTCTCCCTCCCTCTCTCTTTCTCTCTCTCTCTCTCTTTCTCTCTCTCTCTCTCTTTCTGTCTCTCTCTCCTCTTTCTCTCTCCTCCCCTTCTCTCTCTCTCTCTCTCTCTCTCTCTCTCCCTCTCCATCACTCCTCTCTTTCCCTCTCTGACACTCTCTCTCCCTCTCTTTTCTGAAGAGAAGAACGCCGCAGTGCTTACTGGCCAGTGTAATGGGATTTCATTAATGCCTAATCTGTGCCGTGGTATAAACTGAGAGCCCCCCCCCCCAACCCCCGGATTGGACTGGGCTGGCCTGCACTAAGCGCCCGGCCCCACAGTCGTCAGAGGGGGGTCAGAGGCGAGAGAGAGGACACGTCAGCCTGCCCTTCCTCCCAAATTTCGGCACTGTCACTCGTACAGACAGCGGGCGTAAGAGTGCCGTTCCACAGGGGCATTACCGCCCAGACGGTGAACGCAGAAACCGCAGAGGAGCACGTCAGGTCAATACCAGTCATATAACGGGTCAATTATCATCATTTAAATCTGATTTAGGTCACAAGGCGAATCGCTGTTCAAAAAGACGTGTGTGAGTGTGTGCGTCCATGTGTGCGTGTGTGTGTGTGTGCGTGCGTGTGTGTGTGAATGTGCGTGTGTGTGTGTGTGTGTATGTGTACGTGTGTGTGTGTGTGTGTGTGTATGTGTGTGTGTTTGTGGGCTTGTGTGCATGTTTGTGTGTGTGTGTGCAAGAGGTGCACATTGCAAAGCCAAAGGCTGATTGCACAGCTGACTGCAATAACACACCTGGGTGAATTTCAAATGCGCACAAAAATTCACAGTGAATAGTGAAACACACAGTCAAGTGTATAGCTGCCCGATTAAAAGAAATACTTTCTTTTTTTAAATCTGCCACCATTCAATTTTAATTGTAATAGCAAACACCTTGATACAGAAATCTCAGTACAAAACCTAATCTTCAAGGTCAAAGGCAAACGCCTGAAAAGCAAGATTAAAGTCTTTTCTTTCTTTTTTTATTTTTTATAAAATTGTTCCTGAAGTCTAGATTAATTAATATAAGGCCTATTGCAGAAACGAGTTCAGAGTATTCGCCAGGCGGTGCCGCTGAATGCGTTTATTGTTTCGTTTCGTGCGCTCGGCTTCGCAGCTCGAGTTCACGAGACAATTAAAAGGGCTCTCTCGCGGCGCGGCAGTGAGCGGCTGGATAACGTCTTTATTTGTTGAGGCCACTGGTACTTCAGGGGGCCCCTTTGAGACGCATCGTCTCGTTCGCGGACGTTGTCTGTCAGCTCGCGGTGCCGCGATACACGCCGTTTTTTTTTACGCCCTCACAATTACAAAACATCGGTTCAGACACGATTCCGATGCATAATACATAAACGGCCCATCGGGCGTTCAGACCGAGTGAGTGGCAGCGTCGCCCGGCGCCGTCGTTAAAGCGCGGCCGTGTGGAAAGAAGCTGCCCGCACGGACTGCCGCTCCGTGACTCTTATCTGATTCATCACTACAAAGCTACCAGCCCCCTAGCGCTGAACCTTCCACAGCCCTCTTCAGCAGCCAATAAAAAGATCCGAAGCCACTTCAGCATCTTGACCCCCACCGCAGCTCTTAAAGGCACAGTGCGTAATTTTCCCCAGCAAAACAGGAGCAACCTGGTAACGGAGAATAACACCGCACATCTGACATTTAACGCATAACATTTAACAAATCTCATTCATGGACCACGGATACGCTAAATAGAAGCCAGAAGGCCCTACACAGGCAATGTCTGCAGACAGTAGTTCCGCGTTTTATTTATAGAACAGACATAAAGTACCGCTAAGTACAACAGCAGAAAAAGCTACAAAATAAATGCTTACATATGACCACACCATTTCACCAACTAGATACAGAACAGACCATCTGTGTTTTAAGTGAGCAATAAAAATCAAGTAACCCAAGGTTATGGACCTCACACCAAGTTTGTGTTATGCACCATTATACAGATGTAACATAACAGAATATTATTTTAGCATTTCAGTTAATGTTGGTTCACAGTCAAAGGACAACAGATACTATAAAATTCAACAAATAAAGGCAAAATGTTGGTTATTTCAAATCAAATCCGATTTAAAAGGGGGGCGGAACAGTCCGCTTCCAAAGCTTCACCCGCCTAAGTTTCACGTAGCTTCATTCAATCTAAGAAAAATTAAAAATCTTAGAGACAAGCAGTGTAGGATTCCATTCCAAAGATAGAACTGGTGTCTGTGCCTAATCCATTTCACTCTCTCTTCTACCAGTCTGCACTTAGCAGCCCACAGAGGGAGGGAGGGAGGCAGGGAGGGAAAGAGAGAGAGAGAGGGAGGGAGCCAGGGGGAGAGAGAGGGAGAGGGAGGGAGAGAGAGAGAGAGAGAGGGAGGAGGGAGAGGGAGAGAGAGCGAGAGAGGGAGGGATGAGAGAGAGGGAAGCGAGAGGGAGAGGAGGAGGGAAGAGAGAGAGAAGCGAGGGGGAGAGAGAGGGAGGGAGAAGAGGGGAGCGAGAGGAAGAGGAGGGTAGGGAGACGAAGAGGAGGGGGAGAGAGAAGGGGAAGACAGGGACAGACGGAAAGAGATAGGGAGACAAAGTGAGGGGGAGAGAGAGTGCAGGAAAACGAGAGGGAGACGGAAGGAGGGGAAATATCGCGAGAGAGGAGGGAGGGAGGGAGAGAGAGAGAACATGAGCACGCAAGCGAGAGAGTGAGCAAGAGAGAGAGAGAGAGAGAGAACATGAGCGAGCAAGCGAGAGAGAGAGAGAGTGAGCGTGAGCAGTAGAAGAGAGACCAGCTTCTCTCACTCAGACCAGGAGGAGTGGTGATAAAAGCTACAGCTCCCCCCCCCCGGCAGCCAGACCCCCCCCCCCCCCCTCGTCCGCGGCGCCCCCCCCCGGGATCCCTGCTCCTCGCCTCCAAATTGAAGCACTTAGGCTTTTCATTCGGGCCGCTTGGCAGAATAAACGGCATCTTACCAGCCGGGGAGTCGAGGGGGAATTCCTCCACTCGAGAGCGGGGATGGAAACGCGCGTTACTCCAATTAGCAGAGCGGCGGGGGGGGGGGCGCCGTAAGTGTGCCGCACGTACACGGCAGAGATTAGCAGTGCGCTCCTCCCCCCCCCCCCCCACGGCTCCCACCTGATCCCACGGCCTGTTAACAGCCAGCAAAGGTTCTTTCGGGGGAGGGGAAAGTAAAAGAACCTGGGAAAGCATTTGATTGGGTGCACCGTGTGATGTCACTGACCGTGTGATGTCACACAGATAGCTGGGCACATTCTTCAATTCTTCAGTTTTAATACTATTTGCCCCCCCCCAAAGCACACCCAACAAAAAAATACACATTTCAAGATTTTCAAGATACTGGGAAAGTGGCTCTCTGTAGCCATGGTGTCGCTGTGGAGACAGTGGGGGGGGTGCAGGGTGTGACACTTTGGCTTTTTAACTGTACCTGAGGAACTGACAGGGCACTCTCTGTCCTGAGGGGACGTGCAGTGGGCTTGGTGTTGAAAGCAGCGGAGGACCGCGACACGTGCGCCAACGGGGGGGGGGGGGGCGTTCCCACTAACGAGGGCGTGAGCCTATTAGACCAACCGCCTAGCGTACGAGCGAGGTTTCCCCACACAGCCGGCCTGTTTAAGCAGCCCGCGGGGAGGGGGTCAGAGTGGACCGTCATCGCTAATGACAACACGACCCCCGATAGGAGGCAGGGAAAGGGGGCGCTGCGCTGTGTTTTGAGGGGCGTCGTTCTACCCATCAACCCCAACAAAACAACTTCTATCCCCCTGGACTCTGACTGGTGAAGCATCAGGGCTGAGACTTCAGGGGAAGAACAGAGCGGCTGCTGTCAGTGCCCCCCCCCCCCCATACTGTCTGACTGGCTTCAGGGCTCAAACAAGGCCTTTGTCCCCCTGTGGCCGGGGGGGGGGGGCGCGTACAGTCCAGCCCAGCAGCAGCCCACGCTCGTCCGCGCGCGGCAGCAGTAAGGCAGCGCTAATGGCTAACGGCTAACGGCCCCCGCCCCCGCCACACCGCCGGCCGCCCCGCCCCTCCACACCACACCGCTCTGCCCCAGACCTGTTCCATCCAGTCTGCTTCGCCAGGCCCTGCTGCAGACACATTCCTGTGGCTGGACGAGGCGCAGCTACGAGCAGGCGGGGGGGGGGGGGGGGGAGGGGGGGGGGGAGAGAGAGAGAGAGAGAGAGAGGGGGGGGGGGAGGGAGGAGGGAGGGAGAGGAGAGAGACAGAGAAACAGAAAGAAAGAAAAAGACAGTGATCCGGAGATTTGGAGAGAGTGAGACCGTCAGCGAAAGAGAAACAAAGTCAGGAAGGGGGGAGAAAGGGGTGGACGAGGGAGGGAGAAAGTGAATGTGTGTGTGAAAGAGAGAGAGAGGGAGAGAGAGAGCGGGAGATGCTGGGACAGGGAGAGAGAGAGAGAGAGAGCGGAGGAAGACGCTAGGAGAGAGAGAGAGAGAGAAAGAGAGAGAGGGAGACGCTGGGACAGAGGGAGAGAGAGAGAGAGAGAGGGGGAGACGCAGGGAGAGAGAGATTTCTTGCCACACAGCTGTTGGACAAAGGTCGCTGGAACATGTGCCAAAGTTACCCGCAGTTCCGCAAGGCTACACCCCCCAGCCCCCATACCCCCCCCCCATACTCTGTGCTAATGCACAGCAGAGAAGAACCCCCCCCCCCGTCCTGAGACACACTTCTCCAGCAGGCTCCGCCCACAGGCAGAAACCTGACTCCTCAGGGCCATGCGACCTGCTGCTAAACACAGTCAGAGAATGAGAGGGCTAACAGCTAACGCTAACACGCTGCGCACACACACACACACACACAGCCAGAGAACGAGAGGGCTAACAGCTAACTCTAACACGCTCCGCACACACACACAAACATACACGCACACACACACAAACACACACACAACAACGCACCACGCACGACCACCACCACGCAGCCACCACAACACACACACACACGAACACACACACACACACACACACACACACACTCACACACAAACGTACACAAACATACACACACTCAGTCTCACACAGACTCACACACGGCGTTCTCTCTCTAAGTTTTCTGTCTCATATCTGCAGATCTTCTCATTAGAGGTGATAATGATTCTTCCGAGACATTCCACCACTCCTGAAGCAAAACGGCGGCAGGTACCCCCCTCACCCCCCCACCCCCCCACCCCATGCCCCCCCGTCTGTCGACTTCGCCGGGAACAATCGATCAAGAACTATTTGAGGTGAAAATAACCAAGGCATAAAGAACACTTTCATATTTCTGCTAAACTATTTCACAAGGTTTTAAAAAAATAAATAAAATGCGCTGAACAAAATCAGGAAAAGAAACTTTTCTCGTGATATTTATGCGCCACATTCTTCAAAAAAAATAAAAAATACAGCGTATTGATTTTTTCTTTTACATCGATTAAGTGTTTTTTTTTCCCGCGTCGATATGATAAACTGATGGTTTATGACTGCCTACACCGTGTGTGAGGGACCTGTGGCTGTGGCACGGGCACCACCACTGCTCATTAGCAGGTGACGGGCTGACGTAAGCTGTTTTATGTCAATCCTGATGGAAATCAAAAAAGGAAAAACACAGAAAGGTACCGAGTAACCCCCCCCCCCCCCCCCCCCCCAACGGGACGCGTCCCGCGATCGATGCGCGGGAGGTCCGGGAGAGCCCTTCCCTCTCTCTGAGGAGCCGGTCCCTCTTTCTGCAGAAATGAACTCAGCCCAGGTTGTAATGGTGGCTCAGAAACACTGTAATACGCCGTTTAAAATGTGTTTTTAGAAATAACAAGAGTCACGTCACACACAACTACAACCTGCACAATGAAACACGGGAGCACGGTCCAGTGTGCATCAGCTGACGGGGATCCCAATAAAATCCTAAATGCTAATCCAGTTTGCTAGAGGGCTGCGGCTGGGTCACTTTCCGACAGGTAGCTCACCTGCACTGAGGGACATGCACTCACACGGGCACTCTGAGATTTTACTCAACGCAGCGATATCACGCTGAGTGCTTCACACTGTACAGGAGCTTGACATTTAACAATCTCACAGATACGGGTTCACAAAACGCCAAATGCATCTCTACCTGTTCCGCTAAACAACAACACACACACACCATCACGCACCTGTGAAAGGTCCACACCACCACACACACACACACACACACACACACACACCAGTGAACAGGCTCTTACACAGATACCAGTGAACAGGCTCATGCACACACACACACCAGTGAACAGGCTCTTACACAGATACCAGTAAACAGGCTCATACATACACACACACACACACACACACACACCAGTGAACAGGCTCTTACACACGATACCATAACAGTCATAAACAGGCCTCTACACATCCGTAACGCATACACACACACACACACACACACACCAGTGAACAGCCACATGCAGAACGAAATGACTTCCACAGCGATGTTTCCCCCACAATGATAAATGATGGAAAAAGTTAGTCAGCCGAGCTAAAGTTGCCTACATGAAGACCATTCATTAAAATCCCATCCATTGCACCTGCTACAAAAGAGAATCCATCTTTTTTTTTTCAAAGGGGCTGTGCTTATTAACGGTTTCAGAAAAACAGGAATAAGCAGGCATTACATTACATTACAGCAGGCCTTCATCTCCCCCCGCGGGCATTTCCTAATAAAGTCGACGCTCCTGTCCAAAGCCCTTCATCAAGACGACGCACAGCTCAACGTCCGTCTTTCATATGAGATACCTGCCACCTGGACACTGAATATTCCAATCGCGCAAAAACCCGAACGCAGAGAGCGTTTAAAAAGCGTGAGCTGGAATGAGCCGTTCGTTTTCTCCGCGCGTATCGACCCCACGCTGCTCGCGATGGGGCTTACGCCGAACTTATTCAGGGCTTCATTCCTCCCCAGGAAAATAAAGAACACTTCTTCAGAGAGAGAAAAGTAGGGGGTTACGGGAGAGGTAAGAAGGCGGGCAGCAAGGACGCAAGGTGAGAAGAGAGAGAGAGAGAGAGAGAGAGAGCAAAGGAAAACAAGAAGAGAGTGAGAGAGAGAGAGAGCAAAGGAAAACAAGAAGAGAGAGAGAGAGAGAGATAGAGAGAGAGCAAAGGCAAACAAGAAGAGAGAGAGAGAGAGAAAAGGAAAACAAAGGGAGAGAGAGAGAAAGAGAGAGAGAGAGAGAGAGTCATGGGTCTACTGTTCTCCAGACACAGGGCTGACTAAAGCGTGGACTCACAGAAAGTCCGTATGTAGCTAGGACAGCTATAGTGGGGGTGGGGGAGGGGCATTAAGGGGGTGTTCCCTGTGATGGTGATGATGATGATGATGATTAGACCCAAGCGGTGTCACCCCTGCCCTCCCAGAAAGGAAAAGGGGAAGGCTGTAAAAAAAAACAAAAAAAAAAACACACAGTACATCCCAGCTGTTTCCCCACACTCCAAATCTGTCTCAGGCGTGAGGAGAGCTGTCACTGCACCCTGTGTGGTGTGTGTGTGTGTGTGAGTGTGTGTGAGTGTGTGTGAGTGTGTGGTGTGTGTGTGTGTGTGTGTGTGTGTGTGTGTGAGTGAGTGTGAGTGTGAGTGTGTGGTGTGTGTAAGTGTGTGTGTGCATGTGTGTGTGTGTGTGTGAGTGTGAAACTGTGTCTGTATGTCTGTGTGTAAGTGTGTGTGTGTGTGTGTGGTGTGTGTGTGTGTGCATGTGTGTGTGTGTGTGTGAGTTGTGTGTGTGTGTGTGTGTGTGCATGTGTTGAGGTGTAGTGTGTTGTGTGTGAGTAGTGTTGTGTGGGTGTTTGCTGTTTAGACAGGCCAGCAGCCCTGTGTCTGGGCTGCAGTACAGGGGGGGAGCCTGAGAGGGGGGGGCCTGAGAGGGGGGGGCTGAGAGGGGGGGGGGGCTGAGAGGGTTTGAGGACCCGGCCGGCCGCGGCGTTTAAACCCCGCTCTGGGACGTGTCACATCCTGTTTGAGAGGAAGAACGTGCGGCTGACAGGGACTGGAACCGGCCTCTCCTCTGAGGGGATGATGGGTAATAATGTAAGAGCTGAAGAGCGTGTGTGTTTCGTCTGTGTGTGTGTGTGCGCGTTGGTATGAGTGTGTGGAGGCGGGGGGGTGGTCCACTGACTGGGGCTTGTGTTCACTGCTGAGAATAGAGTATGACAGCGCCCCCCATCCTGTTACAGTACGCAGGCCCTATCTGATGCAGCAGCACACCCGGCTTACTGAGCTTTAGCAGCTGCTCTCTCTCAAATAAGCACCCCCCCCCACAGTCACACCCCCCCCCCCATAACAGCGCGTTGTCCCGGGTGCAGAGTGAGCGAAGCACAGCCAGCGACGGGACAATCCGCTTTGGGGTCACAGTCCAGCCCCCCTCCTGCCGCCCCCCCCTTCAGGGGACACCCCAGGCCACCGCTTTCTGCTTATCTCAGTCTCTCTCAAACATCCAAACTCACACACACACGTGCGCGCACACAAACACAAGTGTACACACAAACACACACTTACACACAGACACACCCAAGTATGACAGATCCACTCTGCATTCTACAGACAGCTTTTTCTCACCACTGTTTCAGCTTTTTTCTTCCCGCGGGGGAGTTCCTGTACCTCCCCTACTGTTCGTTAAGGGTGTCAGACCAAGCATCCCAGTAACAATGTCCTGTGATCCCGTAAAGTGTCTCTGTAACAGTGTCTCCATAACAAGCACAGGAGGAGTAAAAATGAACAGAACTGAACTGAATACAGACACGGCTGTAAACCACCGTACACAGAATAAAGAAATGATACCAGCAGAGAGACAAAGCTTCAGGCCTACTTCCACAGAGCAATCATTTATTTTAACCCGTTTAAAATACTCAGCTACCTTTGCGCACAAAGGTCCAACACCTGGGACTGGAACCGTTAACCTTCTGGTTACGAGTGCAGTACCCAGAACACTGGTCCAGCGACCATACAGCAGCCGCCCTGGGGATGGAAACAGCCAGGGTGCGAACCCATTGCAAGCGTTCCCTCGGCAACCACGCGACTCGGAGAAATCTACGCAAGCCCTGAGACAGGAAGTGAGCCAACAGACGCCGGTGGCGCGAGTGGTCTGCGTCAGCCGCACACGCCACCTGCCACCTGGCACCTGGCGCCTGGCACGCCCGCGCGTACCTGGCGCTGCGTGGGAAAGGCGCGGGGACAGAGAGCAACACGAGGTGAGACTTACCTGTTTAAAGCATCATCCGTCACCATGGAGGAGCAGCACCGGGGGGGGGAGGGGGGGGAGGAGAAGGAAGAGAAAGAAAAAAAAACAGACATTAGATACAAACAAACTCACGGCCTCTGTAACAGAACATTAAGCCAAAACCAACGACGAAAACGAAACCGAAATATTTTGCCAGTTAATAAGTTAAAGGGACAGTGGCCTTTGGTACTCCATCACTGCTTGAAAGCAACGCGGAAAATCTGAGGGAACAGTTGTGGACTTATGGATGATAAACGCACAGAAACAGTTAAGCTAGCCAGACTAAGACAAGCAAAGCTAACTGGATGCACTTCAAACTTTTAAACTCAATTTTTTTACCTCTCTCTTCACAGAAACTAACGACAAAGACGAAAACGACAATCTCATGAACGTGTACAATGTTGTCAGAGAACAAGCAGAACTGATTTAAAAAGCAACAAGACCAGGTCAAAACCTAGTATATGGCTGGACCGGTCGACCAATGGTGTAACTTCATAACTCAGCTGACCAATGGTGTAACTTCATAACTCAGCTGACCATGGTACTCATACTCAGCTGCATGTGTAACTTCATACTCGCTGACCATGGTGTAACTTTATCCGTCAGCCAAACATTGCAATTAGCTGCGCTGTCGGCGCCAAAATGGCATTACGAATGAATAAAAGAAACTATTGGCCTCTTTGCATCCCCAGTCGCTGGCGTAGTCTCCACCTGGAAACAGACGCACGAGGCGGAATAGATCTGAACCCTCGCTGGGCAGCAGGGGTCATGTTCTCTCAGATCCAGACCTGCGTTCCCCTTTCAGCGCGACTGTGAATTTTCCCCGTGAACAGATTGTTCAGGACGGATCATAGCATCCCCCCCACCCCCCCCCCCAGCCAGGCTCAGGAACACACAGACACACACACAGAGGGGGGGGGGGGGCTGAGCACGCTGCATATGCTTCCAGGAGGAGGATTAATCAGCTCTTTAATCCTAAAGCAGTGGGACTGCCAGCGCATCCGGCGGACAGGGGGGCGGACTCGGACAACGCTCAGAGTGACTCGACAAATGTCCGAAATTCCAGCCGGTTATAAACGAACACACAGGATGTTTCGCTGTGAAACACCGCCGTGGCTGAATCCATCCGCTGCGCTGGAAAAACTACATTTCCCTGAACAGGAAGAGGAAACACAAAGCCAGGCGCTATGTTTCAGATGTAACAAGCCAATATTTACACAGGAAGTTGATATGCCCGGATATAATGGACAGAAGAAAACCAAGCACTGACACACACAGCCTCGCGTTCACACACACACACACACTCTCGCTGCCTCTCTCACACACGCACACAGGCACGCACTGACGCACAATGTTATTAGTCAGCGATAACAAACATGTAGATAACCACGGAGAGACCACTGCAGCACTGGGATCGAGCAGGTGGAATCAGAGCAGCAGTTACACACAGACGCTGTGGAATCAGAGCAGCAGTTACACACAGACGCTGTGGAATCAGAGCAGCAGTTACACACAGACGCTGTGGAATCAGAGCAGTTCTGCGCAGACGCTGCGGAATCAGACCAGACATTCTGCGCAGACGCTGTGGGAACAGAGCAGTCCTGTGCAGACGCTGTGGGAACAGAGCAGACGTTCTGCACTCCCCAGGTTTGTGACGCTGCCTCGGGGGTGTGGCTAATTAGGCGCGTAGTAAAGCTGAGAGGAGCAGATCCACTGACGCTGGTGCACGTGGTGGATGGGGCCAGGAACACCCCCCCCACCCACCCACCCACCTAACAGGGACACAGTGTACTGATCCCCCCCTCCTCCCCCCACGCTGGGAAAAATGCTCTCTCTTCCTGTCCACTGACCCTGAAACAGCAGAACCAGAGTACCGCTGCACTGATACCCCAAACACACACTAATCCACCACCTCTCTCTCTCTCTCCCTCTCTCTCTCTCTCTCACACCATCTTTAAAACAGACACACAGACACACACGCACACACACACACTCACACGCACACACACACACACACACAGAAAGCCTCTCGCTGAACAGCACGTGTCAGGACTTAGCGCAGCAGAATCCCCGGTAAAGCGTTAAGGCGTTGGGGACAGACGCGGTGGGGTTAAGAGTGACGCGTGAGATGGAGCACAGACAGGGAAACCAGCCCAAGGTGACCTCTACAGGACCCGGAGCGACCAGCCTTTCAGACCGGCAGAGCACAGAGACCACCTCAACCACCACCTGCACCTCACCTCTTACTGAAGCACCTCACCTCTTACTGAAGCCCTCCCCCCAGCTCTTCACCTCACCTCTTACTGAAGCCCCCCAGTCTTCACCTCACCTCTTACTGAAGCCCCTCCCACCTCTTACTGAAGCCCCTCCCCCAGCTCTTCACCTCACCTCTTACTGAAGCCCCTCCCCCAGCTCTTCACCTCACCTCTTACTGAAGCCCCCCAGTCTTCACCTCACCTCTTACTGAAGCCCCTCCCACCTCTTACTGAAGCCCCTCCCCCAGCTCTTCACCTCACCTCTTACTGAAGCCCCCCCAGCTCTTCACCTCACCTCTTACTGAAGCCCCGCCCCAGCTCTTCACCTCACCTCTTACTGAAGCCCCTCCCCCCATCTCCTCACCTCACCTCTTACTGAAGCCCCTCCCCAGCTCTTCACCTCACCTCTTACTGAAGCCCCCCAGCTCTTCACCTCACCTCTTACTGAAGCCCCTCCCCCCAGCTCTTCACCTCACCTCTTACTGAAGCCCCTCCTACTTCTCACTGAAGCCCCTCCCACCTCTCACTGAAGCCCCTCCCCCCCTCGCCTCCAGGCTAGCCCCTCCCCTCAGCCTCCATTTGAATGGCATCACCCTGTATCAGCACGCAAAGAGCACAGGGGAAACATAGTAAGAGAAAGTCCAAGGGGCCCCCTGGTGCTGCACTGCAGCGGAGTGTTAGCCGGTGCGTTAGCTGGAGTGTTAGCCGGAGTGTTAGCCGGAGCGTTAGCCGGAGCGTTAGCCGGTGCGTTAGCCGGAGCGTTAGCCGGAGTGTTAGCCGGAGCGTTAGCCGGAGCGTTAGCCGGTGCGTTAGCCGGAGCGTTAGCGTTAGAGCACCGGCACTCTCGCTCAGGAAACGAGCGGATCTGCAATCCGGGCACAACCCTGACGCCCCTCCGGACCGGCGAGGAGCCGCGGCTCAGAGGTGAGAGCAGGCCAAGAGCGGAGAGAGAGAAACGCCTGGGACAGGGAGGGAGGGAGGGAACCGGAGAGAGAGAAACGCCTGGGACAGGGAGCGAGGGAGGGAGGGAGGGAGGGAGAGGGAACAGGAGAGAGAGAAACGCCTGGGACAGGGAGCGAGGGAGGCAGGGAACCGGAGAGAGAGAATGTGTACATGAGAGCGAGAGAGCGCGCAAGTCAGAGGGAGAGAGAGACTGAGAGAGAGGGAGAGAGAGAGGGAGCATGAGAGAGAGAATGTGTGCATGAGAGCAAGAGAGAGCGCGCAAGTCAGAGAGAGGGAGAGAGTAACAGATAGAGTGAGAGAGAGAAAAAAGAACGCGAGGAACAGAGAGAGAGTCTTCCGTTTCACTCAGTTGCAAATCTTAGCCTTATGGAGAGAAGTGATCACATTTACCTCAGGAGCGCCTTTACCTCACACAACCCCAAACTCAGCCGAGACCGAGAACGCGCTGCACTCTCTTTCTCCCTCCCGCTCCCTCCGTCTCCCTCCCTCCCGCTCCCTCCCTCCCTCCCTGGCCTCGTCTCGAGGGGGGGGGGGAGGGTTTTCCGAAATGCAAACGCACCCACAGAGCTGGGAACCAGAGTCACTGAACTCAACTGACGGCAGCCGACAGTGGCGGGGGGAGGAGTGTAGCGAAGTCGGACTGGGTCGGCCGGGGTCAAGAACCCGCTCCCCCCCCGACCCCACCCTGAGCTGCACACGCCCAGGATCAACCCCAACAGAGTCTCCTGCTCACCGCAACTAAATGGAAGTGTGCCAAACCAAATTTGTGTGGATTTACACAAGTGCGGGGGAGGGAGGGGGGGAGGGGGGGGGGATTTACACGAGTGCGCGGGGGGGGGGGGGGGGATTTAAACGAGTGCGGGGGGAGGGGGGGGCACTGCACAGTGTCCCGCTGAGCCAGGTGCTGTTACCTACACCGGTAACGGAGGGTGTGTATGCTGTGCTCGTTCCTCTGTGTGAGGACGTCTGTCGAGCAAACGTGACGCGTGACTCACTACTGCTGCTGGGAGGCACCTCAACTTTCTGCTCCGCTTTTACACACAGTGCAGAAACGCTGAATTTTTCACAACAAACACATTTAAGACCTCCCATGCATACACACACAAGCGTGCACACACGCACGCACACACGCATGCACACATGCACACACACATGCACACCCTAGTTTAAATTGTGCAGTTATTCCCTAAACAGAGCGCTTTCACAGATACAGGTCAGAGGTCAGAGGTCAGCGAGGTCGGGGAGGAGATCAGCGAGGCTCGCAGGAGAAAACAACAGCAGACTCAACACACCGCCGCCGGACAGGCGTTGATCAACACACACAGCAGGGAGCTCAACACCACCGCCGCCCGGACAGTGCCAGGTAATGCCAGCTAAACAGAAGATCAGACTCTCCCTCTCCCTCTCTCTCCATCCCTCTCTCTTTCTCTCTCACTCTTACTTTCACTGGCTCCATGCGTTCTGTACCTTTCAATCCACCCACCTCTCTCCCTTTCCCTCCCTCTCATTCCCTCTACCCTTTAAATGTTAAAATAAAGGAGAGTCAAAAGTCCCTCTCCTTTCTCTCCCTCGCTTCTCTCTGTCTCCCCCTCTTTTGCCATCTCTCCTCCCTGTCTCCTGCTCTCCGTCTCTCCTCCCTCCCTCTTGCTGGTGTTCCTCTCAGTCTGCGCCTCTCTTGCTGTCACTCCTCCCCCCTCCCCCGGTGGCTGCACGGGGACAGGACAGCAGGACGGCAGGACGGCAGGACGGCAGGACGGCGGGACGGAGGGGTCTCCATTGATAGCTCCCCGGGGGTAATCCGCGGTGCGGGGCGCGCAGTGCGCAGGCAGAGCCGCTAAAGGTGTTCCAACTGACGGCGTGAAACGGCGGGAGAGAGACGGGTCAGTTACGGCAGGAAGTGGAGAGCGAGGGAGACGAGGAGCGGAGGAGGGAGGAGAGAGCGGTGAGAAGAAGACGAGAGTCTCCCAAAGCAAGCGGCGAAAACAACGAGACAAGACACAGCAGCAAGCAACAACACAGCTCACACACGAACGCAAGAGAAAAGACAAACAGAGCGAATACAAAACACACACCGTCTCCCCCACATACAGCAACCAGACACACACACACACACACACACACACACACACACACCAGCACTCGCACGAACACACACACACACATCAGCACTTGCACGAACACGCACTCACGCACACACACGCACGTGTACTCACACACACACGCACACAAGCACACACAAACACACACACACCAACACTTGCACATGCACACACACACGCGGAATCCTTCCAGTTATGACGCTGAACAGAGAGGGCGCAGTGCAGAGAGAGAGGCCCTGCACCACACAATTAAGCAGGCATTACAGAAACTGCTTTGCAATAAGTTTACAAACCGATCTCTGGCGCTCTCCCTCTCTTTCTCTATCTCTCTCCCTCCCTCTCATTGCATGATTTTTCCCGCTGAGTTGTCCGATATATTTTCCTAGAGCGGTGGAGATGCGACCCCCCCCCTGCCCCCCCCCCACCCCTCCCCCTTACGCGCAGCGCGATTTACACCCTGAGGGGAGGCAGAGCTTAAGAATGCGGGTCAGTCCGGCTCTACACACCGCTGGTGTCCGTGAACCGCCTCCCCCGCTCGTCTGCGATTGGTCCCTGGTGTAAAAGCGTGCAGAGATCCGGGCGTCGTGACTGGACGGGGGCTGCTTTAGCCACTCCCCCCCGGGGGCTCACACACATCTATAAAAACGCACAGAGCCACTAACCTTCAACATGGCTGCCGTTAGCCGCCCTTAAACTGGACCCCTGACAGAAGCTCAAGACAAACCTTCAAGGGATCTGGCCACTAATTAGGCAAGACAGAGGGGGAGGGCGAGGGGGATGGGGACGGGGAGGGGGAGGGGGGTGTCCTGTCGCTATGGCGATGGGAGTCAAAGTGATAGACCTCGACCAGCAGCTCTGTAATCCCACCAATCAGGCGCAGTACATGCATATAGTGTAAAAACAGCTGATCCTCCTCTATACCGGTCACAACCAAATCAATGCACATCAACCCGGACAGCGTTTCGAGAATAGCACCTCTACAATGTGAACTGCATAATGCTAGTTATTATCACCCTAATACACAAATTATATTTCATTTTATGTACAGAATAGCATCTCTACAATGTGGATTACTTAATGCAAGTTATTATTACCTCAATATACATATGCCATTCAATTTTATGTATAGATTTATTCATATTTTTTCATTTTACTGCTAATAATAAAAAAACAGTGTAAATAATATAAAGTCCAGGGCTTTTTTGGAAGGGGCCACATTGATACTACACCTAATGATTTCTGCCCGATGCCTCTACAGGTCTTTTAAACACGTTCAGTATTACAGGTGCTGTTTGCAGTGATGAAGGGACTGAAGCGTCTCTCCGATCTCTGAGCTCCAGGGAAGAGGGCCCGCGCTGTAACAAGAGCCCTGACTGGCTGTCACATTTCTCACCCAATCACATCGCTTCATCTACAGCGAGCAGCCTTCACACACCGCCAGGGGGAGGGGGGCGGGGACTCCACACATCGTTGTGGGGAGGGGGGGGGAAAGCATCACAGCAGAGACGGACGGAGAGAGAGAGAGACGGAGAGGGGAGAGAGACAGAGGGAGTGGGAATGAGACTGGGGGAAGAAGAGCAAATGAGAGAGAGAGAGAGAGAGAGAGAAAGAGGGAGGGACAGGGAGAGGGAGAGAGAGAGAAAGAGAGTGAGCAACTGAGGGAGAGAGAGAGACAAACTGAGACAGGGATCACGACAGGCGAGAGAGCAAGAGAGGGAGAGAGGGAGGAGAACGAGAGAGAATGAGAGCGTGTGAGAGAGAGAGAGGGGGAGGGGGGGAGAGAGAGACTGAGACAGAAATGACAGATGATTCCTCAATCAGAGTGTTACATAAGCTGAATCAGCCAGGCCTTCGCAGCGGTCTTGTGTGTCTGTGCCCCGGTCCTGTGTGTCTGTGCCCCGAGTCCTGTGTGTCTGTGCCCGAGTCCTGTGTGTCTGTGCCCGAGCCTGGTCTGTGCCGTCTGTCTGTGCCCCGAGCCTGTGTGTCTGTGCCCCGGTCCTGCTCTGTGCCCCGGGCCTGTGTGTCTGTGCCCCGGTCCTGTGTGTCTGTGCCCCGGTCCTGTGTGTCTGTGCCCCGGTCCTGTGTGTCTGTGCCCCGGTCCTGTGTGTCTGTGCCCCGGTCCTGTGTGTCTGTGCCCCGGTCCTGTGTGTCTGTGCGAGACCAGCAGTAATCCTCTTAGCGTATGCTGGGCGCAGGCTCAGTGGCCAGGTTATATAACCGCTCTAATCTACTGCATCAGGACAGCCACCGGGCCAGCACTATGACCCTGCAGGCCTCCTCATCTCTCTCTCTCTCTACCTCACTCCCTCCTCCCTCTCTCCCCCTCGCTCCCTCTCTCCTCTCTCTCTCTACCTCACTCTTTCTCCCTTTGTCTCTCTCTCTCACCCCCCCTCCCTGTACCTCCCTCTTTCTCTCTCTTCCCCTCACTCTCCCTTCCTCCCTCTTTCTCTCTTTCCTTCTCTTCCTCTCTCTTTCTCTCCTCTCTCTCTCTGCCCTTGCTCCCTCTCTCTGTCCGTCTTGCTCACACAATCCCTCTATCTCTGCTTCCCTCACAAGCAAGAACACTCTTTTGAACTCGCCCTGTCAAGCTACACATTTCTCTTTTTATTTTTTTTATACACACAACACACTCTCACAGTCTCTCTCCTGCATTCACACATTCAGATTATATGGAACTCCTACCTGACATACCAATGCTACGTATAATAGACACCATCCATCTTGCTACTTAAAATGCTTTATTCTCAATCTCCAAACTACAGCATTTAACTCTGCGTTGCAGGCTTATGCATTAACTACAGTTATTGATTGTGACACTGCTGATCTGGCAGATAATTGGCTCCCCGTTCAAACATTTAGGTTTGCAAAACCGCCCAGCGTAAGAGCATCTGGGCAAATACCTAAAAGTCAGCGTAAACACCCAAACGCATGAGCCCGGTCTCCAGGATATGAGCGTAGCCGCGATCGCAGCCAATGGCGTTGAGGCAAAGGCCCAGAAGCCTCAGCATTCTTGCTCTGCAGGACCCTGCAGTGTGCGGGAAACCCTCTTTTGTGAGAACGAGGAAGAAAAACAAACGTGCAGGACTGTGGAACAGAGGTGATGTCACAGTGGACGTGCAGTGACATCACAGTTCAGACCAACCGGGCTGAGGGGGGCGTGTCTGGCAAAAGTTAAAACAAACTATAATGTTAAAATCCCTTAGTCCCTCATATATATTTCAGATTGTACACACTGTGGTACATGCAAGGAGTTGTGCAAATCACTGGGTGGGGGGGCACAACGTCCCCCCCAAATCTGAAAACTGTCCTTGCAAACCCTTGGCCTTCTTGACAGAATATGAGTCTCTCTGGATTGTGGGTGGCGGCTATGCAAATCCACGCAAAACACTAGACTACCCCGAGGCTGCTGGGAGGCGTAGTTCACTGGCAGGTACCGGCTATGCAGGTGGTACAGGAAGAACAGCCACACAGCTGCTGTCGGCCTCACATCTGCAGGTTTAACTCCAGTCCTGGAGGGGGCACTGTGTCTGCAGGTTTAACTCCAGTCCTGGAGGGTCACGGCGTCTGCAGGTTTAACTACAGTCCTGGAGGGCTGCAGTGTCTGCAGGTTTAACTCCAGTCCTGGAGGATCGCAGTGTCTGCAGGTTTAACTCCAGTCCTGGAGGGCCGCAGTGTCTGCAGGTTTAACTCCAGTCCTGGAGGGCCGCAGTGTCTGCAGGTTTAACTCCAGTCCTGGAGGGCCACAGTGTCTGCAGGTTTAACTCCAGTCCTGGAGGGCCACAGTATCTGCAGGTGTAACTCCAGTATTTTCAGTTATGCACAAATTCTTATAAGGCAATCCTGGAAAGTAAATCACATGCAACGGAAGGGCTATATTTTCAACAAACAAACTGAAGAAAGCGGATGTATTTTTCATTGTTCTTTTTTTTTTACTAAAAAAGAAATTCTGGTTGCTCTGGTTTGTCTCACTGTCTCTGTCATTTCAGACACTTCACTCAGAAGAGGTACAAACAGAAGAATCAATCACTCATAATGGCAGAAATCTTCAGGAGAAACAGATACAAGCACACACACTGTGTTACACGCTCCGCGTAGAGCAGTCAAGCACTTAGACAGACTTTTACGGGTGACTTCACAGTCCTTTCAGCTCTGCAGAATGTGAGCGTATGCTTGGACGACACTGCTTCATTTCCTGGTGTAAAAAACTGACACAGAAAACATCAAAATGGCGAAGGGAAGTCAATTTAACTGGCGCTCCTGACCCAAAAGTAAAAAGTTAAAAAACAGACGGGCGGCCCTGATCAGAAAATAAGCATTCTGGCACAAAACCTCGCTGGACGTCGTTATCGATCGACCAATCCCCCGATGAATAGGAATGAAGTAGCCTATCTGATTGGTCGACCTTTGCCAGCAGAGCCGACCTCGATGGCTTCAGAAAGACTCGCTTTGATCCGAGGGGCTAACAGCCCGTCAGCCAAGAGGTTGAGGGTGTCGACCCGCGCCCCCCGCCCCCCCCACCCCGCTCACCCCCCCGCCCCCCACCCCCCTCGCCCCCCCAGGGTTAAAAAGCTCAAGCCGAAGCTCACCGGCGCGGCGACAGCTGAGGGGGAGATTTACGCCTAAACGCGATGAGAGAGAGAGAGCCTCGCGCCGAACGCCCGGCCTGCTTAACCCCGAAGCCTGGGGGGGGGGGGGGGGGCGCATTATCCGCAGCCTTCTGTCACAGCTGGGCTGATCGCTGATCCCGTGGATCATCGTTCCAACTAAAAAAAATAAAATAAAACTTTCTGAGTTTAAAAAAAAAATAATTGCTGGATCAGGGCCCCCCCCAGACAGAAGTTCAGAAGCCACTCTGTGCAGTAATGAAGCTTCGGGATGACAGGATTTGCGGAATGATGGGAAATTTCAATACGAGCCAATCAAAAAACAACTTTTTCCTCCACAGCAACAGCACCTGAGCGGCATGGACCCCTGGTCCAAATGCTCAGCGGTTCTGTCCAAACGCTCAGCGGTTCTGTCCACTGAGCGGCTCGGGGAGCGTCTGGTCTCCATCTCTAGCTTAACGTCATTTGAGCTGCACATGTAGTGGGATCGGAAAGACGAGGTGGGGGGGGTCGTTCCACCGCAAACACTGGCGGGGGAGGGGGGGGCGTTAGAGTAGGTCCACTACTGTTCTGAGTGGCTGAGAAGGAGTAAGTGAGCTTAAAGTGAGCTAGAAGTGTACTCAAATTGAAGGTGTGCCTCATCTCCAAGGTCACCAACAAACATTCCAGAACATTTCGCACAGAATGAGCTTCAACATCCCCCCCTAACTGCCAAAAAAAAAGCTGCCTATCAGGACTGTCCCAGTATAGAACAGCACTGACCTGACATGACCCCCCTTAGCAGGAGCTTCTGAATGTCTGCCACTGCCTTTCCTGTAACAACACACAGACAGGTGCGCGCACACGCAGAAACAGGAAGTGGAGGTAAAAACACCGTCTAAAAAGACGTGCTCCTTATTTACAGCCTCCTAATCTCTGCCAAGGGGTATTTATCCTTGGACTTTGCCTCTCCCAACTCCCCCCCACCCCCTTCCAAAAGGAGATACCAAAGACTAAATCCTGATAGGCTCAACCCCTTTCCACTACTTTGCCCTCCACCAATCAGCAAACAGAAGAGTTGGCACTACGGCAACTGTCCCTGTACTGTGGAAAGTATTCTTCCTCCTGGTAGATTACACACAGGCCTTCTCTAGACCCAGACAGACAGTTGCAGTCTTCTACCCAGAACCCCCTCCTGTCAAAAAAAGCACATGCTACGGTCTGACTATGGGCAAGAGCTAGAGAATGCTCTTTTTGTCTGGTTAGGGATATTTATTATTCAAGTTTTCCTTTTGAAAATAATCTCTCTGTTTCGCAGTACAGTTTGCCCGAGAAACTACAAGCTTATGACCGAAGGAAAAAAAGGCCTCTCTCTCTCGCTCCCTTTCCCTGTCTCTCTCTCTATCTGTCTCTCCCTCTCTCTCCCCCTCTTTCACTCTCTCGATCTCTCTCCCCCTCTCCCTGTCTCTCTCTCTCACTCCCCTCTCCCTGTCTTGCTCTCTCCCTCTCTCTCTCCCCCTCTCCCTGTCTCTCTCTCCCCCTCTCTCTCTCTCAGCTCTCCCTGTCTCTCCCCCTCTCCCCGTCTCCCCCTCTCTCTCCCCCAGCTCAGCTAAACAGCCGAGCTGGTTGTGTTCTGGCAGGCGTCTGTGGCTCGGTGGTGGAGAGAACGGCCTCATTTAGACCCTGTTTACCACGCAGCTGAGCCCGTGGCAGTTCTTCCACTCTGCCCCAGAGTCCAGGCTGTTCGGTGGCTGAGCGTTTCAGATGATAGAAAACCTCCATAACACACCAGTTCAGTTCTGTTTGCGATACACACTCAGCAGTAAACACACTCCCGCTTTAGCTGGCCTTGGTTGTCATGTGACTTGCCACAGCCAACCAGACCAGACCAGACTAATGCGCACTGTGTTTACCAAATACATAATTAGGCCGGTTTCCCGTCCGGCCTCGAAGACCCGAAGTGATTCCTAGAACACAGATCGCAATTTCAGGCCCCAAAATAGCCCTCCTTTTCCACGATTATTGCCCAAACTTGGTGCGTGCGCCAAAATCACACTCAACAGCAGCGGCCGTGCAGCGCATGAGGTACGGCAATCGATCCCGCACACACACACGCACACACGCACACACGCACACACGCACACACGCACACGCGCACACGCACACACGCACACACGCACACACGCACACGCGCACACGCACACACGCACACACGCACACACACAGGTTTCAGTTCAGGGCTTCAGGCAACTGAGAGACTTTTTTCTTTTTTGTTTAAAACCAGAGTCTCCCACAGCGCTACAGCGCAGAGGTTCACCAGCCCAGCTAACTGAGGGGACCACCAACGCTGACAAACGACGGTTCAGCAACACACAGCGCCGCCGGTCGGGGGCCGTTCCCCCCGTAGAGCGACGGCAACAGGAAGCAGACGCAGAGCCGCGCGTGGTACAGCCCTGGCACAGGAAGTGACCGCGAGCGCCGCGGCGGGCAGAAGCGGAATTCGAGGAGCGGCAATCCCGTGCACACACATTTACACAACCGACCGTTTCCTGTTCGACGGACGAGGCCTGGTGCCCTGAACGACTGAAAGTGGAAAGGGAAAGAAACAGCAAGCACAACTATAAAAGTCTGTCCGAAAAAAGGCCTCACCTGTACGCAGGACGAGGTGACAGCCCGTAACGATCATACCTGGGGGCACAGTGCACCTCCAAACTTTTATCCAGGAGAAGAGGGGCAACACCAGGGATTTTGGGCCCCATTAAAAAGATCTGACATTGGGCCCCACCACCCCAGAAAATCCTGTGTTCTAATGTTTGATGTTTTTTGAGGGCCCCTCTCAGTCAGGGCCCATGGAATCATTCAAACTCAACCAATGAAAAAAAAGAGTCACTCCAGCCCTACCTGGACAGACCAAGAGCAGCTGAGCTACAAACAGGAATCGGACATTTGGTAACGCGGTGCCCGTAAAAACACTAACCACATCCTGGAGCGCCGACAAATTGTGACACCCGGATTTCAAAAGCGCGCTGGGAGTCGTAGGCGACAGGTCGCGCAGACGCGCAGTACCCTGCGCAGACGTGCAGTACCCCGCGCAGACGTGCAGCACCCCGCGTATACAGGTACGTGCAACAGGTGAACTCGCTTTGCAAGCGGTGTGCGAATATCACTGCAGCTTGTTCTGGGATTAAGGGTGTGGCCTCAGGCCCTGCAGTCAGCTGGAAACGCCACTGCCCTGGCTCTTACCTCACCAGCTCGGGCCAGAGCAACGTATTGACTAACACGGGCGGGGTCACAGACTGAATGGGACAGAGAAGGCAATACAGACAAACACATAAGCTCGGGTAGGGAGCTTAGGTACAGGCTGGCCATAGTTTATTAGGACTGAAATGGAATCTCTCTAAGGCTAATGAGGCCTGTTCACACAAACAAACACACACACACTCAACATACACAGACAGAACGACAGACAGAAAGACACACACACACACACAGACACACACACAGACAGAACGACAGACAGACAGACAGACACACACACACACACACACACACACACACGCACACACACGCACACACACAGACGGACAGGGCGATAGTCTTGTCAGAGAGGCGGGCTCGTGCAGGAAGAGGAACAGTATGGAGCTCTGGGAGCCCCGGTGTGCTCACCACCAGACCACAGGAAGCCTTTTACAACAACCAATATTAAAGTGTGTGTGTGTGTGTGTGTGTGTGTGCGTGTGTGTGTGTGTGTGTGTGTGTGTGTGTGTGTGTGTGTGTGTGTGTGTGTGTGTGTGTGTGTGTGGGATGTGTGTGTGTGTGTGTGTGTGTGTGAGAGAGAGAGAATGTGTGTGTGTGTGTGTTGGGTGAGAGAGAGAGAATGTGTGTGTGTGTGTGTGTGGGTGTGTGTGTGTGTGACTAACCATGTAGGGAACAAGTGCTGGCAAGGTGACAGGAAAGTGCAAAACTGTGCTCCCCCCCCCTTCTCTCTCTTTCCCTGTCTCTCTCAAATTCAAATTCAGAATGCTTTTTTGGCATGACAAGATATTTCTTATATTGCCAAAGCACAGAATAGAACATGTATGGAACACATAAACATAAATCTAGACCAACAGTGTACAAACACAGGGCTATCCTAATACGCCCCCTCCTCTCTCTCTCCCTGTCCCTCCCTCCCTCCCTCCCTCATAACCATTACCCGCTTGACACGGCTCCTGAGTTAAAAGCAGCCAGGTTCAGCAGGCAGACCACAGGCTGCACACACATGACCTGGCAGCCTTGCAGGAGCGTGCTGTATGCAGGGGAGGAGAAGCATCGCTCTCTGCAGTGCTGCGCTAGGACAAGGGGGAAGGTCGTGACCTTGGGATCGGAATGGAAGTTTGTGTGTGTGTGTGTGCGTGTGTGCGTGCGTGCGTGGTTTGTATGTGTCTGTGTGTGTGTGTGTGTGTGGCATGTGTGTGTGTGTGGGTGTATGTGTGGTGTGTGTGTGTGCGCGTGTGTGTGTGTGTATGTGTGTGAGTGCATGTGCATGTGTTGAGGAGGAGGTTGCCAGTTCCTGAATAAAAAATATAACAAAAAACTCCAAAAACTTTGAATCCACTGTAATTCATAGTAAGGACAAAATGTCCCACAGTTAGATTTAATACAACGTGAACCTTATGATCCCACTCCTGCATTGCATTTAAGCAGGAAGGCAGTGTATTTTAATGGTTAGGCAACTGGGCTTGAGACCCAAAGGTAGCATGTTCATGTCCGGGGTAGGACACTGCCGTTGAACCCTCAAGCAAGATACATAACCTGAACAGCTTGAGTATATATCCAGCTGTATAAATGGATACTATGTAAAAACAAAAATAAATACATTAAAAAAACAAGTTGTGCAAGTTGCTCTGGATAAGAGCATCTGCTAAATTCCAACAATGTATTGTAACATTTATGCTATTCATAGCAATTCACAAAAGGCTATACAAACATGTTTGGGAAAAAAAGCAGAGTTTCCACCAAGTTAGCCGTGTCAAAAGTAGCAGCCATTATTACATAAGCCTACAATACTAAGTCCCAAAGTATAAGCAAAAGGGAGACTGAGGACACAGTGTATCAAGTAGCAAACGAATCTGAGGGTGCAGGCACAGCGTTAAATGCATAAAAAGTGGTGGAATTCAACTCCAAGAATTAATGCGTGAGCCCAGGATTGGTTTAACCAAGGCGCGGTTAAAACAGCATCCGGCACTGAGATTCACTGACACCGTAGGGAGCCGTGACTGCTTAACCCATCAGGTGAGGGAAGCGATATCCCCCGTCAGTCTCCGGGACCGCGGCGTTCGCAGGAGCGCGGAGCCGCCCGTCCGAAGCGGTTAACGTCCTCGGAGCCTGACAGGCGCGCGCGGATTCGGGCTGGGCTGTAATGGAAAATGGCTCTGCTCATAAGAGGAAATAACCAGATCAAATATGTATTCCCTAATGACTGCAGCCGAGCGAGCCTGAGTGAGTCTGGGCCCGCGCCGTCTGACGGACGGGGAGCGAGATTGAACAAGAAAGGGAATCTGGCTCTCCCTCTTCAGCAGTACTGACAGAGTCAGCACTGACAGCAGCTCACAGTCCAGCAGAGTCACTACTGACAGCAGCTCACAGCCCAGCACAGTCAGTACTGACAGCAGCTCACAGCCCTGAACCCTGCAGCACAGTCAGTACTGACAGCAGCTCACAGCCCTGAACCCTGCAGCACAGTCAGTACTGGCAGCAGCTCACAGCCCTGAACCCTGCAGTAGAGTCAGTACTAAATGTGTCTGGATCATCCATGACTGCAAATTGAAGAAAATCTGAGAACGCTACGGTGCCAACCCATAAAAATCTAAATACACAATTTCTCCTGAGTAACCCACAGTTAGGAAACATCACAAGAAGGCCGCTAAACGTAAAACTATAATGTAAAAGTGTTAAAAAGGTGGACAGAGGGGGTGAGCGTTCGGCGTGTGCGCTAACATACTGACAGGGCCTTTTTAGCCATGACAGAAACGCTGGCCTGATAACAGCCTCGCTGAGGAGCCGCGGGGAAAGACAGGCCTCATGTACCCGCTAATGGGGCTATCATGTGTCATCAGTGACTCACTAACGTGCGCCAAGCAAGGCGGGGTCACTGTGCAGAACGCTCGCTTCCGATAGGCTCAAAATGTTTTGCGACCGGCAGCACACCAGCAATCGCCCCGCCCACTACGGGGCAAACGAAGCTGGGCTCTGCCGTCGCATCGCCACGGCGACCCCATCGCATCACCACGGCGACATCATCGCATTGCCACGGCGACCCCATCGCATCACCACGGCGACATCATCGCATTGCCACGGCGACCCCATCGCATCACCACGGTGACCCCATCGCCTCTCACCTCCGCTTCCGCTGCTCGTCTCCGACAGCGACCGGCACGGGCTCCCCGGAGGTAGCGGGGTTTACCGCGTCCGCCAACGCCGTCTGCCAAAGCTTTTTCCCGCCACCTCTCATCCGCCGCGACCCAGGCGGAATCCGCGCCCCCTTTCCCCCCTTTTCCACGAGTCGCGGGTTCACCCTCGTTATCGCGGGGAACGATGCAGCAACCTGTCACTCACACTGCCGCGGGGACAGGATGAGGACAGACCGGCCGTGGGGGGGAGGGGCTGGGCTCCCCACTGCTCCCCCCTGCCGCCCGCCCCCTCAAACAATTTCACTTGGAAGTTGTTTACTTTCGATGGCGAGTTCAAACACAACACCTGGTTGAAATGGAGAAGTTTTCAGACTGACAATTATTCTGTCCCGCACAGGAGGCACACCTACAGTCACCGAGGGTCTTCCGAATATGCAGACACTTGGGATTTGAACCTGCAAACCTCAGGTTACCTGACCACGGCTATGCCACACCGCTGCCTAAACCAAACTGACGTAGAAACACAGTTGTTCAGAGTGCTCAAGCCAGGCAATTCTCAGACCACACATAGAAGCCTTAACACATTTCTTCGCTGGCGGCAGATCATATGATTAAAATAATAATGAATCAGATTTTTCCCTCAACCCCCTCTTCGGATTGATTTATTTATAGGCCAACTGCAAAGTTATGTATTAGTCATAAAAACCTTTGGCACAACACAAAGGAGAAAGAGAAAAGTGAAAAGGATCTATTGAGCATCCAGCGCATTTGGGATGTGTGTGCAGGGGGTGGGGGGGTTTGAAGGGGTGGGGGGTTGGAGGTGGGGGGCTGGACCCATCGGGTTGGGGGTGGGGGTTGGACCCATCTCCACAGGCTTGCAGAGAGAAGTTCCATAAAACTCCCCAAGCCCTGGCAGGACAGAGCGAAGAGCCAAGATAAAAGGGACTGATTGAGCAATGGGAAGAGAGAACAGATCACACACACATACACATGCATGCACACACACACACACACGCACGCACACACACCCACGCATGCACACACACACACACACACCAGTATAAGGGCCCACAGTCTACGTAACGAAACAACCTCCTTAAATTCGTTCCCGAACAGGAAATCAGAAGTCGCTACTTCTGCAAATGTACACCCATAATGGCAGCACCACAATCCCTTCGTATCGGCGCTGTGCGCGTTAGCTCCAGTGTTTGGCTCCTGTGCATTCTCTGTCCCTCACAGGGCATCCCTGAAATTACTGCTATAGACCAATACCTTTACTACAATCCCCCCCCAAACCACACCTGGGTACAAATTACAGGTGCACAACGCTGGCAGGTCCACATCAAACAGAGACAGGAGAGGCCGTGGGGCAGGTGGTTAGAAACACAAACCAAGAACTCACGCCGTTAACACAGTTACAATGGAAATGCAAATTCCTTTGAAGATAATGTCACGCAAATCTGCCAAAAACTTTCCTATAATCTCTGATGCCAGTTCACAGACTGTCTGCTTATCACAACAAGCTATTTCTGTTGCAGGAATTTGAAAACCACCGTCAGGAGCCCTGTTTTATACAATTAAAATCAATCATTTGTTGATTCTCTCAGAGACTAACAGTCAAAGTGCTGCCCACTAAAGTGACAGACCATATAAAGTGATAAACTAGCATTATGTACTCACAGGATAACCTAAACCCAAGGAACAATTAATAAAAATGATTCCAGATCTTTTTACTGCAAGTGTTTATTGTTATGCGCACTTAACAGTTAATTTCGGGAGAGGTTATAAATTGCTTGTTATACTGTTGTGAGCATCACTCTGTGCGTGTGGGATAGGGGTCTGGACACGGCAGAAACACAGAGAGATAGAAGGAGGGAGGGAAGGAAGAGAGAGATGGGGGTGAGGGGGAGAGAGAGAGAGACCAGTTTCGTTCTTCCTTGTTCCCGGGCCAAGTCTGGTCAGAGTGAGTTTGTTTTATGACGTCGGCGGATGACAGAATCTGTAATGGTGTTAATCCGCGCTCCGTTTTACACTCTCCCTACACACAGGAGAGCAGGGAAGTAAGCGTTCAGCGATTGTCACACACTAAACACGCACACTCCGCATGTAGCAAAGACACGAGCTTACTGCAAACCAGAGCAGGAGAGGAGGGGAAAAAAGACGGAGGAGTGTTTTTCAAAAAAAAAAAAGCTAAAAAACTGCAGCTGGGTCCGTCACGATCAGGGCCTCTCTCTCTGTTCGCGAGCCGCTTTTGCACACGTCACGTTTGTACGAATCTCAGACACCGGAATCAAAAGCAGGATCTATTTAAAGCTCGTGCGTCCGCCCACCGCCCCTCCCCCCACCCTTCCCGACGTGCAGATCGCGGGTTATTTTTAGACTCCCTCGCCAAATCACAGGACACCCTCCCGGACCACGCGTCTGTCTTTTTTTCCCCTTCCCTGCCACCGCCCACTTGGCCAGCGGTCCCGAGAGGAATCTGCTGGCAGATCCCGGCCCGCCAATCTGCAGATTCAGTGGAAGCCGTCACCAGAGACCCCGCCACTTCGGTAGGCCTGTTTTCCCGACCACCCTCCCGCCCCCCAAAATGACTTCCTCTGCCCCCTCCCTCTACACAGAGCAACACTCTGGAATGTAGTTCGGTTCACGGGGAGGTTAGCGCTATTAACGCGCTGGCCTGTCGCATACATGTACAAAATGTGGGTTACCAAATGAGTTCTGATATTAACAGGCTTCTTTAAAAGGGCACCGCGACGACCGCCATTTTTTTTCCCGGTGAAAAAAATTCTAATTATCTCAAATCGCACCAGCCTTTCATTAATTTACATTCAAAAACCGGTGGGAGTACAACGACGAACATGTGGAGGGGCCTTATTAGAAAAGAAAATCAGGGAGACGGTTTGGTTGGACTCACCGAGCATATACTTGGCGTACAGCAATGGCGACTGGCAAAAAAATAATAACCTGCACGATGATGATAGTTTTATATCGGTTTTTCATTACTTACAAGCTTGCCAAATTTACCAAGTATCGCCCATTAGCAGTCGGTACCTTCTGCTTAATCGTGTCTAATGTGTTAGCATTTTTGTTCTTAATACGCTTCACATTAAATCATTTTCATTAGTACAAAGAGATCAGCTAGCCTACATTTAATAAACGCTGACCATTAAAAACACACCTTAGATTGGTTTTAGACTTCCACCATCCTTTTTGTTACAGCTGCAATTATTTAACCGAAGTGCAAATACTTCTTATGATACTAATATTATTTGATTACACTAAATAACACGGATCATAAAAAAGACGCCCTAAATCGTTTTTTAAATCTCCCAGCGATATTTTTTGTTAAAATGACACTCATTTCACTAAAACTCAAACAGGAAATGTCACAATGTCAGATGTCATCACTCAAAAATAAATCTTTTGCCAATGATCTTCATCAACTGAGGCCAAAAGTAGTCCAGGATAATTGTAGTGTAAAGGTTTGGTTCTGTCTTTAATGCTCCAGATGGATTTTTTTTTACAAAACTGACTTATGAATCTAAATGCGTGTTATGTGCAACCTAACATTTTTCTCCCAGGTAAAACATTTTTTTGTAAATCAGCGGGGAGTCATAGATGCCCTTTGAAACAGGGGGGCTGTGGTGAGTCATTGCTTTTCTCTAATGACAGCAAAGTGGCAAAAAAAACATTAATGGGTTTTTCCACGGGCTAAAGACTGAACTGTTATATCTAGTGTGTGTGTGTGTGTGTGTGTGTGTGCTGGGGGGGTGGTTGATGGAGGACTGGGAACCACTATGAGAAAGGTTCCCAGTCCTCCATGACGTCTAATGGTTTTTTTGGTTTCAAAATGACACCCTCACCCCAATATATTTCTATCCAGACAAGTTTTGTTTCACTGTTATTATTATTATTATTAGTAATCCTTTATTTTACCAGAGAAGTCACATTCAAAAGATTTAGATCTCTTTTACAAGTGAGCGCTTACCAAGACAGCAACGTACATAAAGTTACGACACTATATTAACATAAAATACAAACAACATGATCAGAGCAAAGCCGTACTTAAGAGCAAAACATCACAATGCCAGGTCAGTCAAAACATACTCAGACCACCTGAACAGAAGGAACCGGATAAGTCTGTAGCGATAAATAAACGAAGCCATGAACACAGTCTCACCATGCTAAGAAGAGAGACAAAAAAAAACGACAAAGAGAAGACATGTTCTGCTCATCTCTGCTGTTCAACTGTCTGAGGCAGGTTTGGACCTCCATCTTTAAAAAAGGAAATTACATAACTGCTAGCAGCTCTTTTCCTTTCGCACAAAGAAAAGCCAAACAGGCGTTTTTTTCCCCCAGACCCCTGCTTTTTAGATATTTCTGTTATTTTTATTCCTTTCTTTTCTTCCCATCTAACACAGACTTGACGTTTCAGACTGACAGGCCAGCTGCATCAGCGTCGCCATGGCAACGCCCATAGACAATCCCCGTTGTCAATCCTTGTCACAGACTGCAGGGCAGCTCAACAGGGCAAGACCAGGGGAAGGGGGTGGAAGTGGGGGTGGGCTTGGGTTTGGGGAGAGGGGTAAATTTCATCCCACCGTTTCACTAATTCGCTGCTTCTTCACAAGGAGATACACAGGTCCATTAGTCCCAATGAAGGCAGACAAAAGGAGCCCCCATTTTAGGTTATTCCACCTGAGAACCGAGTGCCCGGGCAGGTAGCAACCAGGCAAGGCCACCTGGAAAGTGCCTTTTCCTTTCCAGGCTGTAGACACAGAGCTGTGCATTCAGTTTCTGCATCTGTACACCACAGAATAACGGTTTCTCTAAAACTGACTATAACAAGCGGTGGTGTAGCTTAACGATCAGGGAACTGAGCTCGTAAGTTCTGGGTCTCGATGTTGCCGCAGGTTTGATTCCCAGGTGGGACACTGCTGTTGTACCCTGGAGCGAGGCACTTAACCCGAACTGCGTCAGGAAAGATTCGGCTGTGTAAATGGATAGCATGTAAAAGTGTTAGCTTCGCAAGCTCACTGGATAAGAGCGTCTGTTGAGCACCTCATTGTAGTGTAACAATGCAGTCTTAAAAGGCTGCTGTGATGTCCCAGCGCTACAAACACTGAAAATGAAACTTCACAAGATCTTACGTGATGACACGCAAATGCGCCACACTTGAAAAGCAATGCACTTAATTTCCCCAAATACTTTCAGAGTGTTTCAGGTTATGAGTGGCTCTGCACAGGCTGTAACTGATGCCTCAGCATACCGCTTCCAACACACACACTCACACACACACACACACACACACACACTCGTCACTGCTTGGCTGCACAGCAAGCATGTTCTGGCAGGAACTTGAACCCGCAACCTCCTGGTCCTCCCCACAGCTTCACACTGCTTAGGCTCACAAACAGTATCGACAAGCCACGACACAAACCAGCGCCACGACAAGCGACCCCAGGTCAGTACACGCGGCATAGCCCTGCCACCTACAGCCAGATCAATACCTGCTGATAATTAGAGCAACGGTGAGCGAAGGGGAGAGGAACATCGCTTAAAGCTTTAACTAACAAAGATGGCCGCCGTGAACACAAGGGAAACACAAGCGAAGCAAGTGGCACAGAAACCTACAGTAGGCCACAAAAAAAAAAAAAAAAAACAGGAAGTGGTGACGTAGGCTGCCTGGTTGCCACACCGTGTTTACACAGCGCAGTGCCCACTCACTGTAACGGGCGCGCACGGGGGCAAGAGCTCTCTGCGCTTTGATCACACGCAGGAAACCGTGCATCCTTTCGGCTTCATCCGCACACGACTGTCTCTGCGCATTTAATCAAGCGGCATCTCTTTTTGTTTTTTTTTTTTTGTTTTTTTTTTTTAAAGGGAGGTTTCGGTCAGTTTTGTAACCGTAACTCAAGGTTGTTTCGTCCTCTGCTTCCAGCGCCTTTTCTCCCGATCGCCCGTCCGCGGTGTTACAGCAGCCCGAACACAGAAACGCCCGCGGCAGGGACGCGGAGTATAAATAACGGGTCGATCCCTTCCTGTGAAGACGGGGATACATCTCCGCCGCGTTTGGTTCACACCGGGTGCCGCCGACAGCGCAGGTCTGCAGCCAGACTTCTCCTAACAAGAGTTTCTTGCGATGACAAGAATACGAAAACCACAATTTAAAAATACATATTAAAAATACAATTTAATTTTGGTCCCAAAGAAATGTGACATGGTGATACAGGTTTTTTTTTTGGATCATACTGTGGTATACTGTCAGTACCGTAGACTCGTTAACTGCAAGGGCAGTTTTTCCTCTAACTGCAAAGGTTAACGCGAGTTGCATTTAAACGCTTGCAATCATTATACCCTTTTTTACTTGTTTGCTTTTTTTCCCCACTGTAAATATCCGATGTGCTGTTTGCCGTCCTCATTACAAACCTCCCAGAACATTCATGTGAACATTGAAAAAAAAAAAAGAAAGAAAAACGCTAAAGTCAGGTTTTGCCACGAGCGTCGAGGGGGAGCGCGGCTTCGTCTCCCGGCAACGACAGAGAGCCTGTCAATCCGGAGAGGGAGTCGCTGGAGGTGCCAGAGGCCCCAGCCTCGCGCCACACAAGAGATTCTTCGCTCTGAAATATTCATGATGGCGCTCGGCACACGCTGTACCGTGAAAGCAGGATCTGGTTTCAGTTTTCCCTTTTAACGTCTTCGGGGGGTAAGCGACGCGGCCGCCGCTGCCGCTGCCGTCGTCGCGAGCTGCCGAGCTGCGCGCTCAGATCACGGGTCCGTGACTTAGACTGATCACCTTTGCTTAAACGGCCCCCCGGAAAGCACCTCTGCCGTCGCACTTACACGACCTGCCACCGCTGAAACACGGCGCTGATAAATGACGGGAAGCGTGCAATTACAGGGCGTACCGGGCGGTTCAGTGGGACTGAAATAAAAAACGTTTTTTTCGGACGCGCCGAACGTTTATAAAATCGGCAACAGATCTGCTGCGTGTTTGGTGCGTGGAGTCGAATACCATCCCAGGGGGTTATTTACTTTCTTGCAGAAGTGAAAGCAGCTTCAACTTCAAATGTGTACCCGGGGTACGTGTTAAACAGAAGGGCACACACGGGATGGCAGGGGCTGTAACTCAGGGGTCACTGGGTTTGATTCCTGGGTGGGCCACCGTTGTTGTTGAAGGCCTCAACCTCAACTGCTTGAGTAAAATATCCAGCCGTGTAAATGGACTGTATGGAGAAATATAATCTGCATAACTGCCACCTATTAAATGGCAAAATGAAACGATGGGTTAAACTGACAGCTGATGAACTGCTCGTATATCACAGAGCAGCACTAGCTCCTCTTTGAAAGAGACAGGGCTGCCATTTTGTGGGTACTGTACATAAAATGGGTCCATGTACTACTGCCATTGAAATCTCTCAAGGTCACGGAGCTCACGGTACTCAGGGTACTAGAGTATTAGAGGGAGAAACTCCTCCTGGATCCCTCCCAAAAGCAGCGAGGAGTTACTACAGCTATCTGCACTGGGCTGGTGGGGGTGTGGGCTGCATTCGTAAAAAGTTCTGGATCAACACGAAATGGCAAAAAAAATAGCAGCTTCACACAACAACGCTGGCAACAACTGGCCGGGCCAGGCCGACATGCCCGCCGTTCAGAAAGAAATAAAATACATTCGAGCATGCGCCCCATTTTCTCTGTGTGGTTACACGGGCAGCACAGAGAGTACGGTCGCCAGATGTGCCTGGTTTTCGACCGAAATATCCGGTTTTCAAATTATTTGTACAGGTCCAGTTTGTGGTCCCGACCGGACAATATAATTTAAGGTCTGAGTAACTGATTGACAGCTCCACCACAGCCAACGATTCAGCTTCCAGCTGGAGCATGTTGTCCGGTTCTGACCAATTAAAAATCTGGCAACTTCCATCAGAGAGTGAGCAGGTGTGTTACTCGGCACTGAACCTCGGGTCTCAATCCCCACCATTTTGAGCTCCTCTGCCCGTTTCCATACCCAAGAAGCCCAAAGTGACGCAGGGTAACCACTGGGCTAGGCCTTTCAGGACAGACTTATGGACCATCCTAACGCTTACAGTCACATCCCGGCTCAGCCAGGCCACGGTTTTCACCCACAGCTCAAAACCAGGGCTGTGTATCACCACACCAACACAAAACAGGGGTCGGGCAATGATCCTGCCAAACGATTTACATTAATCAGTACATTCATAAAACAAACTCCATAAGAATGTCCCTATCCAAACCTGGGTTTGGACCTCAATTTCTTACACACAATTAGTATCCTAGCCAACCCACGGTGCAAAAGCATTATATAAAAAAAACAACCCCACAGTAGCTTTTTTCACAGAAAACAGTTCACATTTCTGCCTGGCAGGGCCTTAAACATTTCAAGAGCTGAGATTTCCATGTTTAATGGTTTTTTTCTTCTTCTTCCTTTTTGTCTGAGCTGAAAGGCGGCGTGGACTCTGCCGCAGGAGAAGGCTCTCTCTCTGTTTTTAGTAACGTCAGACGCTCAAGCTTCCTTGTTCTCGATTCTTATCAGTCTATTTTTGGAGCCATCTCTTCCAACCAGGAAGTCATACAAACCGAACTAGAAGGGCTCGAGCATTCCTAAAAACAAAAGAGAGCGCCTCTAAGGTGCACTCTGGCACCCCGATTGCCGAATTAAGTCGGACGCTAGCCGTTTGACGCAGTCGGAAAAATACGAGCAAACCGTTTGAGCATCCGTTACCCAACGGTCGTGTAGAGGGTGAATGAGCCTCTCCCATCAGGGAGGGAGACGGAAGGAGAGCGTGGAGCCCTTCGGCCTGTACCTGCGCGCGGGAGACGGAAGGAGAGCACAGAGCCCTTCGGCCTGTACCTGCGCGCGGGAGACGGAAGGAGAGCACGGAGCCCTTCGGCCTGTACCTGCGCGCGGGAGACGGAAGGAGAGCCCTTCGGCCTGTACCTGCGCGCGGGAGACGGAAGGAGAGCGCTGCGCCCTTCGGCCTGTACCTGCGCGCGGGAGACGGAAGGAGAGCGCGGCGGCGTGAGTCAGCGCGTCTGATGCAAATTGATGTTGTGTAAACATCTCTCCGCTGCAGCGCCAACACAGACGGCTCGCTGACGAGCGCCGCTTACAGCGGGGGACGGACCGCGGGCGTGGGGGGGGGTGGGGGGGGGAAGAGAAGGGCCACCCAAACGAAACATTCCTGACACTGCGTGAAGAATGTAACCCCCCGCCCAACGTCCCATCGTCCCGTCCTCCTAGCGCACACAGGACACAAAACTCCAGAGGAGCGGTGTGCACGCACTGGCGAGAAAGAAGGGGAGGAGCGGGCGGTAAAGCAGAGAGAACAGTGAGGGAGTGAGCGAGAGAGAGCATGTGAGAGAGCGAGTGAGGAGTATGCAAGTGTGTGTGACAGAGAGAGAGAGAAAAAGAAAGGGGGAGGGGGGAGAGAGAGAGAGACCTGAGACAGAGAATGAGAGAGAGAGTTGAGAGGGGAGAGATTGAGAGAGAGAAAAATAGAGAGGGGGGAGAGAGACAGAGTAGGGGGGGAGGGGGAGGTAAGAAGAGCTGGAGTGCGGGTGGTGTGCAGCCAGTGAGAATCCTCTGTACGGACTAATGTCAGATAATCCCCACTCAAACGCCGGGGTCAAGGAATTACTCCAGGGGCATTGTGGGATATCCCCGGCTCAGCTCCGCGGCGCTGGCGAAGCATCGTGCCATCGTTAACGCGTCTCCCTGGCAACCCAGAGTCACCGGCCTGGGCCCCCCTGGATTACCCAGCCTGCTCTATCCTGGGCCCAGTCAGCGACCTTCAACCCCAGCAAGCCGCAGAAAGGACAGGGGCTGCTCTCTGGTTTAAAAAAAAAAACCCCAGAACACACTGTCAATATCGGGAAAATAAACCACTTCCTCTATGGCAGCGGCAGGCAAGCAGGGCCGGGCCCGTTTCTGGTTTTCATGCTTCTGGCCTTAGTAGATTAATCAGCCGCTAACATTTACGCCGTCTGACGTTTTAGCTGCATTTCTGGAGAAGCACAAGAATGGCAGCCGAATACTGCTCTCGTGTCCCTACGCGAGCCGTTTTAACTGTGATCTACCCTACGAGCAGACCAGTGTTGGTGGAAACAAAAACTTGCACACACACCCCTCCCTTTTAAAATTTGGACACAAAAATGGGGGAAATAAATGTAAAAAATCCTTTCCTCAGCAACTCTCTCACTGCACTTCAGCAATTAAGTGATTCGCAGCTGCAACTCTCTCATACCTCTCAAAAGACCTCTAAAGATCCTCAATAAAGGTCCAACGAGGGGCGCGGGTGATGGTCGAAGACCGCGTTCTGAAAAAATATTAAAATAAAGCGATCTGTCGGAGTTCGAATCGACTGCCTTTTCTGAATAGCGCCAATCGGGAAATAAACGCACATCCTGGATGACACGGCCTAACCTCTGCTCAAGAAATTGCAAATCCCGACTTACCTTTCTGATACTAGGCACCCAACTGGCAACACATACTCCGACCAGTCCCTGAATACACACCACCGCTGCTCCCAGAATTTAACCCATTACTCACCGATACAGGGTACCCCAAAATACACCCGTTACTCACCGATACAGGGTACCCCAAAATACACCAGCTGCTCCCAGAGTTTAACCCGTTACTCACGATACAGGGTACCCCAAAATACACCCGTTACTCACCGATACAGGGTACCCCAAAATACACCCGTTACTCACCGATACAGGGTACCCCAAAATACACCCGCTGCTCCCAGAGTTTAACCCGTTACTCACCGATACAGGGTACCCCAAAATACACCCGTTACTCACCGATACAGGGTACCCCAAAATACACCAGCGCTAAACAGTACTACACCCCCCCTTCAGCCATTTAAGCTGTAACCTTTAAAGGGGTTCATCTTTGCTCATCAATTCACTTACAAAATAAATAAATAAACCTTTGCCAAATTTGGCAAACGGTTTTTTTTGGGATTTTTACTTGTTGTACATTGGCTGTTTTTACTCCTGCTAAACATAGGCGATCTTTGAAGCTCCTCCCTTTCCCTGTAATGTTTGTTAGCTGTTTTTTTTTTGAGTCTGTGTTCTGTGCGGTTGTTCAAATGCAGACGGATTTTAAATGCTGCACGCAAATAGTCTTGCAAGGACGAGGTTTAATGGACCAAACAAAATGTTTACGTGAAGTCTGTACCCTGCCAAATAACTACCACATCCATCCACTATCAACTCAAACCGGGTCCACAGGCGATACAGATTACAGAAAAACATCCTGTGATAAAAGCAACAGTCTGTCCAGGATCATTCACTGTTCTGATGGAGGTGCAAGTCCGGTTGAAGAGCAGCTACTCCAGGGAGTGTCATATTCCCAGCAGAACAGTTGGAAAAGCTTTTGGGAAAGTTTGGGAATATGATTTAGCTACCAAACTCCACGGCTTCATGGCAGAGTCCTGGCACAGGGGCCGTAAATACCACCGAGGACACCGGGGTCGTGTCCTCAGTATTTTGTTCATGTCGATTTCCAAATCCTGTATTCAATTTCATTTTTTTAGTGAGACTGTCAGTTGCAATTAATTTAGGAGGGGATTGAATGGTCTGAAATATTTACTCAAATTTAGGCCTAATTTGGAGGCATATAAAATTCATCCTCAAATAAATGACTAAAGTAAAGGTTAAAAAAAGAGCGTACCCCAGCCTATCACCCTGAGGTCTCCCTGGTTTCCCACGATAACTGCTGGAGACACAAACTAGCAAACAGAGCTAGGCCAATCAGCAGCCTGCAAGGAGGCTGTACAGGAAGTCCCCACTGTCCTTGGCTGCATGGTCCCCGACCCCCATTCCCCCCCAAGCTTTAAGCAGTCCTGGGTACCAAAATCACACCCCAACATTCAACTCGAAGATCATCATTGGCTCACCAAAACTTACACGCAAACCTGAGCTCATATATGCAAATGCTGTAGGCTCCTGTCACTCAAATCGTTGTCCCAGAGGGGCGGGAATGGTTGGTTTTCCCACCCTCCTTTTACCTGGGAGTCAGGTGTGAAGACAGACTGGCCAATCGGCTGCACTCTGGAATATTCAGTTAATTGTCAGGGAGAAAAGAGAAACCAGGGCCGGATTTGGATTCGAGGGCCAGATTTGAGTCCCTGAGCTGCAAGCCTTCAGAAGCTCTGACGCAGCCACTCCGTTCTCCAGCTATTAGCGCTAGCAGCAGTCAGGACCTTTAGCCAGCCTGTCAACACCGACCTGACAAACACAGATCAGGAGTAGGGCGGTCCCCTCCTTTGGTGTGCCAACGCGGGATGAAATCTGAGGCACACACGGAGGGGAAGAGGATACCGGCCACAGTTATGGCGATGGCAATAGCTCCTACCCCCCAGTCCGCTCCACAGACACCCCCCCCCCCCCAGCATGTGTTCTCTTGGCGAACAGATCGCAGTTTAAGGAGCGGCGGGAACCGAAAACCCGGCGTGCAGCGACCGTTTGGCGGGAGAACTTAAGCTGGGGGCCGTCCGAGAGGGGGGGGGGGGTGAGGGGGGCCGTGACATCACAGCTGTACTTCCCCCACCCTCCCCCCAACCTCAGCGCCCTCTCTGATTTTCTTATTACCTGCAATATTATCGAATAATGAGCCTTCTCCTCCCCTCCGCTCCCCCGCCGCTCCCCCGCCGAAACGCAATTACTCCTCTCCGGCGGCTAACGGGCGTGGCCGCGGCCCGCGCCACCACCGTTCGGGGCGAGCGCTTATAAAAATTTCACGGCTTGCGCTCGCCGCGCGGACCCGCGGACGGAGAAGGCTGCGGCGGCTTGGGGTAGTCAGGGGCGACCGTGACATCACAGGGGGAGAGCTAATATGGCGTTTACGCTCGCCATTATACCGCCAAGGCGTGGGCGGGAAATATTTCACCTGTGGTCTGCGCGAGACTCGGAATCACAGCGGCTGTTTTGAGGCTCGGATATGAAATAAAAATGAATAATAAAACAGGCTGACCTTTCCTCCGAGCGCCTCTCTCTTATTCACACCCGCAAATAGCACCAACAGAGTAATGAACAATTCAGCAGCCTCGCAGGTCACACAGGAAGAGCGTGCGGAAAAGGGGGAAAGAAAAAAGGAAAGGAAAAAAAAAGACCAACCCGATTAAATATCTGTGTGCACGTGTGTGTTTATTTATAAAAGTAATTCGAGAAAGAAATCAAAGTTACAACTAGTGGCATCTTCAAATTATTTTATTTTTAACTTTGTGTTTTTAATTCACCCAGACTGTGAGAGTGTTAACAGACTGAAGCACTACTACTACTATTATTGTTATTATAATTACTATTATTATTACTACTATTATTATATTATTATTATATTATTTTCTGCCCCACCGGGACAGGCCTGGTCCGGCCTGGGTCGAGCCAGGGTGGGTCGTCACAGAAGAGATGAAGCGACACGGTCATTTCTCCCAGCGCCAGACAGCGCGCTAGCCAGCGCTAACGTCAGCCGCGGCGTCTGTAGGCTTTGATTCCTGCAGGTGTGAACGTGCCCACCTGACTCAGCCGGCCCAATCACAGACTCTATTGGGCTGCGGGGCTGCGGCTTCCTTTGGCCTCAGTGCCGGTCCGGTGGTCCAGACTATCGACCCGGCAGATCCAAAATAACCAGCAGATCCAAAATGGATCAAATAACCACAGACTCCCTCCGATCGCTGCCTTGGGTGAGATCATGTGAACTTTAGCAGTTCAACAAAGACTTGGGGAAAGAAATGAAGAAGGGGCTGGGTTCGGGGGTCGGGGGTCGGGGGGGGCGGGGGGTCGGGGGGCGGGGGGTCGGGGGCGGGGGAGGGACGGGGGGGTCGGGGGGGAGGGGGTCGGGGGGAGGGGGGTTTAGAGGGGAGATAATCTCTGCTGCTCGTTAGATCAGCAGACAGCGCTGAACTGGCAGATCGCACGGTGGCTGACCTTTAGTGTGCGTCAGGCGGAAACCGTGTAACAGCTCAAGGATCCAAACCGGCACAGAGTCTGACAAATCGGCCTTGTTCGCGTCAATACTGCACACTCTCGTCAGCGTTTTGGGGGGGGGTGGGGGGGGGGCGTGTCTTTTCCGGTGAGGATGTGCCAGGGGGAACTGCAGTTGCATACAGAAGCGTGTGCGTGTGCGCGCACACGTGAGGTTACACGCAAAAAGATTTATAGGACGCAAACAGCCTCCCATCCTTCTGGGTATTTGCCAGCTAGTTTTTTTTTTTTTTTTTTCTCTCCCCTCAAGGGCATTTAAAGAGTCACAGGAAAGGCTCCCATTCATCAGTGATATTCCACCGCCGGGCCACCTGTATGTAACTGACAATTCGACGGAACGAACCGATCTCAGCAGCCACTGTGAGCGGGAGAAGCCATCTTTTCCCTGAGTAACCCGTGCGCCGAAGCCTGCGATCACGTCCGTGAGCCCTGGATCCGGAGCTCCTCTGTCAGAGAGCCATTACCTAATGCTCCCTTTGACTCAGGTCACACACACACACAGAGCCATTACCTAATGCTCCCTTAGACTCGGGTCACACACACACACACACACACACACACACACACACACACACACACACACACACACAGAGAGCCCGCGCGGGGGTCCCAGCCCGCGATGAGGCCTCGCATTCATCCCCTGTCCCGGGCCGTACGTTCACTCTCAAAGAGCGCGAGCGGGGATTCAGGGGCGGTTTAAAAAAAAAAAGAAATAATAAAAAAAAAGGAGTTAAGAATACATCTAATTAGCCAAGGGCCCTTTCATTGCCCACTCAAGCGTGACTCTACATTATGTCTCTTTTTAAGAGGAAAGCTTTTTACTGCGCTGCTATAGGAACTGTAGCCCGAAGCCTACAGTCTCAACCCGCACTATCGGAGACCGGCCTCCGGACACACGACACGACACGACACTCGCCAGAATGAGGGCAGGTCCTGGGCCCGGCTCACTTAAAACCCACTTGAAGAGTAGTAGTAGGGTTTTTTGGAATGCCTTTTTTGTTCAAACTTATAGGTCAGTGTTCTAGAACTTTCAGTCACCAGCAGTGATTGTGACATCAGCATTCCGTTATGAACATTCTAATCGCACACTTGTGACCTCACAGCACACAGGGCACAAGGGCACCTCGGCCTGTTCGCGGACGGAAATCGGTGCCGTTCGTCCTCATCGCCAGCAATAAACCTGCGTATGTAACTCACGAGGCCTGCGGCAGACGCAGAAACAGCCACGGCACGCGAGCGGAGAGGGACGAGCCTTTCATGCGGCCCGTCAGACACTTTCCCTGGGCTTCTAATTTTCTCACTGAACCACCCGTGGGTGTCTTTCAGCCCGGCTCGCTGAATAATTCATTCCCAAAACGAGGAGGCGGCGCAGGAGGGAGGAGGCGGGCGTCTGCACACTGCGGGAGACGCCGAAACGGGCTTCCTCTTCCTGTCCGCGCACGCCGCCCCGCACGGGCCGCGGGAGGGAGTCGCTCCTCCGCAGGCTGCAGTCGCGAGCGCAAAGGCTGCTGGGATTCCCGCGTCGCGCGCCCATCGCGGTGGCGCAAAGCCCCGCCTCCTTCAGCCCGGGCCCGCAGACGTGTCTGGTTGCCATGGTTTCCGAACTCCGGAGGGGAGGGCTCTGCGCCTGGCGCGTGTGCGCAGCCGCCTAGAATCCACAGGGCCGCCAACCGCCATCGGCAGCTCCCGGGCTCCAAAAACGGAGGAAGCGGCTTCAAAGAGCGTTTTAACCGCTCACACACCGGGCGCTGTGCCCCCCCCCCATACCCCCCCCACCCCTGGTGGGAGCCCCACATCGACACTTCACCCGCGACGTCATCGTTACCGCTCAGGAATTCTCTGGAAGCTACGCCGACATCCCCACAACAAACGTGGGCTGCGCTGTGAGATTGACGACCGTGGATTTCGAGTGCAGACATCCCCCCCCCCACCCCCCACCCCACCCCCACCCCCCAGTGGAACTCTGGCGCCCTGGCTGGGGAGACGCACGGACGGGGCCCGATGACGTCACCGCAAAACGAACGACCCCTTCCCGCCCCGCGCAGGGCTGCTTATCATCGGCCGCCAAGGCCGCCGAATCGCTCTGCGAAGGTCAGCGGCAGCCCTTCGGCCGGCGACTCCCAGACCCGCGCGTCTGAGCCGCGAGAGCTGGCGCACGGCACACCGGAGTGACGGCATCCATCTCGGGCGTCACCGCGGCGCGGGGGGGGGGGGGGGCAGGGAGGGGGGCAGCTGGGGCACGGTGTTGGTGCAGCACCTCCTGGCAAAATCATCTTTGTCATCTTTATCTCAGAGAGCAGATTTCGAGGTCATACTTTGAGGGGGTGGGGGGGGCGGTGTGGCGTTCCCTCTAGGCGATGTGAGGACAGGTGACATTGCTCCCTCCTGCCTCTGGATCTGGGGGGGGGAGGGTGCTGTCACAAGGTCAAGATTAATGTGGCTACCCCCCCTGCATTAACCACCCCTCCTGCTCCTCAAACCCGCTGCCGTCTCCCCCAGGCTTCAGAGTCATCTGCACTGCAAGCAGGCCGAGAAAAAAACAATAAGCCCTGTCTTCAGAGCGATCGCTCAGCTCACAGCCTCTACCTATTCCACACGAGCATTCACTACGATTATTCACACCTGAGAAAGTGCAACCAAAAGCCATTAGCACAGAGAGGAACCCACACCGAACTGGTAATTGCGCAGGTACCAGTGAACACCTGTACCTGTGCCCAGGTACTCAATCCCTGTCCACACACAGGCTCCCGCCGGTGCCAGGAGCAGAGGGTCTACTGCCCCTGAGCAGCGGGAGTCTGCCACCGAGCTCACGGCAGGTCAGCCGGCGACGAGAAGCGCCATTTAGCCACCAAACATGTCCGCCCGCAAACGCGGCCATCGTAGCCACGGAAACAGGAGAGGGTCTGGAGAAGGGTCCGGCTCAGTTGAAAAATGCAGTCACCCTAATTTCCCACCCTGGGGCTGGTTAATACTTCCAATGATCACAAAAAACAGTGAGCGATGAACCAGACTTTAACCTTTTAAATCTCACACCAATGTGCCATGTCCTTATCCAAGCGCCAAATTAAATACAGTTCCGCTTTTTTTTTTTGACTCATAAATGCATTTTCCCCCCTTTTTTAATTTCCCGAGACCATGAAATTGATATTGTAAGAGCAATTGGGGGGGGAGGGTGTAACAATTTCATAATTTCATCATCCTAAAGTTAAGTACAAAGCTTCAGACTGAATCCCGCCCGTCTCCTCATTCAAACCCGCGCCTCAGGTAACGACATAAATAGCGTGGAGCGCTCATCAGATGAGCGCCGCGCCGACGCCGAACCTTCGGCTGCCGTGGAGCCCCAAGCGCCCCGAGAACAGAAAACCCTCTGAACACTCTTCCCGGCTCTTTAACACCAGAAGAGGAACAAACCCCTTTCACAACTCAAAGCCCCCCACGCACAAAAGTCACCCTGCCGATTTGTCACCAAAAAAAAAAAAACATTTTTTAAATTACAGTCAGGCGTGCTTGCTGTTCTGCGTCTGCGTGCTCGCTCTTACCCCTCGAACGGCGTGCGCCACATGCACCTCATCCACGCGGCTTGGCTATCCGCCATTGGAGCCTCCACAAAATAAATCCACAGGCCTTCACCCTTTTTACAGAGCAAGGTCACCACAGTGTGATTAGAATGTTCGTTCTTAGCTGAACATTCTAATGCTGACGTCACAATCGCTGCTGGTGACTGAAAGCAACGGAGTTCTGGAACACTGACTTAGAACTTTGATTGAGAAAAAAAACATTCCCAAAAAAAAACCACTCTTCAAAGGCCTAACACAGTCATTTTAGAAATGAAAATTTTATAGAAATGCATTAACAAGAGAAACGACCAAAGAAACAATCTCAGTGCAACCCTTTAATAGGCGCGTTTACTTGCCTTTTCAACTAAGTATGTTTCGTTTAATGGCTACAGAAATGTGCAACTCCATTTATGCAACCCGTAACAAAACTTTCATCTAATGGCTATATCATTACCACTGAGTAATCGTTTAGCCATTATAAACAGAATAAAGTAACAGTCCAGAGATTGTAGAAATCTCCGGCATGAACTGAAAATGTCTGCAATTACATATTTAGCATTTGTCAAATATTTGCAGAGTTTATCGTTATAAGTGAGTTTTTTTTCTCTCCCTCCATTTGCGTTCGGATACACAGTCGGATTTCATATCATTAATCTCCCCAACAATGCAACGGCACAAATTTTGTACATTAAAAAAGGCAATTTACTCCAGCATGTCGTCATTCAGTCACAGAGCTGACCTTCCATTCGCTCTTTCTGGTGGCAGTGTAGTCTAGTGGTTAGGCAGCTGCTAACTCTGCAGGTTTGATGCCCAGCCGGGCCACTGTTGTGCCCTTAAGCAAGGTACTACACCCAAGTAGCTTCAGCACATACCCAGGAGGCTGAGGATCCAAATTAAGAACATCTACCACCGGACCCCTGTAGTACGATAAGAGCAACGGAGTGTCCGGCAACTGCCGTCGGGAAACTCAGTGTGTTGGCCTGAGAAGCCTTTGCCCTCCAGGAGAAAACGGGGGCAATGAAGACCATTCATGATTTGGGCCCAGACTGATCCCTGTTGAATGAGGTGCAACAGGTTGTGCTTTTAATCCTTTTTTTTTTTACCGACGAGCACCGCTGTGAACTCGAGAGCGTGTCTAGACACAGACGTGGAGCGGGGAGGATGAACAGGGCGAGCGCTGCAAGCCCCCATGCCAAAAATAAATAAATAAATAAATAAAATTCCTCTGCAAACTTAGCGGTTCCAGGCCCTTTGATGGCAGAATTCCTTGATGAGAAAGCGAAAAAAAAACGGCCTTCTCTCTGCGAGACGTGTTTCTGGGCACACCGAAAACCTCAAGTTTTGGTCCTTCGGCGAAAAGCGCGGTCGGCCGGTCTTCCAAAATCTGGGAGAAGTGGCATTTTGCAATCCCTCACAGGGCCATCCCTCGCCCCCCCCGCCCCCCCGTAAACGCTTGCCGCAGCGAGAAACGCTGCCAGTCCGGGGGAGGAAACCTCACGGCGGCGAGAAGAAGTCGGCCGAGACCTTTCGCTGGAATTCCAGGGCACAGCTTCACGCCCGTTTTGCACACGCGCTCGGCACGGAGGCGCCCTTTGTGCCGGAAAACCTCACCGAGCGCGGGTCCGAGAAACATCAGGACCGAACGCGGGTCCGAGAAACATCACGACCGAACGCGGGTTTGAGGAGTCACATTTACTGTAAAAGCGAATGCGGTTTGGAAGCCTTTACAAGTGGTGGGGTGTGGGGGGTGTGGGGGGGGGGGGGGGCGGGGGGGTGAGCTACGTGGCTGGATGAACTGATCTTACCCCTTTAGGGGTCACAAGCAATTCTTAAAGAGCAAAATCGGCAAGCATGCTAGTATCCCACAAACAGTGTAAGCCAGGAGAAAGCAAAATACATTTCAGACACATACAAAATAAATTAAATAACAGATCCCCCCACAGCTGCATTGTGGGACTAGGTTGCATTTATGACATCACAGGTCGGCTACACTGCCTTTATGACATCACAGGCCCAATACATTGCCTTTATGACATCAGAGGCCCATGTTCTGATGCCAATTTTAGTAATTGGACGCTCTTCCAAGACAATAGCATTAATGGGATGTGGACAGCCCAACTGGCTGTGTTCAGCAACACAAAGTTAAAGCTCTTTGAGATTCACACATTAAAGACAGACTAATTGCTCAAAGCTCTCCTCTCTGCAGGGGTTTTTCTTTTTAGGCTGGGCTCATGTACCCAAGATCTTCTGCAGTCTTCTGAATCGGAAGTTAATGCTGCCAAATTCCCTCACAGTTCATGCGCATGGGACAAAAACACGCCACTGGATTCAGCTGCGGCCAGTACGACAAAGGGCATCGTTTGCCTACGTATCACTGTCCTGTGAGGGCAAGAAGCAAAGGAGCAGAATCTTATGGCTCTGAATGTTCACAGGTGATAATTAGAACAAACTAACATGTCAAAGACCAGGCAATCTGCCCAGACCACACTCTGAACAGCTGACAGAACATTTGTTATTTTTCCATCCTGCCACTGACTCTGTCTCTCTCTTTCCCCCTCTAGCTCTTTCCCCCTCTCTCTCTCTCTTTCTAGCCTCTCTCTCCTTCTCCCTCTCTCTCAGAGGCTGAGGCTAATTTGGGGTTACAGGTTTCTTACACACTATTAAGGAGGAACACACCTTTGCCCCCCCATGTGAAGCCAAGTGTGAAAATGCAAAAGTGTGTTTGGAATGTAGATGGCTTTCTCTCCCGACTCTGCCTGCATAGAGCCAGGGCTGGGTATTCACACATTACAGGATTCTGTAGGCTGGAGAGCACTGCACTGTGGGAACTGTAGTTCGGAGTCGTACGTGGATGTGCCCTTAAAGTGGGGACAGGACACGGAAGGGGAAGTGAAAACTCAGGCAAAGTTGCACTACAGGGAAATGGACTTCTTAATACCACAGACTTTGCAGAAGCCAGATGTTTATTACAGTTCCTTTGCTTGTCAGCACACATAACAGAACCAGTGTCTTAGCCGGGGGACTATTTAGATTGGCCATGAGGACCTTGTGCCTTGACTTTTGGTCAATTGTCAAACCCATTAAATTAATTAATCAATTAGGCCCCAAAATGTTTACTGTATGCCCATGATGAATATGTAGGCAAAGTATAAATGGATTGTAAGTAAAAAATGGCATCTTTGTAAATTTAACATCTGCTAAAATGTAATCTGATGTAATGGATTGGGAAATGTTTGCCCATGAGAAGTGGGGTCATATGCTTCTTGAGAAAAGGACACATGCATTTATCACAAGGTACAAAAACATTCTTCACAAGCCGATTACTATTTTCCTTATAAACTAGTTCACAGATCACAAATATACTGCAGGATTCCTATTTTAGACCTTTAACATACCCTTACATAACTTCAATTAAGCAAACTGCAATACAATTACATAGCCTAATTACTGTTAAAAAAATATGACTCAGTAACTAATACACAGACACATTATTTAATACACTAAAAAGTAAAACACTTTTTTTATTTATCAGCTATGAAAATATGCTGAAGAGCAATTACTTTTTAAATTATGAAAAGATCTACCACCCAGAAAATAGTGTGAACATTTTTGTATGTTAACAAAAACTAAAAAAAATACTTAAACCTGAAAAGTTACAAAAGAGTTTCATCACACCAGCCGCACCGCAAGTTTCGACATAGCGAAAATTATTTTTTAAATAAATAAAAACAACAAAACTTACATAATGAATATGTATAAAAGTTTGCTTAATGCATTTTAAAAACAAAACGTGTTTTAGATTTTATAGCACTGAATGAATCAAAGTCTCCTTAAAGGCGAACGCTGATGGAATAAACACGGGGTCGTTGGCGTCGGCCGACATCGCGCTCGCGTGCGGACGGCGGAGAGGCAGGGGGTTAAAGCGTCCCGTACGGCTCGTCTCCAGACCCCCCCCCCCACCCCCATCCCCCGCCCCCGCCCCCCACCCCATGCTGGCAGCCGTCCGTGAGCGTGCGCCACGCCGGGTAAATGACCGGCGGTACCGGGAGGCTTTTCGGCCTGCTGTGAGCGGCGAGCGCCAGGGGAACGAAGACGGGCAGGTCTGCCCCGGCGGAGACGAAGAGGAGGAGGAGGAGGAGGGGGAGACACAGGAGGTCGGCTGATGGGTGAATCCAGGGGGGTGGGGGGGGTGGGAGCACAATTGACGAGCGAGAACAGCGCTGCACAGCAAGAATACCGCTTACGGAGAACAGGACCAAACCGAGGACACCAAGAAACCGACAACCCCAAGACCAGGTCCCAACCCCAAAACCTGGTCCCAAACCACAAGACCAGGTTCCAACCCCAAGACCTGGTCCCAAACCCCAAGACCTGGTCCCAAACCCCAAGACCTGGTCCCAAACCCCAAGACCTGGTCCCAAACTTGCTTTGCCCCCCCCCCTTCCCGTTTACTGTAATCTCGATGCGGTTTGATCATTTTGCACAAACTGAGTGTGCGACAGCCTTCGACGCCAGGCACCCGCCTGGAGAGTCCCAGCTCCACCCCCCCCTCCCCCACCCACGCCACTCCCCCCCCACCACTCAGTTACAGCTCCTGCACGCTGCCTGGGTGCAGCGTTCATGTGGAAAGATTGGGGGGGGGGGGGCTGGATTCAGGAGAGGAGAGAGGAGGAGGAGGATAGGATGGATTAACCCGCAGCACTGCCCGACATGCGTCTGTGACAAACTGCCCTGTCATGATAGCAGAAGGGAGATGTTAATCTCGTCGTGAGATGTGTCACGACGTGACGGCTGCCCGAGATCGGCGAGCGACAAAACGACTGGAGGGGAGAGGCGAGCAGAGAGCCGCCTTCTCCTCATCAGAGATTTCTGCCTTTTTCGGGCGACCCCTCTTACAGCAGCGGAGATGCACATTGTATATTTGAGCTCCACTCAGGCAGTGCGCCTGAATCTCGTTGGACACACCAGTACAGTGACAAAGAAATTCTATTCTACTCTATTCTATGCCCCCTTTCACACCGTCCAATAACGAGCACGACGTTCAACAACCTGAGTTATGGCCTAAAACAAGTCGCTGTTACCCCAGCCTGTACGGTCAAGACAAGTCTGAAAAACAATGCCATCTCTTCAAAAAAAATGCAAACTAATTTCTATCCCCCTGAAACAACTGTACCCACTGTGCTTGTTAGAGAGAACTAACAACAGGCAGCTGACTTTAACACAAGGCGACAATGTAATACGGTTCATTCTGCCGGACGGAAATGACCCATAAATTAATGTAGGCTAGTCTTGGTTAGTTATAATCAATGGAACATCTCTTATGCCTTTGCTAGACATAAATAACAACCACATATATTGCTATTATAATTACAGAACCATGGGAAAACTGTCATGACGATTACAATCGGAAGCACTGTAGTATACAAAACACGGCACACGGCAATCTCAAATTTATGGACGTGGTTGAACAGGGAGAAGAAGCTTCACAAACTTCATTGCTTGTGCTGGGTAGGTCATTCAGGGGACAAGTCAAATGTTCAGAACAACTTTGTGTGTACACACACACACACACACACACACACACACAACTTGCTCCTGAAGTTGCCGGACTTGACAACCAACTTGGAGCAAGTATCACTTGCAAAGTAGGTCACTTTGTTTGGTTTGTGCACACACCTGATTTGCCTACTGCAGCACTGCATTTCCACACTGCAGTGGCATGTGGAAGGGTTACAGGTAGGACAACCTGCACAGCGCCCCCCGTCCCCCCCCGTCCCCCCACTGGAATATAACAGCAACCAACTATCAGAAATGCTCACTGTTTGAGGACTGTGTAAACAACAACAACAACAACATAGCTCTCAGGAGTGCCTGACTGTCCAAATAAATATGGGACATGTCTAGATTTCAGGTTATAGCTAGACAGCTAGGTGGCTGGCCAGGTTACTCGGCACCTGTAGATTTGTAGCTCCTAAAACTGGTCACACACTAGGTAGAGTTGAGGTCCGAGCTCAAGCAGCCAGAGACCATGAGCTATCCTAAATACATATGTCAAAAAGGTGCAACGCTCACTTTTATGGAGCTCTTAAATATGGAAAAATCTTTGCATTGCTCAACGACTGGGCACGTTGTCATACACGTTCAGTCTCTCGCTCTGAAACGTCATGCGTGGTTCCAACTCTGAACTATCCGAGCTAATGAGAAACCAGACCACTTTAAGAGAGTGCGTGTCTTGCATGTCAACACACCGCAAGCCATCTTAAAAAAGGCAACATTGTGTTCAGCGGAGGTGTGAAAAATTAAAACTGTAAAACAGAGTTAGGATCAATTCCATTTCAATTCAGGAAATTATAGCTGAAATGTAATTAAGGAACTGAGCATTTCATCTGAAAATTTTAACGATGAATGAATGAAATTTCAATTAAATTCCTAAATTGACTGAATTAAAATGGAATTAATGCCAACACTACTGTTTATCTAGGGAGTTAAATTGGGAATTTTCTGGTGGTGGAACTATCAACTTTTTCCGTTAAATGTGACTTACAGCCAGTTAACAAGTTTCAAACATTTTCTTCTGCATCTGGAAAAATCAACGGAGAAAGCACTACAGAAACACGGGCGCCCAAATAGGAAATATAGTAGCTGCTAAAGAAAAAAATACAGCCAATTCCTGAGCGTGCAAAACGGTACGAAGAGGGCTGATCTTCCAGAAGGGTTTCCAGAGCAGCGAGACAGGTTTTCAGTCAGGGCTGACGTGAGTGCGGAAGCCACTTCAAACCACCCTTGGAAAATTAATTTCACGAAAAAAGAAGGGACTTGATATTGTATTCCATGACAACATATGATGTTTAATATCAATTGTAACTCGTAGTTGAATCAAACACTCAATATCCATACAGGATTTAACAGTACAGAATGGTACTATTTATGCAGTTTAGACTAAAGAAATTAAGTGCAGCGGCTTGTGTGTACGTACAGCAGTTTCAATACTCTTTCCGGATATTATTTTGAGCATGTTTCACTGTACCAAAGGGGGCTACAACCATTCAAAATATATTATCCATCATATCCAGAACTTTGAAAAATTAGATTTTATCGTTTTATATTTTTACAGTTTATTTTCTACATTCAACTCTCTGCTTTGCTTCAAATTGTGCCAGACATGGCCGTAGAATGTCCATGTAGATTTGCACAACGGTCTAGTGTAGGCTGCTACAACGTGGGCTGGGTAAACTAACTATATAAACATAGGCTATTTAAACGGGGGAAAAAACGTCTGTGGACATAACTGAGGTCAAAGATCAAAATATGACCCAAATTTTTAAATTAAGAATTTTCCAAATCCAGTGACATAACCGCTTAGTAAAATGTTTAACCCCAGCCCTCCAAGGCAAACCTAAACGTTTAACTGTAGCTTCCTCGAGCTTCCAAACTACCGGGGAAATCTCACTACAGTACACTACACAACTGGTCGGCCGAACTTCATTTCTACGCCTACGGCTTAATGAACTGAATTCACCCCGCCGCCTGGCTACGGCTCTGCTTTCTGCACTAAAAGGCTACTGTATCTTTAAACGGTAATCCCTCAAAATTTAAGTGTTTGTTGCCTACCAGTTAATGGGCGGTTCCGTATAATGTCTACACTACCCAGTGGGAGGTCTCCGCCTATCACAATCGCCACTGTCTCGCTAACATGGCTCTTAAAGTGACACCGCACGCCATACCTCCGTCGCCTTCCGAAATTAGCGGAAGGGGTTGTAAGAAATCCACTTTGCATTTCAAAGACAGACAGACCGTTCAAACACAAAAGAACAGCGATCCGTTTTTAGGGGTGCTTTGTTTTGTTGCAACACGTGAATTCAACAGCGTCGACGGGCGACAATTAATGTTATTACAATGCAAATGATTAGGTTCATGGTGTTTCCTTTGCGCAAGGCTATCAAGTCAAAGCCGGATGGAATTTAAACCTCGATCGCCGTCAAACAGGCATAGCTGACTTCGCAGAGCACCTTGATAGTGTGTCATTTGGTGGTCAGGTTTTCAGTATCATGATTCATGCTGCCTGTATTTTGACGAGGGGTTTAATCTAATTGCCCACAGTATGACTGACAAATAAACGTTCAGTGTGTAGGCTAAACGGAGAGAATAGTCTACGGGTAGCTACCGTTCATCAACAAATAGACTAGATAAGTATGCTCCTTGTCTTAACGAAATGAAGACCGTTCCTTGACCCACAAATAATTTAGTTTACAGTGGAGATGTAAACGCGCCGCTTGACATTTTCATAGTTGATTAAGCTTTGGTGATAATGGCTCTCCTTAAATTCTCCCCAAGCTCTCCAGACTGTCTCGCTTTAACTTGATGCTCTGGACAATAAACTGTGGCTAGACAAAGCGATAGCCCCAAGTCTACAAAACGATCCGCCATATAATTAAATTACAACACCAAGTGACTCCGAACAACAGTTGCATTAGCAAAGTCTGCTACCTAGTAGCCTACAGTTGAAGAACACAGCATCGAAGAACTGCAATGTGCCACTGCCTCTGTTAGCTTCCGGTTTGTTTTTGTTTTGATTTTTGTTCGTAGCCTAAGTGTTTTTCTGGGGGGTGGGACTATATTCCGTGCTCGGAAAATGAGGCACGTACATCACGAATAACGTCTTGTGAGATATTCATGCAAACAATCACATTTTAACAATATACTAACGAGAAAAGGACAATTAGTACCCCTCTTGAGAAATCAGTATGGGTCTTGACATAGAACATGCACACGGGGTTCAGGGGATGTTTTGCAATGAGAGCGACAGTCAGAGTGACAATATTTTGAATCAACATAAGACGTTTAACAAGTTCCAGTAAACTCATTGTCAACAAAGGCACAAACAAATATAGCCAACAGCAGTTGCTAGTACTCGAAGTTGAAACATCAAATGTGTTGCTTCTACAAAGAAACGGAAACAATGCAAAAAATTGACAACCATAACCGTTAGTTTAAGATAAACTGTTTTGTTTGTTCAACACGAACATGAACGTTGTAGGCATATTTTTTGGCTTCCAGCTAAATTCATTGACTTCACTTGTTCAAAAGTTCATTGATAGCTTTGAGAAACCAAAACTTCTCTGTCTACTTGGAAATAAGACTTGTGTAAAAGTCGGGACAAGTTACCAACTAGTACTAGGCTTTAGCCTTGGCTACTCACAATGGTTATGTTTTATTAATCCAGAAATGAAACGTTAAGCTTGCTTCAGCTAGGGACAGAGTTTAAAAGCAAAGCAACATTGCCCTCAAAGGGCTGCAAAGTTTCTGATCTCCATTTCCTAAAAATACACACAGTATGCCAGTAGTAAGGGCGAAAGTTTGAGGGATATGATGTCGGAAGTAGCCTACGATTTAACTAATTGTGCAAGTGCTTTTCTTCCCCACTAACTGCAAATCCAAACAAATTTCAGTCATTTCCACTGCGGGTGTGATATGGGACGAGGAAGGGGAGGGGGTGTAATGGGGTTGTTTAACGTTGCTTACCGCTATCAGTGTGTTATTTCTCTGTTCTGCCGTGGTTGTCGACTCGGGATCTTGTTTGTTTTGTTGCTTATTATTAGCAGATTTCTTAGCCCTGTGCTCCAGGCTTCGCTGGTAGAGGCTGACCGTCTCCCTGCGTTCAATCTCCAGCTGTTCCGCGTGGGCTTGCTGGTACCGGTTCTCACAGTTTACATGGTGTCTCCGGCAGCCTTCGATTCTTTGCCTCAATCTTTCGACCACTGCGCTGTGCTTAGGAATGCCCGCATTGTTACTGTTATTACCGGCGTTGATGCCGCTGTTTATGTTATTGTTGTTTATGCAAATGCTGCTGCCGTTCGCAGCAGTGGGGGTTGCAAAATCCCCCATCATATAGTCTGTGCACAGTATTTTGGAAGAACTTTGTCGAGCCTCTTGTGTCTAAAATGTTTCCAGGGTTAAGAGGAATGGGGATTCAGATGACTATAAACAAACAGTGGCTGCTAGCCTTCCTTCGGTAAAATTCAACCATGCAACACCATAAAACAATACTGTGCTCGATCGGGGAAAAAATACCACAATCGGAGCGTGTTAGACCGAGCACAGCGGTCGGTCCTCGCGCTCACTTACACCACCAGCAGAACTGTTCTAATGTAACTCCATGGAAGATCCGGATGTTACGAGCGAACATCACGCACAACAGCCAATGTTACGAGCTCGCTGCTTTATTGTGTTGTCCTATAAGAAAAAGTTTTGCCGTTCGCGGCGCAAAGCCTCCGGAGTGGTTTCGTGAACTTGCATCGCGTTAGTTTGTCTGTAAAATCCCCGAGCATGAAGCGCTGTAGAGAAATCCTGCCCTCGGAGGACGTGCGTAAATGAAATCCTAAAGACGCCGATTCCGCTGGTCGCTCACAGCTGCTGCTACCATCACAATGATCAAGTGCTCTCCTCCACCATGCCAGCGGAGTGATATCAGGACAAGAGCTGAGTAAAAATCAGCAAGAGGTTGTGAACAGCCCGACTGCCGCACGCAAAACCCGGACTGGAATCCCTCACCGTTGTGTGTGGACTTGAAGACAGTGGGAAAACACGTCGCTGTGGAGGATTATCATGTCGGGGGAAACTACAATTATGAAGGCTTTCGGAAAACATAAACTAATTTCTAAGGTAGTTATGTGCAAGTCAAATCATGCTGATTTTGTCTGCTTCGAGAATGTAAAAGTACTAAAATGGACAGTAAAACTCACGCTTGCACTTTGTTAACAGTCAAAGAAGGCATGTTTGATCAAAGATAATTATGATTTAAGTAACACTGACGTTTTTTGTTTGTTTTAGTTTTATTTTTCCTTGTTAATACGCAAATGATTCTATTAAACGCTGTTCTGCAGCATGTAATAGCACTTATTTTAAGAGTTTTTAATTTTTTTTTAATGTGATGTTTTTTTTTCTCCCTCCCAATTGATTTAGCGACCTGAGCAAAGAGTCATTCCGTGACTTTTGGGAAATAAAGGTGGACAACCAATCCCAAGTAATTACATTTGTTTTTCGATATATTATTTGTGTCAATGTGTAACACCGCCAAATTATGAGGCAAACGGAGACAGTTTTGGTTGAGTGTGACCACTTATGTTTGTTCATTTTCGTGCTGTTGATCTGAGCAGCAGTATAGAAAAAAAAAACAATTGCATACTGTCTTCCATTCACATGGTTAAAATTATATTTCTTACATTTTTGGATTAATTCCTGACACCTCTCTCTATCTTAAACTGAAATATTCTTTTTTTTTTTTTTTGAAAAATGTAATATTGATCCACTGACTTCCTGGTTCACACAAATGCACTGTGCAGCCCAGGCCAGATCTTCGACCTTTGATCTTTACATTAACTCATGGGAGCGTAATGTCCCGGTTGCTGGTGAGCGCCGCTGTCGGTTCGCTCCCCGCCGTGCGCTGTGTGACCGCTCTGGGCCGGGGTGCAGGGCGTTTTTCCCAGAGGGCCGTGTGATGAATGAAGTGGCAGTGCGAGCCTTGTTCTTGGTTTTCCGGAGGTTGCAGAACTAAACCCAACCCCCTCCCCCCCCCCCATGGCCCACCCCCTCCCCCCTCCACTACTGTAGCCGCAGTGCTGAAGCGCTCTCTCCTGTAAGACCTGGAGCAGACCCAGGAGCCACAGGGGAGCAGCATGGAGAGAGAGAGCTCCGTAACTACACTTGTAACCTGGAGGTTGCAGGTTTGAATCTCATTCGTTCTGCTGTACTGCGACATTCACATTAACACCTTTACTTTATCACCTGACTAGGGGGTTAATCTTAATGTATCAATTGAGAGTATAATAGCAATGTGCTGCTTTTCTGTTCTTCTTTTACATTTTTTTTCTCCTATCACCTGGATTATGTACCTGTGCATGCCTATGCAAACCTGGCACTGCTGTTTTGTCACTGACTGAGGCAGCAAAAGTCACTGTCAAAGTACTGTGTAACAGTGGCACAGCCACGAGAAGTATTATGATGGCTATGCCATTTTTAAGAGAACTAGACCTGTAACTGGAAAGATTGCGGGTTTGAATCCTTGGAAGGCCACTGCGGTTGTGGCAATGACAAATGTACTTCAGCTCATTAACAACTGTGTCTGTTTGCTTGGGGTTAAAGGCGTCTGCTGAGCCCGGAGAGGGAAGGGTGACTTTAGCACACACACTGGCTCCCTTCAAATCCCCTCTTCAACACGAAATAGTACATTACTGCTGAACTGTCTTTGCTCATCTCCAAGAAAAATAAACATTCTGAGCGCGTGCAAACTTGGTCGGGACAGCACAATGTGCGTGATGACAGCAGAGGCCTTCTGTTACGCTATTATCCGTTTGCTCTCTGTCATATTAAAACCTACCCAAAGCCACCCACTTGAAGACATTGAAGTTATTTGTATTAGGTAGATCCTCGATCCACAAAGTACACTCAAGATCCCATATAGGACGAAGCTCTAACACTCAGTAAAGGTACGTCAGTCTACAAACAGATAACTAATTTGACCTCTTTCTCAGTTGTTTCCAGAGGAGGTTTTTGTTAGCAGACAACACTACCCAGAGGAATATACTTCGGTCCCATTTCAGGCATTGTCCAGTCATACAGTTGGATTGGCTCTGGAGCAAATAAGACAAGGTGCCTTTGATCAAAGGATCAACGGCAGTGCCACACCCCAGATTCAAACCCGTAGTCATCTGGATACAAGCCAAATTCTCAAACTGCTGCTACAGACCTCAAAACCAAATCTCTCCTGATGGGATGAGCCTCAAATCTAATGATTGTAGCCGTTCAACCAAACTTTGCCAGAAAGGCTTTTATTGTTTGTATACAGCTGGCGAGGCACAGCACAGGCACAGATTCCGCTGCATTGCAGCTGGAAGCTGACTCTTGTACTGGCTCCAGATCGCGAAGGTGTAAGTGGCCTTCCCCAGTGACCTTGGCCGGCTCTCCCCAGCCTCCCCAGCGAGCTGCAGACGCACTCTCCTTGTGTTTATGTGACCGGGATGAGACTGGTTCCTTTAGGCCTCCGTGTAGCCGTTACACACGGGAGAGTTGTGTTTCTCCATGTTACAACATGGCCGCCACAATGCAGCAGTTATCAGCGAGGAGTTTGCTCTCCAGTCATCCCCCCCCACCCCCCCACCCCCCCACTGGACCCACAGCCTTAACAAAGGCACAAGCAGCTCGCCAGGCCCCTTCAAGCACAGACAAGTCTTTATTGTTAAAAAAAAAACAAAAAACACAAAAATGACCACCTGCAAAGTGTACTGCACTGAGCATTTCACAAGAGGCAAAACACGTGCGATTACACACCTTTTCATGCACTGGCCCCCGGAGCACGATTGCCCCCCCCCCGGGTAAATGCAAGTCATGCTAAGTGGCACCATGACGCAGTCGCTACTCTGTTCACCGCTGTGGTGCAGAGTGCCCAAACGGGGAGCGGTAATGTCGCTAGTGCTGTAACAGCGTGCCTGTGGGAGCGGGTCCCCCCCCGTACATTATGGAACCCCCTGCACATTTTATTTATTTTTGTTGTGGTCGATCGTGGAGGTGCTGAGAGGGACACCGCCGGCATTCCGAGACCCCCCGGGATTTTGCGGGCGGTCGGAAGAGCTGACCCCCCCCCCCCACTCAGGAGGGGAAACGCGCAGAGTCGGGACGTTTGAAAAAGTGGCAGCGTGTTTACTTCTACTACTATCAGCTCACCGTCACCAGGGTTCCCGCTGTCGGGGGGGGGTAACTGGGTATGTTGTCCCGGGCCCTGGAGGAAGGGGGAGGGGGCCCAAATAGTCTGTGAACTTGTGGTAAATATTATTACTGGGGAATTTTATAATCATACTGCCTGGGAATTTCACCCAGCAGCCCAGAACGTCGCGCTCTAAACCGGAGGAGTCTGGAACGGTCCGAACAGCTCAGCTCAGCCGAGGGGCCGGGGAACGAGCAGACACCGCAGTCCTCTTTAAAACGAGGATTCCAGCGCTGCGACGAGAAAAACGAAAACAAAAACAAAAACGGTAGCGATAGCCGTGCGTAAATCCTTCCGCCGTCTTTTAATTCCTCGCTTTAATTCGGCCGCTTCCGCTGAACCCACACCAGTTTGGTTTCCCTTCTCCTTACAGACCTGGTGTGGGGAGCGATGTCACTGGCAGGGTAAGAGGAGCTGGTGGACCTGCAATATTAAAGAGGCCTATTGTGTGTAAGTGGGGGGCGGGGTGCGGAGGAGAGGGGGGCGGAGCGGGGTTTGGAGGTGGTGGTGGTGGATGTGTAGGGGGGGCAGGGGAGGGGGGCGGGGGCCTGGTTCTCAGGCAGTCCCGTGGAGAGCAGAGGGGCGCGAGGCTGTAATTGGTGCTGCTGCCCAGTCTGGCCGGCTTAGGGCCGGAAGAATGCCTGGAATGCTGCGTGCACACCACCCCCACACCCCCCCACCCCGCTACACCCCCCCGCTCCCCCACTCCTGCAGCCGGGACGGACACCCCTCCCTAGAGTTAATCCCCCCCTCCCCTCCCCGACCCCCCACCCCCACACCCCTGCTCCTGAGTCGGAACGGACACCCCTCCCTAGAGCCCCCCCCCCTTCCCCACACCGCCCCACCCCCGCTCCTGCAGCCGGGACGAACACCCCTCCCTAGAGCTTCCCCCCATCCCCCACCCCCACACCCCCACTCGCTCCTGCAGCCGAGATGGACAACCCTCCCTACAGCTACAAAAAATGTGGCCGGCCCACGTTCTCTGCACATCTCCAGAGGCGATGAAAGGGGGGGGGCAGGGGGTGGCGGTGGGGGGGGGGGGTGTGAGTTAGACATCATGTAAGCAAACATTATTATTCCACTTTCCTCTGGCAGCCGATGGCTGGCGTGTGCTCAGGCTCTGGACGGATTAGCCGGCTAATTGTGGTGAACGCTCAGAGCTCCGAGCCACAACGCCGGCATTCCTGGGCGAGAAGTCGCCTCGTAAACGCGCCGGGCAGCCAATCAGAGAGAGGCCTCTCCCGAGGACAGCGCCCTGGGGTGGGGTGGGCGGGGGCGAGGGGGGAAATCGGGTGAAAGTGAGATTTAAGGAAGACGAGCAGCAGGAAAAGACTGTAATCTCGGCGAAATGAGAGAGGAGACGAGCCGGCCTCGTCTGAGAGCGTCTTTCTGAGCGAAGAGGTCGGAGGTCGGGTGGAGAGAGGGCTGTGTGGCGCGTTAATCGCACACACAGGAGCGTTGGACTGCAGGAGTCTGTAGATGTTCCTTTAGGTCTCCTATCACCCTGAAACCATTTTTGATTCTGATTTGTGTCGTATGATTAACGAATGCAGATCCAAGTTCAGGAGCTGGTTCCTTGTTGCTGATTATGGCAAATGTGGTGGCAGTACTTTTTGTATCTTCTGTAGTGCTTCCCATATTGTATATAGTATTTTTCCATTAACTTTATACTGTAAATTGTGTATCTCAGAAATTTCCTATATTTAAAAGTATCCAGCAGAACCCTGATTGTTCATATGGTGCTGTCTTTGGACCTGAAGGAGTTCTTACCGCAGTCGGACTACAGCTGTCACTGGAGTTTCTCCCCGTCAGTAATGCTGTGTGATTCCATACAGGTAGCAGTTACCTGTCTGCCAGCTCCAACATCCCTGTCTGTCATTGGAGCGGGCTCCTCTCCCTTAAACGATTCCTGAGCCTTGCTTTCATTCGACCATATCATGCAGGAACCCCAGGCCGCTGAACTCTGTTTGATAAAACAAACGTTACATGTTTCTGTGTGGGAGGGGCAAGTCAGCTCAACAGTGCCCCCTCTGGTAGACTGGGTGCATGTCTGCTTCTGCCAGCTAAGGACACGTCTGACCGCACATGTTGTTTCAGATTGTGCACATGCTGGTGTGTGGGACCCCGACCTCGCAGACTGACTGAGGGTGTCCTAGCAACGGGGCGAGCCGAACGCTCCCGGTGGGGAATTCCAAATTTTGGGAGCAGAAAAAAAACGGCGAATAAGAAAACAGCGCTGTGGTTTTTTTGGGAAGACAGATCAAGTGAAGGATCTGACGGAGATTCTCGCTCCTCTGGCGCGGGCAGATCTGTGGGTTTGATTAGTCACGCCCCATATAATGCCAGGGCTGCTGCCGGCTCCACGCTTATCCTCATATGATCTTCTGTTAGCTGCGTTTCTGTTGGTTTATCCGACAAAGCTTTCTGAACTAAACTAAACCCTAAAACCACTCCTACTTTCAGCAATGTTTTTATCAACGCAGTCAGTAGAGGTGATTTGGGAGAGTCCAGTGGCTGGCTGTTGAACCAGTTGCTGGTTCTATGGTTTGGGAGAGCCAAGCTGATTTGGGAGATTTCCTATAGTCAGTTTCTGAACCAGTCACTGGATGACACAGAAGAGGACTCTGGGATAGCCATTCCTCCCCCACCCCCGCATTTCAAAGAGGAAGCCAGACAAGGGCAGACATGTGTTCCGTCTCCCCCCCCCCTTGCCCCCCCTGAGTGGGATGTCAGGAGTTGCTAGGGGAGATAATCGCCGTGGACGCGAGGACACTGTGGCAGACGGCGAGATGTCGGGCAGGGTCAAAGGTCAACTAGCAGCAAACGAGGGATCGCGGCGGCTGGAGCGCTCGCCCAGATCTCCGCCTGTTGCCTCTCCCTTTTTCGGAAGGGGGGGGGGGGAGACGGCCTTTTGGTTCAGGGGCAGCGAGAAGCAGTGATAATCACACTTTCACACTGTCCATTTTCAAAACAAGTCCATTTCCTTAAAGTAAAATAAAAACAAAGCTGCCCCAGCTTTAGTCTCCCACAGGAATCACAGACTATATCTCTCTTGCACAAGGATCCCCACACAAATATGTTCCGCAGGGCGTTTCAGGGAGAACTTTGAGATATCTAAGAACCACAGTAAATTGGCATTATTTCTAATATCGATGTAATTCCTTTTCTGGGACTTTAGCTGTGACTTGAGTTGCAGTGCGTGTGTCAGTATCTCGTTCAGTGTGCTGTATGTGCAAAGGGAAGGGGCACTGCAATACGCTACTGCGAGATCTCGAGTGGAGAGAACACACAAAGAGAGCACGGGAGCCGTTTCAGGGGCATCCTGCGTCGCCCAATCAGCTTAAGTGTGGGTATTTCTGCTTCTCCAACCACAGAAAAAAAGAGAAAAAATGTAAGAAATTGCTGCACACTTATGACACATCGATCGGTGTTATGACCAGGGACTGACTGACGCGAGACTTAAGCACCGATTGGCTGTTTTTATTTAAAATATCTCAGTTGCCGGGGCCTACCCCGGCTGACTGTGTGCACGGGGATGCGTGAGGTCCTGTCCGCTGCGCAGCTGGAGCAGAGTGAGGCCCTGTCTGCTGCGCAGCTGGAGCAGAGTGAGGCCCTGTCTGCCGCTTAGCTGGAGCAGAGTGAGGCCCTGTCCACCGCGCAGCTGGAGCAGAGTGAGGCCCTGTCCGCCGCGCAGCTGGAGCAGAGTGAGGCCCTGTCTGCCGCTAGCTGGAGCAGAGTGAGGTCCTGTCCACCGCGCAGCTGGAGCAGAGTGAGGCCTGTCACGCGCAGCTGGAGCAGAGGAGGCCTGTCGCCGCTTAGCTGGAGCAGAGTGAGGTCGTTCACCCGCGGAGCTGGGAACGGTGAGGCCCTTCCACCCGCAGCTGGGAAGCAAGTGAGGCCCTCTCCCCGCACTGCGAGTGAGGCCTGTCCTGCTTGCCGCAGGCTGGGACAGGTGAGGCCCATGTTACTGTGCCGCTGACGCTGGAGCAGAGTGATAGGTCTGTCACAACAGCGCAGCTGCCAGCGAGTCAGGTCCCTGAACCACTCCCGCACTGACAAATGATCCACATCCCACCGCGCAGCTGGGCAGGCTCAGACACACCCCACGCCACAACACAACGAGGCACACACACCCTCTCCCACACTAACACGGGCACAGCACACACGCCACACCACACACACCCACCCCACAAATGCCACTGCAGGCAGTCCCGACCACAGGTGTGCTGGGTATGCGGGCTCCCATAAATAAATGCCCGACTGACACATGACCACCAGACCAAACACACTATTACGTACAAACAAACACTGCCACTGCTGGGCAGGCTCCACACAACCACCACACACACACACACACACACACAAATATACACAACACACACACACACACACACACACACACACAGCACTCTATACACACCCACTAACACGCACACACACACACGCACACACACTGCCACTGCTGGGTCAGGCTCCCAGAACACACACACACCAACACACAAATATACACATACACACACACTAACACACACACACGCACACACACTGCCACTGCTGGGTCAGGCTCCCAGAACACACACACACCAACACACACACAAATATACACACACACACACACACACAACACCACACCAAACACAACACGCACAACACCACACACACACACTGCCACTGCTGGGTCAGGCTCCCAGACACACACACCACACACAACCCACACACAAATATTACCATACACACACACACACCACACACACACATATATACACTAATATCTCACCAACAACACACACTAACACACACACATGTATATATATACACACACACACACACTGCCACTGCTGGGTCAGGCTCCCAGCACACACACACACTAACACACACACAAATATATATACACACGCACACACACTCACACGCACACACACACAAATATACACACAAGCACACGCACACACACACACACACACACACACACAAATATGCACACACACACAACCACACAAACACATGCACATGCACGCACTCTTGGGGAAAATTAACATTCTTTTCATGTTCCTGTGAAAAAAAAAATTACCTGCCAGCTCAACTGAAACTCGGGTGAGATGTTTGAGGTGGTGGAGTCAGGAGAGAGGAGGTAGTTGGGTGGTGGGGGTGGGGGGGGGCTTGTTTCTTGGTATTCCAGAAACGATCCGAACCAGACGAAAGAATTAATAAGGCCCTTTAAGAGAGGAGTGGGGGGGGGGGGCACAGGAACTGACAGACTCTGTGACTTCCTCTTCAAGTGGAGAGGGCAGGAGGCTTACAGGAAGAGACCAGGCTGCTTGCCTGGTGCCCGTCCTGATGCCCGCCTGGTGCCCGCCTGCATGTTAGAAGCATTGTTTGGTTTTCGTTGCTGGAAGCATTCTGCAGCAGGGCATTCAGTTCCATACGGCGCTGGTTCCATCCCTGAATTGTTTGCTGAACTCTTTGCCGTATTTAAGGTGGCTCTGCTGTGTAATGGGCAGGATCCAGCAGCTGAAACGTTGCTATGACACCGCCGTGGCAGGCTGTGGCTCTGTGACAGGCAGGTGCGTGAGGCAGAATTACCTGAGGCCACTTCAGAGAGATCGGCCACAGCACCCATCCTGACTCATTTTCACCAGCCATCCTGCTCTGGAATCTCTTACTCACACACACACACGCACACACACTAATGCGTGCACTCACATTCACACATGCACACACGCAGGCACACACACACATACACACATATACACACTCAAGCACACACAAATGTATGCATGCATGCAGACACGAACGCACACACACACATGCATACACACGCATACGCACTCACCCACACACTCACACACACACACACACACATTTCAGAGTGATATTCCTCCAAGGTCAACATGCCAACATGCTCTCGCAATCAAGACCCTGGCCTTGGCAGCTGTTGTCTGGCTCGAGTGAGGCTTGTGCAGAGATAAGTGATGCTATGCGTTCGTTTCTTTAGGGCCGCTCCTGAGCTCGGACTGGAATGCTTTTCTTTCGGACGTAAACCATCCATTGCCTTGTTTGTGACAGCGCTGTGGCCGCATAGAAGCGGGCGTTAACAATAGCCGCAGAACACCGCTATCTATGGATAGAGAAATATGAACGAGCATACCCATACACCAGCCTACTCTACAGATTGTGTGGCTGTAGTTTTTCCATTTCTGTATTACATTTCATATATGTGTTTTTTTTTTTTCTTGGGGAAAAAAAAATCCACATAAAGCTAATGTTTCATCTTTGAAAGTGTAAACAAAGAAAGCAAGAAAAGAACAATGCGTTGATTGGGCTGCGATTCATCTGGAATGAATGAAAGACTTGCCCTCCAGGAAAAAAAAAAAAAACATTAACTAAACGGTTCATCTGATTAAGCGGAGGTTAATTGGATTTTAATTTAAATTTAACACCAATGAAAGCAATTAAATAGAATCTTTCTGCAACAGTCGCTCCTTGTTTCAGGGTTAAAGATGTCAGCATTTATTGTTGGAAGCCTACAAACAGCTATCTTCTGTTCGAGTGCCGTTCGCTGCTCGTGATCCGCTTCCTGGAGCTTGTAGTGCAGCTGAAACGCCACGGCGAGCGAGACTCAGAGTGCCTCAGCGCTCGGGAGGCTGCGCGACGTCTTTATCAGCCTTCCGACCGACAGCAGAAACGATGTCGGACTCCTGATGCGTCACGTCTTCCACGGCCGATGGTCCTAATGATGTCGCATACTGTAGGAAGGTCCTTACAGTGAGCTCCTGCGCAGCTACCTGCAGCATCCAGCAGCTCACCGTCGATCTTCTCCATCAGCACACACACCAGGCCGTCCACCCCCCGTCACTCCCCTCACCCTCTTCAGCAGCTCCTGCCGGGGCACGGGGCAGGGGTCGTCCGAGTCCGTCAGGTTAGTCAGCTCGCTAGCTATTCTAAACGATGTGCATATTTGTGCAGTTTCGCCATGCTAATTAGCCAGGATCAGTAAGCCAGTTAGCGATGTTCTTGTGAAACATCTCCCCTCGAATACGCAGCGAATCTAAGTGGAGCAAACGAATCGTGACCTACAGGGAGTGAGCGAATGATAGATGCAGCGTTTCTTTGACACGTCTAACACTCCAGCTTGTGCTGCGTTGTCTTCGGATCACAGTCACACATGGGACTCTGCACATATAAACAGAAAAATCTGTCCATCGTTCATCTGAAGGTGTCGTGGATTTTAAAAAAGACCATTTTTAAAACATGCTGATTTGTGTTTGGTGTCCAGAAACACGTAATACACAACAGCCACACCGACACAGATGTATTTAGAATAGAAACATGTGCTATTTCTACAGTGTTGAATGACCTCCCTTACCCAATGGATATGGGGCTAGAGGACTATGGTCCTGTTCAGAGAATTCGCAAACCAAATCAGCCCTGGACGGGGGAGAGGAATTGCTGTTTTTCCCGGGGGGGCATAATTGCATTTTGGGGGCATTGTGAGGAGCATAACTCTAAAGGGAGAGGGACAGATTTATGGGGGATAGGCTATGATGTTGGTTTTGAGGGGAGGGGGCAGAGGAGGGGGGGCGGAGGGGTGTATAGGTGAGCAGAGAAAGAGTGAAAGTAAAAAAAGAGGGGGAAGGGAACAGAAGGAAGGAGAGAGCAGTTCTGCTTCTGAGTGGGTATCCTACCAGCGGTAACAAGAGAAGGGTTTTTTAAAATTTTTTTTTTTAAAGACTATTCTATTAGGCAAATTATGAGGCCTTTTCAATATAGTCAGCAGCGATGACAACACATACCTCTCGCCTCTCTCAGCCGATTAGCGAGCGGGAGGAGAGAGACACAGGCGGCTCGCCGGCACAAAGGAGCGCGGCGATAATCATGCTAATAAAGCCGTAATTAGATGCATTCGGCCCGCTCATTATGTCCGTCCATGTTCTTTGATAAAGATATGCAAATGTCATTAGGCAGAGACAGACGTGTGCCTTACATTGTAAATACCTTCAATCTCCGGAGCATACGCCGCGTCATAAACTGATGGCACCTTTTTTTTTCTTCTTTTTTTTTTAAATGACTCGCTTGCTTCTCTGTTTGCAAGTTTCACTTATTCACTGCTGAAAAGGCAATGAGTGCAGTTGTTTTAAAAATGTTGATTTTAATATTAAACTGTGGTGTTTATATGGCAATATGCACACATTCACACACAGACAAACACACGCACACACACGCATACACACACACAAACACACACGCACACACACAAACACACATGCGCACACACACAAACACACATGCGCACACACGGACACACAAGATTTTGGGCCCTATGAAAAGATCTCACATTGGGACCCACCACCCCAGGCCACCCCATCCCTGCACTAGGGCTCCAGTCAGTCAGGTCCCTAGGAATAATCCTAACCCCCCTCCCCCCCCCCCACATACCACACCACTGTGCACACACACACGTACACACACACACACAAGCAAAGTAGGTTGACATAGAATGTATGTCTTTGAACTGAGTGGTGATGAGCCAGCTTTGTGTGATTGCTTGTTTTGTGCACCTCACAGTATATTAGTTTAATTCTGACAGAATTGGGCCTATATGGTATAATTCTGATCATAACAAAGTGGCTGTATGTTAGCTTTGAACTTATCACCATTCCTCTTCTTCTTCTTCTTCTTCTTCTTATTATTATTATTATTATTATTATTAATAATAATAATAATAATAATAATAATAATAATAATAAGCAATTCAGAATTATGAAATGACAGTAGATTACCTATGTATTTGTTACTCACCAGGACCAGTGGTCACTAAATAGTGCCTTAATGCAGAGGTAAGGTACTCTATTTATCTCAGTAATATTTAAAATAGTGTCCTTCATCACATAAGGTACTTCACCTGTGTAACACAATTAACCTGTATTCCAGCATCAGGGCAGAGTTAAAAGCCTGTGACACACAACTATGCATCAAAAAGAATCTGTATACCTGTTCTTTACCTTGTTTGGGTGTGTTCTCTGAAAAAGAATGAGCAGATTACCTTGCAGTCATTGTTTAGCAAGTATATTATTTAGCATTTGGCACAATAACAACATACCCAATGCTAAACGTTATACCTGCTAACCACGAAACAGCTCCATTTGTGAAGTGCACTGCAACCGCCGAGTCGGTAGCATGATGTCACCCCTGCTCCGTTTAAAATGGGACCGGGGCACAATCGGGCGAAGCTTGTTTTGACCTGTTCCGTCTCCTGAGCTCATCCCGCCAATGTTTGGCCTCTGCCGCGTGCAGCCAACGGTAAACGCTCTCGGTCCGCGAGCTGGGCGTGGGTCTGCTTCATCAACATCGCAGCAGCGGTGATGGCATGACCACACGTATAGCGCGTGTTTTTTTTAAAGCAGCAAATTACTGTTTTCATTTTGCTAAGTCATGCTGTTTTCAAAACAACCTGCAAAAAAAAAGTACTGAATTTGACATGCGAGACCTGTGAATCCAGACATGGGAGAAGTCTGCAGCGCTCCCACTTACAGGTGTTAACTAATCAGTGTTGATAAAATATAATGCTCCATTGTCTAGAACAATATCATTCTAAAAATCAAATAAACCTTTATTTTCTATCCGATATATATATATAACCCCAATATATAACAGGTGGTATATAGTATACCCATGTTTTTGCTCGAATAAATATAATTTTCCACCAGCAAACAGGCCCCTGATAACTATTTCAGTTATTTTACGTGATATATAATCTAGATCAATATTCAAAAAATGTAAAAGGAAGCAGCATTAAAGTCTGAATCAGAATTCATTCTTGACACCAGCGATTGTTTGCGACTGTTGGTTCTCATTTTGAAAGCGCCTCGCTTGGTGACGTTCTTCAGCTGTCCATATGTTAAAAAGGAGCCGGGTGCGTTCGGCTCTCCAGCTCGGAGGCGGCACGCAGCGACCTGAACGCAGAGAATGAACTGGCTGAGTTGGTCTGCGCGAGGCCGGAGAATGCCTGTGAAGATCGTAAAGTAACACCGTGACATTATCGGCTCTTTTCAAATCCCGGACTGGAGCGCCAGCCGGGAGGACTTACTTGTTCCGATTTGCCTCACAACAACTTTTCTGTTCTACATTCTCTCCGCCCCCCCCCCCCTTTCACCCATTAAATGTCTGTAAACAGTGTCTGACTGTCGTCCAGAAAAAATGAAAACAGAAGTCACAGATAGGCTGTTAGCAACTGCATAGCATTTGGGCTGTAATGCTGTGTCGGTTACCCACTAATGTGTACATGTGTAAGTGAGCGGTTCTGACGTCACGCTTTGAGGGCGCTCTAAGACTTCTTCTTCTGTTGTTGTGTAACACTCATGCATAACTTCCATCTTTAGTTGAGTCTGACGGTCTCTAAGGGCCGAGGTCTGTATTCAATCAATGGTTTTCCTTAACCCTCTCAAGTAAAGGCAAGTGTTGCTCTTTTTATTCCCAACCTTGGTTTTTGCTGAACTCATCGAACTGTTTGTGAAGAAAAAGGCAGTAATTCTAGCTTTTATTGATTAATTAATTTATCGTTCTTTTTAGTTAAAGGACAAATGCTGAATGAACCTCAGTCTGTAATACAGGGAGTGACCAGAACTAAACTGCGAAGCATGTTTAAATGGCCACCAGAGAGTGGTCTAAACACATGAATGGAACATGGCTTTGGGAATAGTGTGTGCTGACCATAGGACAGATGCTTCAAACAGTAGCTAACTCCTGCTGACTCTTGCTCAGTCTGAATACATGCAGATGGAAATTTGACTTGTTCAGTGGTCTTGCGGTTTGAGCATCTGCCTTTGCTTCTGGACCCCTGGTTCAGTCCCCAGTTGAATCATGGGAAGACTCCCAACAAGGCCGTCAGCCTTGCAGAGAGAGGGATTATGGGTAACGGCCATGCAATACACTTGTGTCCTGTCTGGAGATAATAAACAAGGGATGGGAATGATGTCTGGTCAGTTTTCACATAGAAACCAGAGAGAAGCTGCACCAATCACACGTGAAGGAAAGGAAGAAAGCTGGTGGTGATTGGTGGAAACTTTCTGGCTGTACTGGGACTCTGCATTCCAAAGCACGGCCAGGAAGTGTCCACCAGTCACCATTGGGGTCATTTTATTTCTTAAGACCAATGCACGGCGTGATTGGTAGCAGTCCTGTCTGTTGAAATTGATGGCATATTATTCTTACTACCATTTTATCATCCCTGGTCCTGTCCAGGGGGTACACTTTCACCCCAGTAGCTGGACCCCGGCTGTACAGACCCAATTCATCTTCCCAGCTTAAACACATCTCTGTTTAACTCGTTAAGGTGTGAGGTCACAGATACGTGATTAGAACATTCTCATCTGAATATTCTAATGCTGATGTCACAATCACTGCTGGCGATTGAACGTAATGGAGTTCTAAAGCACTGACTTGGAATTTTGAAGGAAAAAAAAACATTCCAAAAACCTACTCTTCAAAGGGTTAAAAAAGCTATTCACTGCTGTTGGTATATAATTAATTTACTGGACGCAATATGCATTTTCATTGTTTTTGCTAATAAAAAAATTCAGACGCCAATGCCATGGCGCTACACAGTACGAACTGAAGATGCATTTCTGCCAAACTCCGATCTGAAGGATTTGGTGTTCCTTCGCGTGTCTCCCGATCTATCGTCTGTTCCTGGAGTGCAGCACGAGCGCTGCCGCAGCCGTCAGCTGTCAGCGACGCAGCGCGCGGCGGAACGGAGAAGGCACATCTTGTTGTTCAAAATTAAACACTTACGCAGCTTAACTATTCCAAATTCTATTGTGCAATCGCGCCGCTTAACTCAAACAGTCTGTCTTTCCACACGTCACACCGGCAAACTCTCACAGCGCCCAAACGAACAGAGCACCCCTGGGCTTCTGGAACTATAATTACACCAGAAACAGAAAATAAAAGTTTAGGAGTGTCAGTCAGTATGAAATAAAGATTTTTTAAAATAAAGGCTTTGTCCAATAATTATATCAGCAGCCTTGTGTGTGGCAGAATAGCACTTAATTTCTGCTTAATTCCTGAATGCATGAATGAGCCAATATAGTAAATTAATTCATTAAAAAATTGTGGCAAATTCAGAAACTTTACCTTTTTTAAAATTAATACTGTCTCAATGGATTTATATGTAATCACTCAGGTGCACAGGTCGAAAATAATATGCTTATAACTCCTTACATTGTTTTCATGTATTCTTCGAGGCAGAGATTTTATTTTATCCATTTTATTCTGATCATATTTCAATGGACAAAATAAAAAGCAGAATCTGAAGATTTAGGCACCAGTGTCGACCTGTTCCTCTTGCAGCCCCGAAACCACCAGGGGGGGGGGCCCTAATTATCCTGAATTATATATATTATTTATAATGTTTGGTTCTGGGCCTCTGCTTATGTTCCCTCAAAGGCTACTGTAGGTCCAGTGCTGCGTACATGTTAAAATCATCCACATGCCCTTTCCTCACCTGCTGGTAAATGTAAGGGCAGAATTTTAAAAACAAGTTAAATGAAATCTCTCAAGTGGGCAGCCAGGCAGTTTTGAAAACATTTGAAAGGTGATTCAATCAGATAACGGATGGAGCTAAAATAAAAAATAAAAAATAAATAAATGTCACTGGCAACGTCCTGCCCATGTCATAGGCTGGAACCGCTGTGAGGCCCAGACCTGTGCTGGAACAACAATAGATTCGCCTTTACTAGCTGTAGCAATATTGACTAGAAGACCCCCCCCCCCACATAAAAAATATAAAGCGCTTTTCCCCCGTTGCATTCAGGGAAAAGCGTGTGAGTGTAGCAGACGTCCCTTCAAAGAGCAAATATGTCAAAAACAAAACTTTTTTAATAAAACGGACTCAGGCGCACTGCAAATGTACTTGGCTGGCTTAGGCAACGCGCAGATGCAGGCCTCTTTAGAGAAAGCAAGAGGCCGTACGCACAGAGGCTTCACACTGAGGCGTACACACAGAGGCTCCACACTGAGGCCGTACAAATGGACTGCATTTATATAAATGGACTGCATTTATATAGCGCTTTTATCCAAAGCGCTTTACAATTGATGCCTCTCATTCGCCAGAGCAGTTAGAGGTTAGGGGTTAGGTGTCTTGCTCAAGGACACTTCGACATGCCCAGGGCGGGGTTTGAACCGGCAACCCTCCGACTGCCAGACAATCGGTCTTACCTCCTGAGCTATATCGCCCCGACACTGTATATCGTACACACAGAGGCTCCACACTGAGGCTGTACACACAGAGGCTTCACACTGAGGCTTCACACTGAGGCTTCACACTGAGGCCGTACACACTGAGGCCGTACACATGGAGGCTTCACACTGAGGCTGTACACACAGAGGCTTCACACTGAGGCTTCACACTGAGGCTTCACACTGAGGCCGTACACACTGAGGCCACACACACAGGCTTCACACTGAGGCCGTACACACAGAGGCTTCACACTGAGGCCGTACACACTGAGGCCGTACACACACAGGCTTCACACTGAGGCCGTACACACTGAGGCTTCACACTGAGGCCGTACCCACAGAGGCTTCACACTGAGGCTTCACACTGAGGCCGTACCCACAGAGGCTTCACACAGAGGCTTCACACTGAGGCTTCACATTGAGGCTTCACACTGAGGCTTCACACTGAGGCCGTACACACAGAGGCTTCACACTGAGGCTGAGACAGAAACGGAACTGCAGGCGATGTCAAAAAAACCTGCTTTTTCTTACTTCTGAGCCGTCTTTTTTTTATTCTTCAGGTAATTATTATTTTAGAGGAATGGAGTGTTAAGTCTGAAATGTAAAATCTGCAGAAAACACAATAAAAAGTCTGCGCTGTAGGCATTTAAATGGGTAAAGGTGTTTAAGGATGAATGTCCTCTAGTTAGTCCTGACATTGATTGATCACTGACTTGTGCTCCGGCTGCTGAAGGGGGTGGTCTGGAGTCAATTTTCATACATTGTGCTCCTTTCACTCAAAGAAAAAGGCCCTCGAGAGGGAGAGAGAGAGAGAGAGAGAGTGACAGAGAGAGAGAGAGAGGGAATAAAACAGAGAGAGAGCGGTAGAGGGAGAGAAAGAGAGAGAGAGAGAAACTTGTCTGCAACATTGAGCTGAAATCACTGAGTTTCTGCTCAAAGATTTTCTTACTGTAGCTGTCCTCAGAGTCGGAGGGGTGCACTTATAGCCTGGAAAAGCCTGTTAAGTGGAGAGACCCCCCCTGCCTGTCACCCCCCCCCCCCACCCCAGAATCTCATGACAAGCAGGGCGGCTCTGGGCCCTCTTGCTGTGATAAGCTGGGGATAAGGGTGGGGGACAGATGGGGACAGGGCTCTGGGTGCCCTGGGGAGAGAGGGGAGCGGAGCGGGGCGGAGCGGGGCGGGGCGGGGCGGGGTGGGGCGGGGCGTGGTAGAGAGTTCGCCAGCGAGAAGCCGACATGGCGTGACCCTCTGACCCCCTGGTCGCCCTGGCGACCTGACGGCAGCTCCGCAGAGTCCGGCAGTTCCTCTCCTGGCCGCTGGAACGCCAACAGACAGAGCAAGCGGGCCAACATCCATACAGCGTCGCCGAGCGGCCGTGAGACCAGGCCTCCGCTGGGGGGGTGGGGGGGTTATGGGGCGGCATTATGGGAGGGGCGACATGGCGGGGGGGGCGGGTTATGGAGTAAACAATGGCTGCCCTTGCACAGGGACAGGGGCGTTCTGTCTGCCCAGAGGAAATCACTCTGCCATTGAAACTTGTATGGATGAGATCCAAGGGTTAGCCTACGCACAGGCTACGGACCCCTGTGCTACAAAGTCCCCTCGTGGCGTACACAGGACTCTTCTCCTGTGTCACAGGTCCTGGAGTCTCTCACGTCATTTGGACGCACGGTGAAGATATTATGCCGACTGGTTTCACACCTTGTTGAAGTGAAACCTCATGTCCTCATCAATTGTCATTAGAATTCAGGACGTGTGTCAGGCGAGTATCATTCCACACATGCAGTTAGATGCCAGTCACTATGAGGAAGGTCAGGATGCTTCTGTGTTTGCTTTGGTGAGGAGGACCGCTAGGGCACAGACTGTGTGCGCATGTGTGTGTGTGAGAGAGGGAGTGAGTGAGTGTGTGTGTGTGTGTGTGTGCGTGCGTGCGTGTGTGTGTGTGTGAGTGAGTGTGTGTGTGCGTGTGTGTGTTTGAGAGAGAGTGAATGATTGTTTGAGTGTGTGTGTGTGTGTGAGTGAGTGAGTGAGTGTGTGTGTGTGTGTGTGTCCGTATGTGTGTTTGAGAGAGAGTGAATGTGTGTGTGTGTGTGTGTGTGTGTGAGTGAGTGAGTGAGTGAGTGTGTGTGAGTGTGTGTGTGTGTGTGAGTGAGTGTGTAGGTGTGTGTGAGTGTGTGTGAGTGAGTGAGTGTGTGTGTGGCTGTGTGTGTGCGTGTGTGTGTTTGAGAGAGAGTGAATGAGTGTTTATGTGTGTGTGTGTGTATGTGTGTGTGTGAGTGAGTGAGTGGTTGGCTCTTTATCCTGTAGTACTGGCAGATTGGGGCACAGTGGGATGCTGCTGCTCTGGCCAAGAGGATCAGTCCCTGAAACCCCCCCACCCCGACCTGCCCCCCCCCCCCACACACCACCACCGCCCCCAGACTTGGCTCATGACGGGACACACGTGAGAACAGTCCCCTCCCCTGATCCTGGCCCTGTCTCTTATGTCCCAGGCTGGTGACGTCTGCCGTCCCGATCCGGAAGGGCTCGGGGGTGCGGGGAGAGGAGGCTGAGAGCTGAGAACCTGGGATCCAGCACTGGGGAGGAGAAGCTGCAGCTTCAGCAGTGGCCAGAAGGCCTCTGAACAGCGATGCTAAGAGGCTTTGCTCTCGCTAATGCTGTCAGAATGTGTGATTACACAGTGCTATTAGTGGGGATAACATGGGCACCTATTTCTCAGTTTTAGGGGATTGAGAAAGGGGCTGTTTTTATGGTTTGGGCTAGGCCCCTTAGTTCCAGTGAAGGCAAATCATAATGCCAGAGCATACAATCTAATCTAGATGATTCTGTCTTCAAACAAAAACTCTGTTTTCAGATGATACTCTTGTGGACACAAACAGAGTCAGATTCCACTTGGCTATTGACTACAGGACAAATGAGTCGTATGTGTGTCTGGGATTATCTTGGTCAATCTGAATCCATCCCTTTTCAAAGCCTCTTCCTCTTTGCAGACTTTCTCTCTTTTCTCTGTGGGGTTCAGAGACTCTGCAGTGAGAGCCAAGAATTCACTGGCTTTTTAAAACCCAGGCCCAAAACTGTGGCTTTTGGCACTTCGTAAACATCGTGTCTTTCAGAAAGTCCAGAAGATTCTTCTTCATCACAGCAGAACACAAGTCTGTATCAGTCTCTGGATTCTTTCTTTGACAAGTTTCATAAATAATTTTCCCAGGTACTAAAAAAAAAAGAAGCTTTTTTTTTTGGAAGTTTTTATACCAAACTGTCTGTTTTAAGACTGCAGAGCTCAGTAGCTACAAGAAAGAAACAAACATGGCAGTTTACTTTCATTACCATGAACTTTGTTCTCAGTATAAGTGGCCTCTAGAAGCAGATAATTCTTTTGGACAACCTAATAAAAAATTTTTTTTAAAACAATGGAATGGTCATGTGGTTGCCAGCTACACAAGCCAGTAATATTCACAAGGCTACTTTCTGGTCTTTCACTCCATTGTGAATCCTTCACACCCGAGAGACTGAACCCTGCTTGTATATCTGTGGTGTCCCGAAGCTGTGAATGAGCGGCAGGCGTTTCTGCAGGTTAAAGAGCGAGCTCTCTGGCTGAGGAGCGTAGAGGAGCAGCCATTGGGTCCCTAGCATGAGTGACAGTGTCGCCTAATGATCAGGGAACTGGTCCTGCAACTCCACGATCGTAGATTTGACTCCCCACAAAGGCATTGGCTGTTGTACCCTTGAACAAAGTACTCCAGCTGAATTGCTTCAGAAAAATATCGAGTTGTCTAAATGAATCGTAAGTGAAGAATGCGAACTGTGAACGTTGCTCTGGATAAGAGTGTCTGCTAAATTCCTTCAACGTAAACGACATTGCTGCAGCTACCTTGGAAGCTAATAAGCTGCTTTGTTCCAAAAGCACATTAGCTCCTCGGTGTGACACTGAACTGCTAAGCCTTGGCTCGCGTTTGTAATCTGATTCAGATAAAAAGCATATTTGGTACAACAAATATCTCATCGCTGCTTATAACAAAAGAAACAAAACAACTGCTTCGGAAGGTCGATCCGTCTCAAGCGCGGCAGTTGAAGTAAAATCTGATTGGTCCTCGGAACTTTGCCTAGATGTAGGTTTCTTAATGCAGGTTTTAAGTTGATGCGATTAATTATTCCGCAGAAACGTTATTTTTATGTTTCTGATGTCAGAACATCCAGTCTGACTTTTTAAAAGCCTCCTCCCGTTGATGGGCCACTTCTGGATCAAGCTGTGATCCAGAGCTAATTAGCACATTGAACAAGCAGAGTCTGCAAATTACATAAATAAAGCTGACCTCGTCCTCATGCAAGACATCATCGTGAACATGGCCGCCTAGGCCCTGTCTATGTTTCACACAGAGCGTCAACCTCATAAAACTGTCCTGCCATGAAAGTTAGGACAACCCTAAACCCAAGGGCAGTGATTGGTTGACCATCGGCCAAACCACCCAGTGTTGGAAACAGCCCCCTGACTACTATGTCCTCAATATATGTACTATTTACTAAGCGTACTACGTACTGTTTAGTGCATGTTTTTTAGTATTGGGCAGTATGTGAAAAAATGTCCTCTGTACTAGCTTCCATCGTTGCTGCGGAAGTGTCATAGCAAACAGAACTGGCTACATCTGATGGTCTTGAGTATCTTGGGGCCTCTGCATGAATCCTCTAACAGGTTAGAGGCAAAAGCACTTCCAAAGACAAAAAAAGCATGTTTGTACCCATTTTTAATTCAGCAAAAATAGCAAAACTCTAAATATAATATGACAACGATACGACAATCAACCCCATCCAAATGGAAAACATTCAATGTGAAAAAAACATAAACTCAAGTTAACTACGTGAACTCACGCAGGCAGGACCCTAATGGAGTGTAACTCCACGCAAAATTAGACGGTTTTCCTAATGAGCCTCGCTCATTCTGGCATTGTGCGTCGTGACAACGCCGTTCGTGGAGAACAACAACGGCACTGCGATGGAGACATTAAAACTGGAATTCAAATTAACGGCGCACAGTGGTTTTCCTCTTCCTGTTTGTACAGCGAGAGACGAGACATTTAACACCCTCGTGTTTTTCGGAATTAGCCGCCGTCGACAGTGAGCTTTGCTCGAGGGGCTTCTAACCGAACGACACAGATAATGCTTCAGAAAATACATTCTGCTGCCATCTCCCCAGCGCCCCGAAAAATCTGCTTTTTCTTCTTTTTTTTCATCGTTCCTGCAGGTGGTGCATTGATCATCTCCACAGTGGTGACAACGGCACGCGCGCAAAATCACATCGCGTGCTATCAAACGTCTCTGCTGAGAATCAACACAGGCCTGATAAAGTTTGGGGTGTTGAGCGTTCGCCAAAATGCGCGGAGTGCTCCGAGCCCATTCGCATGCCCATCCAGTCCCCAGGCCACGCCCCCCGCCGTCCCGTGGGGTGGGGGTTTTCGCGGGACGCGCGGGTCCCTGTGCTTTCGGGGGGGGGGGGGGGGCGCGGTGGGGTCTCCGGCACCAGCGAAAACAGGGGAACAGATGGGCCGGTCCCCCCCCTGACCCGAGCGCTCCGCAGCCCGCTGCCAAATTCGGCATCTGCTGGCTGCGCCGCCGAGAAAAACAGGGAAGGAGAAAAGACTCCGCAGAAACAGAGACGGGCGATCACATGGTGCCTGCCTGACGGGGAACAAAACGCACAGGAATGAGGGGGTATTTTTAACTGCACACTCAAACGTTCCCCCTCAAACGTAGGGCATATTTAACACAGGTGCAGCGGAGAGGACGGCCATTTCCATCGAGACGGTACATTTTTATGATCGTGTGTACAGGGGCTGTCTAAACCATCGCTGGCACATCGCCCATCATGCACCACAGCCCGCCACATAATGGCTGGGTTACAGGGGCACTCCTGGCTGGGTTACAGGGACACTCCTGGCTGGGTTACAGGGGCACTCCTGGCTGGGTTACAGGGACACTCCTGGCTGGGTTACAGGGGCACTCCTGGCTGGGTTACAGGGACACTCCTGGCTGGGTTACAGGGACACTCCTGGCTGGGTTACAGGGACACTCCTGGCTGGGTTACAGGGACACTCCTGGCTGGGTTACGGGGACACTCCTGGCTGGGTTATGGGGACACTCCTGGGCTGAGGGAGCCATGGCGATTACAAACACGGTTCAGCATCCCTGTGAGATCTGTTTGTCGTGTGCGCATTTCCTCCAAATCGGAAGATATGACTAAAAAGTGCAGTGGGCAGGAACTCTCTAATGCGGACGGTGCAGATTCCACCGGCCAGCTCCAACCTAATGAGCATCTTTACATCGTCGAACCTTGACCTAAAGCAATTACTGTGTGTGGTGTCATGTCTCCTTCTGTTAAAACAGTGTGTACACAGAGAGAGAGAGAGAGACAGAGAGAGAGAGAGAGAGAGAGAGAGAGAGAGTGAAAGTGAGTGACACAAAGACAGTGAATGTGTGAGAGATTAAGAAAGGAGAGAGTGAGTGTGTGTGTGTGTGTGTGAGAGAGAGAGAGAGAGGGGGAGAGATATGGAAAGAGAGATAGATGGGGAGAGAGAGGGAGGAAGATATAAAGAGAAGGAGAGACAGAGAGAGCAGCTTTGGCAGTATCTCTGGCAGTGGAATAAGCATGTAGGGGTTAACATACTCATGCTGTACTGTTGGACGGTGTGTAGCCTGTAGGGGGCAGCACTGACTGGGCCAGTGGTTGGACTGTTTGTGGCCTGTAGGGGGCAGCAGTGACTGGGCCAGCAGTGGCTCAGGTGCTGGAGGAGCCCAGCGGACAGCTGGACATCCGCTCCCCCTCCACCAGATGCTGCGGGGGGGGGGTCACCCCCGCTGACTGCCCCCCTCAATTTGGCAGGCCCCAGTACAGCCCCAGCCTAGCCGTGAGCCACCAGCATGCAGCAACGAGCCATCTGAGAGTCACCTGGCTGGAAAGCAAGAGAACTGCTATAACAGCATAGTACCAGTCTGTCTGTCTCTCTGTCTGTCTGTCAGTCAGCCAGTCAGTCAGTCAGTTGGTCTGCCAGTCACTCGGTCAGTCAGTCTGTCTGCCTGTCTGTGTATCTATGTATGAGGCTACTGATGGATTTGTACTCTAGCTGGATAAACAAGATGTGCACACAGAAAAAAAGTGTATCTTGACATGGAACTGCTTATTGAACGATAGTTTATTGCAATATTTGTCATAAACACCAGCACACAGCGTGAGGCTTCAGTAAAAAGCCTTTCTCCAGGAGGAGCAGCAGTGTGACTGGGAGATCTGAGGAGGACAGTCACATCAGGGCGGTGGGGGGGGGGGGGGGGAGACAGCGCTGGTTCTGATAGGACGGGACCGTATTTTTGTTTATAGACCCAGCAAAAAAACCGGCCTCTTGATGCACCGTTCCTGTCAAACTGACCAAACACCAAGCTCACCTGCACCACACACAGATACAAGCAGGACTGACCAAACACCAAGCTCACCTGCACCGCTCACAGATACAAACAGGACTGACTGTACAGTCTTCAACATTCCGTGTGAGGTCATTTTAAAAAGTAACTCCAGGGCTTTTATTTGAAGAGCATTTTTAATTGGTGATAAACCCTGTGTGTCACAGGGCAGTGAATTCTCTCGCGCGTAATTGTGTTTACATCAATACCAGTTCTACCGAGGCCTTTTACAGGTATGAGAATGCCTTCCAAATGTGCCTTTTGTTCAAACAGCAGAGCACACATTGCCGTAGTCCCCTGGCCTTGGCTGAAGAGGACACTGTTTGTCGACGCTATGCTGAAAGAGCTCAAACAACACCGGCCAAACATTTCGCCTGAACGCGGGCGAGAGAGAGAGGAGTCGGGTCGGCCTCGCACCTCGAAAGTACGGACAGAAAACCAGGAGCGTTCGCTCTACGGGATCTCCGAGGCGTGCACCAAACGAGCCAATAAAACGGGAGGAGGAGATTTACCGAAATCGCAGCGGAGCGGTTTGTTCGACGACGTGAACAAAGCTTTCCTTCCTCCGGTGGCTGGTTGTCAGTCTCGGCTTTTGGGACTTTGTGTTCGGAGAGTCACAGAGGCGTGACTGACACCTGAGCACGGTGGGACGGGTAATCGGGAGGAGGGAAGCGAGCGGATTTGCTTCGTTAGAGGGTTGCATCCTGTCTTCCTGTCTGCGCGCACACCGGCAGTTTGCGCCGTCACCTGCCCTCGCCAGCAGGGGGTGCTACAGTTCAGATGCATGTTTCCTGAAAAATGGAGGTCAGTCTGTACCTGGGTGGTGCCTGTGATGCTGACTGTCTCCAGTGGAATAAACAGGCCTACACACGTGTATCTGTCTACCTGCAGTGGGTGTGGGCGCCTGTGTGTATCTGTGTGTGTGTGTGTTTTGTGTGCGTGTGTGTGTGTGCACGTGTGTGCATGTGTGCGTGTGTGTATGTGCGCATATTTGTGTGTTTTAGTGTGTATACATTTGCAAGTGTGTGCAAATCGCTAAATTATCCATACTGTGCATGTCCTCCTATCTGGTGCATTAGAGTATTTTAATTTCATTCATAAACAATTAATCAGAATCTTTCCGTGAGAAACCAAATTTTAAAAGTTCTTTATTGTTTTGGAGAGAGAATTAATTCAGCATTTGGAACATCATCCATAAGATCTGAAGATGATATAAAGCAAAATGTTTGTAATTGGAAAATCTCTGAAAGCACTGAAAATGTGAACATCTTTTAAATATTTAAGTCATCAGCTGTGACTTTATACTCCTTTATACCAGTTTTTAATGCACAGTCACACTCATAATGGCATGTAATCACTGCAGTGTGTTCTGACTTTTTGTGGAGGAGCACACATACAAACACACACACACACACACACACACACACACACACACACACACACGCACACACACACGCACACCCGCACGCGCACACACACACACGCACACACACACACACACGCACACGCGCGCACACACGCACACACACACACACGCGCACACACGCACACACACACACACACACAGAGTGGGGCGTTTCAACACCGCAATCTGGTGATCTAAAAAGGTAAACAAGAAGTGTCTTTGCCCAGGGCCCCTTAGGAGAGCCATTTTATTCCCCATTACGCCGATCCCTTATGATCATTAATCCCTCTCTCGTCTGTCTGCCTCCCGAATATTTAAATGTGGACTGTGCTTTACGTCCCGACAACACCTTTTATTTCCTCAGATTTTGTGTGCCAATACATTTAACAATAAGGGTGCCGTGTATAATTTTTAACACATAAGCTTTTTTCACTATATTGCGTGAGATGATTGAAATCGAATAAAGTCAAAACGTCACACAAACAACTTATTCGTTTAGCGTTCTTTGAACAGATCACCCAGTGCAAAGTCATCTCCTGTAGCTATACCCGTAGCCTTCAATATGAGTGGAATGCTTTGGGTTAACAGGGGAGTTCAGTTTTCACTGGTTTTGTACTTCTTTAAATGGTCCAACCTCTTATCCATTAAATGGAAAGAAAACTTTATTTAAGAAAAAAAAATTATTAGTGTTCTTTCTGTGCCATGGGAAAGTTAAACACATATTTCTGAACTGCAAGGCCACGCACATTCTCACAGGATGTGTGGTCTCTGCCATGTCCTCAGTATTTACTGTGGCTGTTAGTCAGGATTTACATTTGCAGTGATTTACATGGGGTTCCTCTCACTTTACATCATTAGTGGATAATTGCATTGTGAATGTTGTGCAGCATGAATGGTGAATGAATGCATTGTGAATTTTAGTAGATGGTCTGTTTGGACGAATGTGCATGTAAGACGTGTAGTTCCTGTGTTCTGTGACATCGGTCCCTGAGGGACTGTCCCAATTCAGGAGTGATTCTGTTTCATTGCCAAGCCTGTGACGGGGAGCAGTTCAGCTCATCTTTGATTTGGAGACTGAAAAAAGGCTCATTCCTGACTGCGAGAAGGAGATTCTTGATCACCCCACCAGCCCCCACCCTCCCATCGTGCAAGATTCCAAAGTGACAGGGGAGGAGACTGTGTGTGTGTGTGTGGGGGGGGGGGGTGGGTGCAGGGATGATGATCTACTGGTAACTGAAAGCAGTGGGAGTTCTTCAACACTGACACATGCACTCTGCTGATGAATGTTGCTGGAAACTAGTGGTTATGTCATACCCCACACGCCGCACTAGCGACTTCTTCAGCAACCCTGAGTCAGTCATAGAGAACTTGAGCAGCTCCTCCAGTGCAACTGCAGTTCCTCACACCGCCACTAGATGGGGAGAATCTGTGAAGTCTCAACCCTGAAACACTGTCTGTCACCCTGCTCTTGCCACGGGGTTCTTGGGTCTTCCTCGGAGAGAGAGAGAGAGAGAGAGAGAGAGAGGTCACCTTGTCGTTGCAGTATACCGCTAGCCAATAGCGGGCAGGTCAGAGATTTGACTCAGTCAAGCTCCGGTGTTTCAGTGGCACCTCATACTTTCAGCGAGCACCTCTTTCCCGAATCCCATTTGCATGTCATTAATGTAATTTGCACGATCCGTCATTGTCACTCACGCTCATTATCATGCTTATTCACACCAACCTCCAAGTACATCCAGGAGAACACGTACCGCCATTGTGGGAGAGCCCCGCAGTGGAGGACAATGTGGCGATAGGGATCGGAGCACAATGCACCGTGGGTCCATTTTACAGCATTCAGACCCGTTCCTTTGAGCTGCTTCTCCCTTTACATGCTGCTGTATGAGGATCCCGTTCTCTGGGCTCTTCGGTCATTATCCGCTCCCCCCTGCAGCAGGACTACCACTTTTCATGAGCCGTCCAGGGCTGTGACACGCTGATAAATGCCCTCGGCTTTCATTGAACGTTTCATATCTCCCAGCCCTGCAGATTGAATTGTAATTTCATAATTGAATGCCACCGAATTCATGTGTTTATTACTGTGAAGGCCAGCCACACGGAAACATGCTTCTTTGCACATCCGAGAGTTATTTATTTATTTGCGCAATTGAAAATATGTACAAAAGTCAACAAACAGATACAGTATAGTACAATATTGAATCAATTAAAGAAACAAAGAGTTAATCTTGAGCGACATAATGAGCACCATAAATTAACTCATTTTGCATGTTGAACGAAGGTCAACTGCTTGACTGAGCTGCAAGTTATTAACCAGCTGCATCGGTTTCAGCCTGGACTGCACGCGCATGGCTGCATGGCTGCATGGCCGCATGGCTGCACGCGCATGGCTGCATGGCCGCATGGCTGCGGCGGTGACTCCTCAGCCTTTTACGGGCCGCAAACCTTCCAGCCCACAGGACTCACACACAGTAGCCTACGATAGTGCCATTCTCTCTCTGACTCTCCGCACTGCATTTCCCACAAGGCTAGAGGTGGCTAAATAACGGTGAGGCTGTTTACACATCACACTGATCCAGGCCTGGATTCAACTAACAATCGTGCTTAACTTTGACTCACAGGCCACTATGCGTTACACCATTCTATTCAAAAGTTCTGTGTGGTAAGTTAGTTTTAGCGATTGCTGCACTTAAGTTTAGACTGTGTTTGAGAAGGGAAAAAAAACGTCACTCTGGTCTTAATTGACACCTGAAAGCCACACGCAGGGCTAACGTGTGACAGAAATGCCACCGTAACCTCAGGACTATGGCACTCTGACAGCGAGCGCCTGAGAGGCTAGGGAAGAGCTCGTCTGGAACTCCCCAGGAACTCACTTCTCATGGCCTTAAGTGGCAACAGGAACTCCTTGGCAGCACCAGGAAGAACTGCCTGGTCTCCATAGTGATAAATGGTTTCTGAGAACGGTCTCCTGACAGATCTGCTCGCCTGTTAGGAAGAGGGATGAAGTGTCATTGCTAATGCCACTTATATGCTGGCCCTGACACACCCCTCCTGACACTGGAGGACGGCCTCATATTAAGATGTATTTTAAAGGCATACCAGGCTTTATAAGAAACAGGTAAGCTTTTCATAGGTCACACAGATAAGCATACAAATGTAGAACAGATATTGTTCAGGAAAACAGGAGGTTGCATATTTGAATCCAGGGAAGGGAACTTCTACTATGCCCTCCTATAGTAAGCCTGAACTGCTTTAGTAAATATGAGGCAGCAGGAATGGATGGTGTCCAGGAAAAGGATGTGTGCTCGGAAAACTGAACACGAGAAAGACTGCAATGGAGTGGACCTGGTTCTGGTTGGGCTGGACCCTGCCCTGCTTAGAGCCTGGTTTCCTGGTACCACCACAAAATAAAAACCGACTGTCTCCCCTCCACTGCATCGTTAACATCCCTCCACACAGGAACAAGAGCCCCTTTATGACGCCTGCGTCTGGATTTCTCTTTAACCAAAGGAGTGTTGACCTTTGACCTTTGGCTGTTGCCTTGTCAGCTTGTGCTCTTCCGCACCTTCGCGCTGACACTGCTGTCGCTGTTGCCGTGGCGATGGTGCGTCACTGGAGCCACTTGTCAGGTAGAGCAGGTACAGGTGCTTTTCGGGCTCTCTCTCCGCGGCGCTTTGAATAATTCAGGTGTGGCGCGGCGCGGCAGGGGGGAGGAGCTGGAATTCGAGACGGAGGCAGAAGCTCCCAGGTACGACGCAGGTGAGGCGCAGTGCAGCGGGATCTTCCGCGCGTCCACGCCGCCGCCGCCGCCGCGGACGACAACATGGAGGGAGAAATGGAGGAGGAGGACACCGCTTTCACCAACATCTCTCTGGCAGACGAGTCAGGTAAGGGTGCGCCCTGGGAAACGTAGTGCGCGGACGAGCCAAAATAAACGCGGTTCGGGAGGAGAAGCTGAGTTCAAAGGTGGCTCCTGGACACAAACAAAGCTCTGGAATCATAAACGCTCCGAAGGGAGAAGAGAAACTGCAGGAGGGGGTTTTTTCTCTGTGTTTTTTATTGCAGGAGAGACTGCACACTCTGTGTTACTTCCTCCTATGGCTCAGGAGATCCTGCTGCTTTTTAAATAATATAAGTGGGAAAAGTCTTCAGATTCAGCCAATGAAATTTAAAGCATAAAGAAAGTATCTTCTTTAAATACATATCTTTGGTGCTCCTACTACCACAGTTGTCTTTACCAATATTCATTCACGTTGCCTTACAAACCCCAATCGGCACACCGCCCTCACAAATCGAGCGCGTGTTGACAAATGTGCTTGTTGTAAAAACTAAAACAAAACAGTGCACTATTCCCCTCAGCGTGGCACGCAGCCCCTCAGCGTGGCACACGGTTCGGGTCCACCCTCGCCCAGGAAAGGCAGCATTTCGTTAGGCTGGGATGACATCACCATACCGCGCACCAGCGACCCCTGCTCAGCGTCACCAGGGGGCCAGAGTCACCCACGGAGTTCCCATTCCACCGTGAAAAAGAGTCACCCAACAACATAAGAGCACTGCTCATGAAAGCAGTCAACACAGACGAGGAAGGTCAAAGTGCGTCGTCTCGGGGGAAAAAAAACACTCTTGCACTACGTCCTCTTGAGCTCAGGTCTGCAGTGTTTCTCAGCCTGTGTTTACAGTTCATATCCAGGAACGTGAGCGATACAGTCAGAGTAGTTTTTTTATATAATACCAGCGTCAGAGTACCACTGGATGTGCATACAGTACAGAAATCTCACTCAAAAAAAAAAATGAAAACGATGATAGATTCTCAATCAAATGGGTGCATTAGGGGTTACATGTTTCTTTAAAAAAAAAAACATAGTGGAGCATTCAGTGGTTTGTGCTTTAGACTAACAAGCCCGTTGTACCCTTGAGCGAGGTACCAAACCTGAAATGCCCTGTGCCACTGGAATTCTGTAAATGGCAGATCTGTTACGATGCAAACACTGTCGCTATAGAACGTCTGCGTGGACTGGGTGGGGGAGAGAGGCTGGCAAAATAAATGTCTAATAAAGCTAAAATGACAATAAATATGATAAGAGCCAACATAAACAGAAAGTGACTTTCACCACTGAAGCCAAAAGGGGGGCCTCGTTAGTTATATAAGGGCGAGAAGGGGGGGTGTGGGGGGTTGTAAATGAGTCACTAGCACGTACAGCTTCCCAGACAATGAGAACAAATGAGACGGGCCGGAGACACACCGGAGGCAGGGGGGATGACACACAGGGATCAGACATTAGTGCGGATCCTCTTCCTACGCAAGTTAACGGGGTCCCGAGTCAGCCGGCACCTCCGCGTGCTTTCCGCTAGCCCACAATTAAACGCGCTAATTAGGAATGTGTTATGCAATCAGCTTGTCTTCGGCGTGATTAGCTCCGGCTTCCCGTGTTTGCACTGCGACAAACGGCAGCCTCACCTGCGCCGTCGCCAGCCGGGGCTGACTCGGTGCTGCTTCTCCTGGCTTAGCCTGCATTTCCTACGCGTTTGTCCAGAGCTCTCCGGGGCGGTGCGTCTGATAGCCTTTAGGATTTTGCAGGTTTGCTCTGGGCAAACAATTGACGGGACCAGACTCTCTCTCTCTCTCTCATTTGAGTCATTCTTAAATTTTTAGTATCTCGTATAGCCAGTAGCCACAAACTTCGATGCAGCAAGGCCAGTCAGAAGAGCTAGGCGCGCGCTTGGGCCGCGTTCCACATCATGCGGTCTTGTGGTTATTGACCTGACTGTCAGATATGGGTATTACAGAGCCTTCCGTTTTAGCGCTGTACTGAAACTGACTTTGAACATTTGAATCTATTCTATTTTGAGCCCCACCAGACACCTAGCCAACGCTAGTGAACAATTCAGCTGTGCCCCGTGGGCAAATGACTCTATTCTGCAGTCGCGAGTTCTGCATTCAGTGGACAAATTAAGCCATTAGGTACGTTCTGTCTAAATTGTTCACGAGGTTAACATGACCAACTGTCTGCGCAAGTAATTAGAATTTTAAATTGGTGTTCAAAAGAAAACTCATTAAATCGTTGAAAAGGATCCGAAAGGAGAGCTTCGTTTTGGAAAGCTGCAGCAATACCACTTTATAATATTATACGTACTTACTTACGGGACTTATTGATATATTCATTGTTAATATAGTCAATCAAGCTTTCTCCCTGAGTTCTGGATTATCATAGTGCATACCCTGTGGTGGTCCACTCTTTTCAATAGGGGTCTAATGAATTTCTGTGATTTCCGTGGTCTGAAAACAGACGTGGCCTCTGGGGTGCATGCAACGGTCATTTCAGTTTCTCAATGTTCCACTGACAAGAAATCAAATCCTGAATGGCGGTAATCACATTCAAGTCTCTGTTCGATGTGGATTAAATACCTCCAGATTGGTCTGGGTGGAAATGCCGTTTCGGGACATTTAGACGGCTGCGTGTGCAAAGCGCGTCATGCGGTTAGTTCTTACAAGCAGCGACGTCCTTTCCTATATCCCTACACATCGATATACAGACTTACTGCTCCGTGGCTACCACCCACCTCTATTGAACAGAACTTGCTCCCGTAGGCTATATTCCCTTTGACATAATATTGTAGACACTGCTGCCAACCTCTGGAATAAGATGTAATTTATTTATTTATCATCTAATTGAACCTTTCTTTGATTAAAGTTAGACCTACTTACCAACAATAGCAAAAGGCGTGGGATTTTGCGAACAGAAAACCCAGGCAAGTTGTCATGGGTGCAAATGTACAACTGTGCAGATCTGATCACTCTCTGGGGAATATCAGACGTACATCTGGCTGCCTATACGTGGTGTCATAGCCTATAACAGATTTTGATTTTATCTCATACGACTAGCTTTTCATTGCCACCTCCAGAAAAACAGAATTGGATCCAGCTCCTTCTCGATATGTCAGCGTCGAAAAAGAGCAGCCTCTCTCCAACGCCGAACGCCTGCTTTCCCGCTATTTCTTACCGACGCGTGGGGGCGAGGAAAAGCACTCGAGTCGCGCGGAGCTCCAGAAGAGGTTCAGAAGAGACGCGTTATAAAGTGCTACCAGGCGTGTCTACCACGTGGGTGTGTGGCGCAGAGAAGCGAATCTTAAGAACCACTAGCAGAAGGAACCGTACGTTTGTAAACAACTATGAAAACAAAGCTATATACAGATCAATAAATAGCTAGGTTAAAACGTAGGGTGCATAGAAGCAATCGCACTTTGGCTTATCTTGCTTGGTTACTGTTATGCAGATGCTTTTGTTGTGTTTCTCCTTAAAACTGAATTGTAAAGGTGCTCAAACAATGAGACGCATAGGCTACTTTCACGCGCTTATCTCCCTTGGTGAACTGTAGATATCCTGTCTAATCTTTAATACGATTAATTTGATGACCTATAATGATATGATCGGATTTATTTCTAGGATTACTGTAGTTACAGGGCTCAGCACGAACAGAATTTCCTCCCCCAACCTCCCAGGCACTGTGATCGATTGTATAATGAGAAAGGGACCGGGTATGTTCAATGTTATAGGTGAAAGAACAGCTCGGAAAGATTCTGTTTATCTTTGTGAGCAGTTAATGTGTGCTTTGTCGCCCTCTATTTGGGACTTGATGTCACAGCAAGAGGCTGAAAATCCAACTATAGAATTTTAATACATTTTTTGTCAAAATTTAATTTGGAGAGATGAATATTTGAATAAGGCTTTTAAAAAATGCAAGAGCATATTGTAAATCGTATGCTTCAGAACATGAAACCTATCCTCATGAGGTACATCAATACAATAACATATAAAAACAAAACGAATACGATTAAATAAATGTTATATTGGTTATATGCTGTATATACAATCGTAGAGTTTAATATTTTAACCTGTGATTGATCACCATTCGGATGGCTGTCATTTAATTGAGATAGATTATCCTTTCATGGGAACTTTAAAGAGAAGACCGTGTTCTTCAGGGAGCAAATACAGCACTGCACCAAAGAATTCACTGCCTCTAACTGCTGGATTTCCAAAGACAAAAACGCTCAAACGTGGCTTCTAGGAAAAATAATTGAAGGCCTATATGTTCAACATCAGTAGCTTTGGAGAAAAATATTATACGAATCCTTATTAGAATATAATATAATACCAGCTTCCTCTTGATTGAAGCAAACCTGTTTTCTTCTGTCCTGCAACAGACACTGGGTGAAACTACCCACTAACTGACTGGATGCTATCATCCAGCGCTGCGTTTTAGTTGCCAGCACGACAGCGAGCCCTGTTGTCGGTGGAACGGAGCTCTGTGAGTCCTTTGGGCTCCGGTCCGCCGCTGCTGGAGTCTACGCTCACCAAAGAGCGGCATATGGGATCCTCGAAACGGCACCACTGCACTGACGTAGCCGTGTGCTAAGCCTTCCGCACCAGTTCATCTGGCGCCGCCAACTGCTGCTGAAATATGTTTTGCCAGGGGAGCGGGAGTCGGCATCTGCCCGGCGCTGCGTTACAGCGCGCTGGTCGCGAGCCGCTGTCCGCGACATCCGCGGCGGCCCTCTGCGCGCGCGTGCTACACGTGTACATGCATTTACAACGCACTCCTGCGCCGTTAACGGGGGCGGGGGGTGTCAATTATGCAGTCTGGTACCGAGGGGGAGCGCAAGCACGCCCGGCCATCTGTCTGCCGAGGGCATGATCTCAGCGCGGTTTGAAATCGGACCACCCCTGTTGCTTGTATATGGCTGTCCGTCGTTATTGATGGCGACACTGCACCCAGTTTATGATGGAATGAGGGCGAGGGAAAGTCCTGTGTGGCCAGTAAGCCTAAACGCATTTGCAAATTGCAGCGCTTACTCTCATATAGACTCTTGGCTCCAGCCAAAGTCTTTCGTAGGTGTGCTTTCGACATTAGGCTTCCATTCAGACATGCAGCCAGTTGCGCTTTACTCTGCAATATTTCAACACAAACATGGGATCAGAAGTACTATTTTACTGGTCTCCCCTCCCTCTTGTCATCTACTTTTTTGCACTCCGAGTGGCAAAAAGGAGTGCCGACCTTTCTGCACTGATTTGAAGTTTTATGTGGGCAGGGTATAATTATCCACCTAAACTGAGCATTTAAGATAATTTCCCTCTCCAATTTCTAGTTCTTTCCAGCAAATTCTATTAAGTAATTTTGTGATATAAAGCAATGTGGTCAACGTTTTTTTAACCTCTATGTCAGAATTTTCTTGCCGTTAATGAAACGCAGATGTTGACAACCACTTCACAATGTAAAGTGTGGGCCACTGAGTGTCTCTTGAAACTGAAAATCGTTGTCCACCAGATGGTGCTATTGGGTCTATCCACCACCAAGGAACAAGGAATGATATAACAGTGGTCTGTCATCCTTTAACAATGAAAATGATTATTGAATTGAGGATGGGGATTTGAGGATTGAGGATTTCATTGTTTTGAAAGATAAAACGGACTTACTAAATTAATTAGCTTTAAAGGTACTGTGGCCTTCCTAGTTAAACTGATTGGAAAGGTATGGTAGCCTTCTTGGAAAAATTGGTCTGAAAGGTACAATATCTTTCCTGAATAAATTGTTTTTGAAAAGTTGAGTAGCTTTCCTGGTTGAACAGATTTTAAAACGTACACAGGTCTTCCTGGTCAGATAGGTACTGCAGAGTAAAAAAGACGATAGTTACTATATGTACCAGTGTATGACCCGTGCTGTGGGTGAGACAGTGAAGACCTTTGTTGGGACTTCAAGCAAGGAAGGACAATGAGGTGAACAGAATGCACTGTGTGATGACACTGACCAATGCCAACAGGCTGTTATTGTCTGTTCATGCAACCGCCATGACAAGCATGCAAGTGGCGCCAGACTTTCCTTCTGCATTTTGCCCAGGGAATAAGCTTCTCTTCTACTTAAACGTTCTTTTACTGTATTACATTTAGCAGATGCTATTATCCAGAGCGACATGCAGCATTGGTGGAATATAAGTGCGTTTGCTGGATTACTGCAGTAGCGCCAGACCTAGCTAACAGCCTTGCTAACAACATTCCCAGATCTGAAAGTTAGGATGCACTGAGGGACCAGCTCAAGTTAACTATGCGAACCAAAAGCCAAAGTAAATACAGACCATATTCAACGTTTGTCTATCATTTAAACACATAACTTAAAAATATAACCTAAAACTAGGAAAATATCATAACCTGAAGGCTTTTCTGCAGTTATGGTGGATAGCAGTGGTTGGCAAGCTGTGATTGAAGGGCCAAGAAAATAAGACGGGGCTTTGGATCAATCAATTAGTACAAAATGAGGGAATGGTATGGGTAAAGGGGAACGAAAATGCAGTTTGAAAAGGTGGGTCTGCAATCTGCGCGGGAAGACTGCCTGATTTTGCTACCCTAAGCACTTTGGGAAGTCTGTAACACTACTGCCGGGCCAGTCCAGACAGGCATCATGACGTCATGGGGTAGCCGGAGATGTGAGACCCAGAATTACTGTAAAGAGAATAGAAAGTGCTTCAGTTGACGTTCTCGAGTCAACGATTCGTGAGTGCGTAATGATTTATGGTTGTAGAAGGCTGTTCTCTGCGGGTCTTTATTAATTGAATTTGTAGAAATGTTTTCCATATTTCATTGTGCTGTTGTGTATTGTTTTGACATTAAACTACTGTTTTGTGGTTTATGGGGGTATCTTTGCCCCGGTCTCCCTTGAATTTAAATTGCACTAAGATCCATACAGATACGCAGATGAAGATTTAAAACTCGGCTTAACAACAATGAACCGTTTAATCGGGTGTTATACCGGTTCCTACAGGCATTCCCATTCAACAAAGGGGAAAAGCATCCAAGGCTGAGGCGTGTGATCCAGGGCTATGCCGTCATTGTTTGGCAGCGCATTTGTCGGACTGTATTTGCGTGCAGGCCTAACTGCTCCCTGCCTCCCCCTCGCGGAGAGATGAGTACCTCCTCCGCTCAGCCTCAGACTGGGAAGTGTCTTATGTGAATCGGGGAAATCCGCAGTGTCGGGGTAGTCAGAATTTCGATTGATTCAACCAAACCGGCTATTTAACATTTCCTTGACTGTGAAGGGTAAGTAACACTCATTGTTTTTTTTAAATACAGTGGCGCTAGCTAAGTGGGATATATTCGCTACATATATATGTGCACATTTAATGTCCTTAGCTAGCTAGCCCATCAATCTAAGTTAGCAGGAAAATACATATAACCAGCAGTTTGGGAATGCGCATTGCTAGCTAACTATTTAGCTAGACAGGTTATTTTTACTGCCACGTTAGCTGGTGCTGACTGGAAGCATTAACGTTACAGTTTTTTAATGTTAGCATCAGTTACAAATGAAAGCGATTCAGCTGTAGAATATTGCTAAGCAGCGAACGTACCCCGGCGAGGCACACTGGCCTTGTGTTGATGTTATGCTTTGTTTTTGTAACTACAGTCATTTAACATTAAATTATTGTAGGATGCTAGCTAGCTATTAATGAATAGGTAACCGTTAGCCAACGTTTGTCAGATTGATGAATGATTATTGCATGATCGCGAGCGTTAAACTAAGAAATAACCAAGCGACCAAATCAATGCTGAGGTAGCACTGGCTAATTGCGGTTACCTAGTTAGCAAGCGTAACCAGTGAAACGATGGCTAGCTAAGTAGCCAAGCAGCTAATGTTAGCTCGCTAAGCAGCTAGTGCGATATTGTTGTCCTCTGGCGAGCTAACGGCTTAGCAAGTTGATCAGATGGCGATGGAGAAACATCCTTGTTGTTCGCTGTTCGTGTCTTTTAATTTATAAATAATTTAAAGATATTCAAATACCCTTTCTGCTAAATAAAAAACTTCTAGTCTAGTTTATATGAAAGTCTGATTTCCAGATCCCCGTTATGGGTGGCCAGGTAGCTAGCATGTCTTTAGCTAATTTGGCTAAATGTGGCGAACGGGGGTAGGTTTGTCCTTCTAACAAACCAGCTACGTTATCAGCTCATTGTAGGAGCAATTCATCTTGTGGCTGCTGGGTTGCTAGCACTACGACTTACAGTAATATGGCACGTTTTAACGTGGTTGCGGACTAGCCACTAGCCAGCAAGGATGGTGACACTGTATATGTCAGAATGGTTGTGTTGCGTAAGCACATTCTGTCCCATTGGCCACAGCGTCACACCTTAGGTAACCGTACTTTGTCACATCTCTACCCTAACAAAAGTAGTGGATGGAGTAACGTGAGGCTCTCACGTGGACCGTTTAAAAGAGGGCAAATAAACAGCCAGTGACTTAACTAGTTACCCACACGGATATTTATGAAGTCACTAAACTTGAGAGGAAGGGGATAGGTTTTTCAAGACGACTGTCATTCTGCATATTAGCTAAACAAGGGAACACGTGCTTGTTTGAGTCAAGCAAACGTCTTGCAGTCGGACCAGTAGTTTGGTGCGAGTGGAAAAATGTCAAACTAAGAAAAGGAGCAGACTGGTCAGTGTTCAAGTGTTCACACGTGGAAAAGGTGCGTGCTGAAAATGATAAAATGTTTTGTGATTGTTTTTTAATGCTTGGTGTTGTGGCCTTGCTCCTAACAGCAGACGGTGGAACTGCAACCCTGCATTCGAAAAAGGAGGACGAGTACTTCGCCATGAACTGCGACATGGACGGTAAACGGCCCGCCCAGACAGACAATCGCTCGCTCGCTTGGCTGCCGCGTGCTGGCTGAGGCTATCGCAGCCCATTTGTGTTTTGAGCCAGATGCCTAAGTGCTTCCTCTCTGGGAGACTGTTGGCAGGCTTGCCCTGTTCATGACGTGTTGCTGACTGGAGCTCATGTTCTTGTGTTGTTCTCCCCGTGCAGGTGACACGGAGAACCAGGTGGAGCTGGAGGAAAAGACGAGGCTCATAAATCAGGTTCTGGAACTGCAGCACACACTGGAAGGTGAGTGACACCCAGCCCACCTCCTCCAAAAAAAAACTGCAGTCCCCCCCCAGTGTGACAGCAGCCACCTGGTCATGAAGTTGTGCAGTGTTGAGTTCACGAGTCTGGTGTGAAAAGGCACTTCAGGTTCTGCTCTGAAACAAATTAAAACTCAGGGAAAGTGTTTGTTGGCCCATGGCATCTGTCTTATAACCCACTGCGCTGTGGCCTGGTAACAGGGTGTGCGTTTCCCTGCTTACTGAGGGTGTTCTGAGACCGTGTCCGAGCCAGTGCACTTGCCTACTATTGAGTATACAAGATATACACAACTTGTGTCCAACTTGTATACTCAATAGTAGGCGAGTGCGCTGATACAGACAGCCCAAGACTCGTTCAGATTGTTCAAGGGAATGTGAAGTGTAACCCTGAAGCCTCTTGTGGGGTCTGTGAAATCCTGAATGAGTTTTTGCACTGTGAAGGCTCTTTGGGAATCTGATGCAGCAGGCATATTAAGGAAAAGTAAAGGACTGGGAAAGGTTTTCCTTGTTGGTCTGCTCACTCTCCCTCTTCCCGTCGTTCCTTCGACAGACCTCTCCGCGCGGGTGGATGCGGTGAAGGAGGAGAACCTGAAGCTGAAGTCTGAGAACCAGGTGCTGGGGCAGTACATCGAGAACCTCATGTCTGCTTCCAGCGTCTTCCAGACCACCGACACAAAAAGCAAACGAAAGTAAGGGGCTGCCTGCCGGCCTCCCGCCCCCCCCCCCCACACCCCCCCTCCGCACCCCACAACCCCACCTCTCCCTGCCCATGAACTACCCCTGGCCCCACTCACTGCCCCCATCCCTCCCAGTTTACTCCTCTTCACCCCCACATTAAACAAATGCACATGAAGCTTCTTTAAAATTATTTTTAAGTATTATTACTTTACAGTTGTTGTTTTTTTTTGTAATTATTTGCTCATTTTTATGAGGTACTGTGATTTCAATGTGTTTTTTTTTTTTCTCTTGTCATCTCAAAAAATATTCTGTATGTACAAATTTCTCCACGGGCAGAGTTTTTACAGGGGACTTTTTTAAAGACTGTAAAATAAAAATTTAGAAAACGAACAACTTCTTATGTCCCGTACGGGAACAAGCTTAGCGTTCACCGTGCACCGCATACCGAGCTCAGTCCTGATTTTTAGCCTCTCTGCTTAACTGGAATGGAAGGGACTGTTTGCAGGCGATCCAGGTTGTAGGACAGTATAAGTAAACACTAAGTGGGTCCTGCTGTTATATGGTACAGTGTGTAATTAGTGTGTCGGTGTTTGTTCTGAAGTGCTCAGTGAAGACTGCTGTGCTAGGGACTGCATGGAAAGAAATGCTTCTCTTTCCCTGTAATTTTATCGCTGAACAACTTCACCTTTGCAAAGACTATTTGAGCTGGCTGAATTTAAAACTCTAAAATTTAATTCGGTTGTATTTGGAAGCCGGTGATATTACTGACTCTTGTTGTTTTTTAATTTTGTGTTGGTTCTGAAGTGGGGGGTTGGGGTGGGTGGGGGGGAGAAGGTGGATGAACAGGAAAAGCACAGAAAAATGTAACTCGGATTGCATTCCCTTTCCTGCTGCGAATTGTGTACGTTCTTTTTTTTTTTTAAGAGTTTGGGAAGGTTCAGGTAGATGGTAACAGCGTGAGCACAATGGCACCAACGTCAGCCACTTATCGAGAGCTGAAACGGCTTCTATCGGCAAAAAGTAAATAAATAAATACATAAAAAGCACTCGGTCTTACCCCTAGTGTCACTGAAACAGAGCTGCTCGTACATACACGTAAGATGTCCAATGTGGGGAAGTTCAGTGTACTTGAGTATGAAATAAAAGTAAAATGTATTCCTTTAATTTCAGTCTGCCCTGCACCATGACCCACAGGTCCAGAAGTGCTTATCAAGGCCTTAGAGCCAATCGGAGAAATGGGGGAAAGAGTTTTTGTGGTTCTGCAAAACGACCACTTTCCTTGCAGGGTTTCCAGTTTCACTCAAGAATGTCAACAGACTGTTTAAGTTTAACATGATTACCTGGTAATTCTGTCCACATCGTAAGAGACTTCCTCAATCACAAGGTAGACACACAGACTGGCAACTAAAGCAGACTCTTTACTCTACATTAACTTACAGAGGTGAAGAGCTAATAACAAACAGTGATCAATCAGTAAGTGGTACCTATAGCTGGTCTCTAAAATAATTATAAATCATATAAGAAAAAGTATTAAATTAATGAAACTCCTTTATATAAAATTGTACCGCATGAATAGATATTAAGAGGGAGTAAAACAAAATAAAGATGTTTGATTGGATGTACCAAATGCTGGTAAAATAGGCGTACAGATGCTAGTGAGGGCTGGTGAATAGCGAACCTTATTTCATCTCCTTCAGAAGGCTGGGTGACCTTAATTTCGGCAGGGTTTCCACACTGTCTGTGGCGGTGTCTTACCAGCACGGGATGAAAACGCATTTCTGTGGCCGAGAGACCGGGCCCAGCTCTGGTCATCACTCTCCAGACTACCCGGCATCGACTGCTTTAAAAAAAATAAATAAATAAATAAACAAAAGAGCACGTTAAGTGATATTGATCCGTGCTAGCATTTCAGATGGTCCTGCGCATTAGCATACATTTACCCGGTGGAAGTTGGGCTGTGTATGCTCCATTTATTGCAGTAGTGGGGTTATGGATCTCAAGACGCTCTCTCTGTTAATGTAGAAAAAAAAAATAGCCTTGATAGTCTGGAAAGGAATAGCCTTCCTGTGTTTTGGTGCCATGGTGCTTTTTATTTTTTTCTAGGAGAGAACCTGGGATGATCTCTTAGCACAGGAGAATCTTGCTGTTTGCGTCTTTGTTCTAACACACTGGCCATTTAATATTATTACAGTGGTTTGCTTTCCTCTGTGACGGTATGCTTACACATCTTAAAACATGACTGCCCTGTGTGTAGATTGTGTAAATTTTACAACTGTGTTGCCTTTTTAACAGTTTTTTTTTTAGTTGTTGTTGTTTTAAATAAAAACATTACTGGTTTTGCGTGAGGCGGAGTGTTGGTGTCCTCCTGTGATTGGTCCTAACCCAGTGAGTGACAGGGAGCGGGTCTGTCCTCAATGAAATCTGCAGTACAGTTCGTTCTGGTCTTCAGCGCATTTAAAATGTAACTTTTTCCACATTTCTAACTTTAACACCGAGTGCAGAACTCTATGAAATATAGGAGTATAAACCAGAAGGACAGGATCTCTGAATTGAGCGAAAGACCAGACGCTTCCATTTTCCACTTTTAATTTTATTTCTCAAAAATCGTCAGAACCTGAAATGGCACACGTGTCCACGGCTGGCCACATCTTTCAGAAGCATGTGCAGAACAAAAGCTAAAATAACTTTATTATTTGTTCCACAATTTGAGCTCATTTCATTGCTGACATTTTATTGCACGTTACCGTACCGGAACAGAAATTGAGCAGAAGTTGGTGGGAATCTGTAATTCTTTAGAGGTGTATGGAAGTTGCTTTTTATCTTGTGTACTATAAAGGGTGCATCAGATATTCTCCTTAAAAGAGTTGTACAACCTGTTAAAATGATTGCTTCTATGCGCACAGGGACTAGGCATGCTAGTACTGACTGTCCCTGCGGCGAGTTCACTAACGTGAGAACAACGCTTTCGACTAAGGAACAGCTTTATTGGGAAAAGCGAAATTATTTTCATGTATATTGCTTAGAAGATACAACCTGCTCTGATTTTTGTGAATAATATAAAATTAATTAAATAATCATCTCACCAATTACCTATGAAAGTTGTACTGCGGACACACTGAATTACAGTTACAGGCCTCGTGCACAAACACATTTAACATGACTTTAACACAGACTGCAGATCGTTTCCAATGCCGACAGTAGAGACCAGGCGGTAATCAAAGGGGGTGTTTGTATTAAATATTTTATTTCCAAGAGCAATGTACAATTTGCAAATCTGTAAACAGGGATCTGCCATAAACTGGCAGGAACATTAAAATTATAAAAGCTGGAAAAACTGTGAACGCCGCAGTGACTGCAGAGGGAGGCTCGGCTTTCAGAGATGAAGGTTCTAAGTTCCAGATATTTCCCTAAAAATGGCCACCTGTGAGCTGAAGGAGAAGGCCTCCCCCCACACTGCACCCTCCCCTCCGTGCTCACAACAAGCAAACGGTGGTAACTACACATTTAAAACTCTCTAAAATTCATGAAATTCAACTGTATAATTACAACAAAAAAAAACAAACAAAACAAAAAAAAAACCCAAGAATAAGAACGATATATTACAGACTCTCAGTGCATTTTCTCTCTTCAGTGCAGAACCAGACCTAAAGACAACTTAAAAACACTCGACTAACATTTACTTCATGTATAAGTTACGCAACGAACATTATGAATCTCTAGAGGTAAAAACCGGTCTGCTGGGAGGCTGTAAGGTCAGAACAGGGCCCGTCGTCCTGTACAGGTATGGAACAGTGCCCCTCACACGCACCCTGGCCAGTCCCGTTTCTGCTTCACCTGGGGAGGCTGCGTCTGGCCACCTTTCTAAAATCTCAGGGAGTCGGTACGATTCGAGTAAAACATTCCAACAATGCCCAGGAAAAAAAAAGAACTATGTCTGAAGAGGAAGACTGATCGGTCGAGGGGTGGAGTTGGGAAGGCAGGCCACAGAATGGGGGCTGGGGGAGGAGGAGCTGGAGGACGCGGTCAGAGGGAGCAGTGGCAGATGGGAGTTGGGTCGGCCGTGTTGGTCAGTGGCTGGAGAGCCGGCATGCTGAGAAGCGGGGCGGGGCCTGGGGGAGGCGGGGCTGGGGCGGGGCTAGGCGGGGCCAGTGGCCCTCAGTCCTTCCGTACCCGTCTCTTCCTCACCGCCTGCTTGGGGCCCTCGGCTGTGTTCTGGCTGCCCTCATCCGCATCCCTCATCTGCAGCGACACGGGGACACCAAACAGCGTTACACACACAGGGACACAAAACAGCATTACACACACGGACACAAACGCTACACACCAGGACACAAAGTTACACGACAAACAGCGTTACACACACGGGACACAAACAGCGTTACACACACAGGGACACAAACAGCGTTACACACACAGGGACACAAACATGTTACACACACAGGACACAACAGTTTACACACACAGGGACACAAAACAGCATTACACACACAGGGACACAAAACAGTGTTACACACACAGGGACACAAAACAGCGTTACACACACAGGGACACAAAACAGTATTACACACACGGGGACACAAAACAGCGTTACACACACAGGGACACCAAACAGCGTTACACACACAGGGACACAAAACAGCGTTACACACACAGGGACACCAAACAGCGTTACACACACAGGGACACCAAACAGTGTTACACACACAGGGACACCAAACAGTGTTACACACACAGGGACACCAAACAGCGTTACACACACAGGGACACCAAACAGCGTTACACACACAGGGACACCAAACAGCGTTACACACACGGCAAAAAATGTTACACACTAGGACAAACAGAGCATCCGGTCCTATTGGCTCACCTCATCCTCAGACCCCGTCTCATTGGACTTGCTCACATCCTCTTCCTCCTCCTCCTCTTCCTCCTCTTCCTCGCCTTCGTCCTCCGGGATGTGATCGCCGCCAGCTCTGCTGCCCTCAGCCTCCGCCGGCTTCCCCTCCTGCTCTTCCTCCTCCTCATCCTCCTCTTCCTCTTCTGAAACCGTGAAGGAGAAACACCATTGTGTCAGAAGCCACTGCACTCCTCCCCCTGCTGGCCAGGGTGTGGAACTGCAGTGTGGAGCAGCGGTCAGAGATCGATGGGTTCTGCTGTTGCTCTACTGAATAGCAGCAGAGACAGTACACGCTGAGCATATGGACTGAGTATACACTTCTCTACTCAGCCAGGATGAAAGGACTGGCTGAAAGGCTGCAGTGCTGTGTAGCGCTGATGGAAATGGGCTTGTGGCTGAAAGGCTGCGGGTTTGATTCCCAGCTGGGGCACTGCTGTAGTACTCCAGGCTCTTAAGCCGAACTGCTGCAGTAAATGTGCAGCTGTATAAATGGACTGTATGTAGAAATGCAATCAGAGCGCAACCTACTCTGTATAAGAGCGTGTGCTAAATGCTAAATGGTTTTGGGATGGCTAAGGCGCTAGGGAAGAGGACGAGGCGCTAGCGCGGTGAATATTTTGGTGAGGGGTGGATGAACAAACCTGCCGCCCCCGCGTTCTCCGGCTCCTTGGCCTCCGCCTCCTGCTGTCCGGCCTCCTCTTCTTGCTCCTCTTCCTCCTCCTCCTCTTCCTCCTGCTGGGCCGCGCGGCTAGGTTTATCTATCTTCTTGTACGCGTAGTCGTCGTCTGATTTCTGAAGTGGACGATCCACACAAAAATTACCACGTGAAATTAATGACAGGTTTCAAGCCTAAAAAATTTTGCCTCCTTGTATTTTAGGTCAATTATATTTCAATTCAGGAAATTACCTTAATATCAATTAATGAATGATTCAATTAATCAACGAGTTCTATAGCCTAACCTAATGGCTGTATAATGCTGAGGCCTCTAAGCACAAGTGTGTGGCCTTCGGCCTCCTGTCCACTAGGGGGCGCATTCTCACCTTGGGCCAGCAGAACAGCACCAGCAGGCCCACGGGCAGGCCCACGGTCAGGATGTAGATGATCCAGAGCCAGGGCCGCTCCTCTGCCGCCATGGTGAGCTGGGTGATCACGCCGGGCTGCGGCACAAGTGCGGGAGGCTGGTTATCACCGTGACCTTCAGAGAGGCCGGCTCCCCTCTCTGCCCCCTTCTTATCTGAACATTCTGATGCTGATGTCACCATCACTGCTGGTGACTGACAGCAGAGGCCTTCTAGAGCACTGACTTAGAACTTTGAATAAGAAAGAAAGAGAAAAAAGGCTACTCCTCAAAGGATCAATTAATTAGCCCAAATGTTTACACAATCTGAAACTTTAACCAAATTTATTGATAAGGCGATGAGCAACAGGTAAAGACTGTTCTTGTGCGATATGGAACACTTAATGCTAATGAATGAGTAATGTATGATTCAGCAGTGGTACAGTTAATTATGCAATGTAAATTGGTGGATTAAAAAACCTGAATATACACCCACTCTCCTGAATCAAACCGTGCCAGCCTCTGCCCTGCTGGTGCTTCTAAGCCGTACCCGCGGAACCCCCCGAGTTGAAGGGGAGCCCCACCTCGTTGGCGCTGGCCACCAGCTTCTTCAGCCCCCAGCTGTCCGAGGCCCAGCGGTCGGCCACCTCCTTGTCCTGCGTGATGATGAAGTTGTCGAAGTAGATGTCGGAGGTCATGGACCACAGCTCCAGCCCCACCGCGCTGAACGCCGTCATCCTGAAGGGGTTCAGGTCCTCGTAGTAATCCGGGTTGGAGATCTTCCGCGGCCGCCACACGCCCTGGGGGGGGAGGGGAGAACGTACGCGGTCACCACAGCGACGCATCGGATGCGTCTCCCGCGCCGTCACGCGGACGGTGACCTCCTGTATACCAGAATCCTCTGCTGAGGAAGTCGGGCCTTGTTAACCGTGGAACCACCATGAGTTATCAGCGACTCGCTTTGTGATGGACAGCAAAGACTTTGGGTGGGTCGGCATTCGTTAACGGCGGAGAGCCTACTGACCCCCCAGCCATGACGAAGCCTCAGCCCCCCCCAGCCATGACGAAGCCCCACCCCCATCGCGTTTGACGCCATTTTGAGGCCTCTACCTGGTAGTTGGGGTTGTCGATGAGCGGGGCCTTCCACTTGCCCTTGTAGAGCGGGTTGCTGATCATGGGGGGCTTCCACACCCCACAGCCCGGGGCTGTCTCGCACGCGGGGTTGGGCACCTGGGGCGCCTCCCACTCCCCGTCCATCTCCTCGTCCCTGTCACATGACACGGTGACCTCACACACCATTCGGAAACCCGGTCTTCAGCCAGTCACAAAGTCCCTCCCCCTCCTCCCACCTGACTGCAACACATTCCAATTCTACAGCCATCGAGCACTGACTAGCAACAAGCTGCAATCTTTAAAAAATGATAAAAGAGGAGGAGAGAGAGAGAGGGGTGTAATCGCGTAGCCCACCAGTCCTCGGGCTTCTCAGCGCTGGGGTCGGAGACGAACTCGGGCTCCTCGTCCAGCCAGCCGTCCGGTTTGGAGGCGTCGGGGTCTTGGATCTTGGCCGGAGCGTCCTCATCCCTGCCAGGGAAACACGGAGGCTGCCATTTTGTCCTTGTCTCTCCCTGCACGGGACTTTCTGTTCAGCAACACTAAGTGGACACTTACATAAGAGCCTGTGCATCACTTTTCTCTCGCATTTGAATTGTTCACTGAGCCTCAAGACGAAGATGCAAACCTGTTTCAAATTTCTAAACCGGAGTTGATTTCCCTCACCATTATAACTACACTTCTGCTGTTATTCAGATTTCCTCTCGCTGCAGAGAGAGCTCGGCAGTCATACAAAAACAGGCAAGGGCTGTTCATAAATCCAAGTTCAATTTCCCTGAAAGGAGCTCTGAAATGCTCATGTCCCTCGTGAATCACACATGAAGTCTGAGAGTAAGTTAAACAACAGGGATATTCAACCAACCACTCTTGCGGTTGTTTAATCTTCCCTTTAACTTTAAGGTGTAAGATGACAAAGGTGTGATTAGAATGCTCTTCACTGAACATTCTAATGCTGATGTCACAATCACTGCTGGTGACTGAAGGCAACAGAGTTCTGGAACACTGACTCAGAATGCTGAAAAAACATTTTTAAACAACCTGCTCTTCAAAGGGTTAAAAAAAACTTAAAGGGACAGTTTCACCATGTTGAATACAATGTAGGGGACTAAAAATACATTACCAGGGAAACCTTGAAAAGGTTGATTGGGAAACCCAGGTGCGCGCGGTACATAGTACACCTTTATTAAGGCTACGCGCTGCTCACCAGTCTTCAGGCTTCGCGGCCTCGGGGTCGGGGATCTTGGCGCGCTCGTCCCAGTCGTCAGGCTTGGCATCGTTGGGGTCATCGATCTCTTTCTGGGGGTTCACCGGAGGAACCACGTCCGTCAGGAGGCTCCCCTTGCTCACACTCGACTGGTCGATAAGGACCTCGTAGCTGTTATCCGGATTCAGCACTGAGGCACAGGGGAGAAATATCTCAACACATTCACATTCAGGGTCAGGCCCACAGCTCACGTTTTATAAATACACAATCCACTTATACAGCTGGACACTTAGCGAAGCAGTCCAGGTCACACTGGCAGTGCCCCACCTGGGAATCAAACCTGCAACCTCCGTGATTTCAAACCCAGGCTCCTAACCATTTACACTATGCCTCCCTAACAAGAAAAAAAGGACTTTTATACAACTACATTTGAGATTTTTCTGAAAGTGTTCCCTATAATAATAAAGTTAAAAACTGATAATGAGCGTCTTTGCCATTTCAATACGTTTCTTCACCCTTATTCCTGTCCTTGGAGACATGGAGAAAGTTCTTTTCTTGTCCTCCACTGAAGACAACTAAAAGGAAACTCTTAAACACAGGATTCTGGGAGCTTGGTCAGGGCAGGAGTGCAGCGTACCCAGCGTGTAGAGGTGCGTCTTCTTGTCGGTGTAGAACTTCTTGAGGTCCACGTCGGGCCGTTTGGCGTGCTTCTCCTCCATGTCCTTGTTGAGCGGGTTCCGGTGGCGGAAGATGAAGTGCAGCTTGTAGTCCTCCCCGCACTTGTCCGGCCCAAACATGATGGTGTAGGGCGTGCGGTCGTGGAACTGATCCTGTGGGGGGGGGGGTTGGGGGACACACACGCAGGTTTGTGGGACATTCGTAAAACGCTGCAAAGCAGGCTCTAACCCCTTGTGGTGGCACGTCTCCCCAGACCCCGGGGAAGCTGGGGATTCGATCCCTGACTAAGTGATATCTGAGGCATTAAACTGCGCACACTGCCTCTCCTGTCTGACATTCAACAGCAGGACAAGGGTGGGTATGACACCCCCGCCCCCACCCCTCTGAACCGGGTCAGGTCATACCGACTGAAATGCACCCGTAAAGCAGCCTCGTCCAATCAGATGCTAGCCAGCGCCTAATAAGACCTGGAGCGGCTCAACAGCTGAGCTCTGCGAGCTGTATTTCCACCACTGAAAGACCCTGTGGCAGACTGTCTCAGACTGGGCGCTTGTGTATAAAGCTGCTTCACACCACAGAAATCGGGGTATGCTCGGACTCAGATGAACCCCTGCCCCCCCCCCAAAAAGTTAGACTGGGAAATTCCTCCTGATAAACACCACCTGAAAATGTCACCGCGGTCGTGATTACATACCAGGTCCAGATCCTCCGACGCAGACAGAAGTTTAATGTAGGCCCCACCGCAGTCGATGCCATCCTGAAAATTTACCTCGTACCTTAAAATGGGAGAAAAAAGAAAAGACAAAAAGCCTCAGGCCTGTGCCTTTCTCAGGAAGTCTCATCAGTCAACAGAACTCCTGAATAAACGAAAATCTCCTGTAGTTGCACTGGCCTAGGAAGACACCTGCGCCATTACTTCTGTTTACAGTCATGCAGCTTTGCTCCTGTTCTGACAGATTTAGGGCTGGTAAAAATGACATCATAATGCAGATTTAGCGTCGCTCCAAAAGAATTATGACATCATAATAGATATTCAGCATCACTGCACTTGCCACCTGGGCAGGCAGGCTCTGCAGGAGGAGAGGCTGGCACACTTACTGCAGCACCAGGGGCTTGTCCTGAAAGACGAAGGGCTTGTCCAGCAGGGCGGCGATGGCGTGGTGTTTGGCCCGGGACTTGAGCACCAGCCCCATGTCCCCGGGGACCCTGTTCTCCTTCAGGGGCTCCACCTCCCACTTGCCTGCACGGAGGAGAGGAGAGCAGAGAGGGGGATGGGACGCCGGGGGCCCCAGGGTTCCATGACGACAGGAGTAACCGTGGAAACAAGCACACCGCTTCCCACAAGAGCCACCTCCAATTTCATTGACCTCTAATCCATTCAGTAAATGACCTGAACCCACTGTGCATAATCTGGACACAATGATGTAAAATCACAAGCATATTTATAAACAGTTTTTAAAAAGTAGGATTCCTACTGACCGTCGTATTTTGCGATGTCATCGTCCACATCCTCCTTCATGGTTTTGGACACCCGCCACCTGGAGGTTGCAAATAACAAGCCGTCATTTTCACCCGCCCGCGCGGAAGCACGCGGTTTGCCTTTTTACGTCCCGCGCAGATCAGGGGGGGGGAAACGTACCCGTCCAGGGAGCCGTCGTCGAACGTGGCGGTGAAGTGCACCTCGCCCGTGGGGACCGGGGTCTTGTACGTGACCTGCGGAATGCGGAAGCAGGAAAGAAAGAGCGTTCCGGCGAATCAGCTCCTGGACTGATGCGCAGCGCCCGCAGGTGCCTGTGACATCACCAGCATCCCCCAGGGTAAGAACCCTGAAGTGAAGCATTAAGAACGCTGCGCACGCAGAGTAGCTGACCCAGCGATCTGGCATACACTGTCATTCATAAAGCTCCTCCCATGTCCTGCATCTGGTGACTAAGGACAGACAAAGATGGCTTCTGTACAGCTCTTATTAGCAATCTGACCTGAATTAAGCTTCACACTGCAGAAGTACTGGATGTCACATAGTTACATCACTGCTGCCCTGTACTGGGCTGGTATCACAGACACAGATTAAGCTTAGTCCTGGACTGAATTGAGTGTTATATGGAGAATCTCCATTCGAAACAGAATTTAGTCCAAGACTAGGCATAATCTGTGTCTGTGAAACTGGGCCATTATGGCCCACACGCATACATACACACACGCGCACTCAAACACACACACATATACACGCACACACGGGCACACGCACACTCCTTCTCTCTCACACACACACTGCTGCAGTTCCAGCCGCAGGTAAATGTGGACACCCCCCCGGGGGAACCCACACCAGCCACACTCACGGGCCCCCCCACCCCCAGAGGGACCCTCTGTGCCCTGCTCTCACCTGAAAGGAGACGTCGCTGTCGGCAACGGGCTCCTCGCCCTGCTCCTCCTCCGAGTCCTCCTCCACCCGCGCCTCCAGGTCCTCCTCATCGTCGAGGCCTTCCTCCTGGGTCCAGACCATCGTCATCGTCACGGTGAGCAGCAGCAGGCACGCCCAGGCCCACCTCAGCTTCATTTCGGCTGTGGGGAGCCATCGCAGACAGCATATGAGATCTCTCACACACACACACACACACACACATATGCATACGCACACACAAACACGCACGCACAAAAACACACACATAGACACAGACACAAACACACACACACACACACCGCAGGGTCACACACAAGCTGGCAGACATCAGGGCTGTATGGAAATGGGAGTACCCCTCTGCAGCTGCAGTTACAATTCAAGATGGGCAGGATAAGTGTCACCCAACCTTCAGGGCCCCCGTTAATGTAACAAATGCTCTGTGTGCTCGCAGATAACGCAACGGCCACACAGACACACACACACACACAGCCACACACAGCCACACACACACACACACACACACAAGCAACGATAACACACAGGAGACCGCAGAGCCCAGATCCCACCATCTTCCAACATCACTCACCCTAAGCTTATCATAAAATGTGTGTGTGTGTTGTGTGTGTGCGCGCACGCGTGCATGCGTGTGTCTTGCCTTAGGCCAGAGGAAATGCCTTTCTTTCAGACAAGAGAGAAAACAGTAACATTACAGCACCATGCATTATAAATGACAGCAGACAGCTTGCACAAAAGTGGCAGCTATTTCAAAAGAGCCAAAATCATAAATGTTCCTCCTAGCCCAGCAAGTGGTCCCGTCATTCCCCTATATTTTCAAAAGTCTAACCCTAACCGCAATAACTGTTAAAAGCCATAACTGACAGAAAATGCACTGCTTGTGTGGCAAAATACGACTGTGGAAATACATGTGTTTAATGGAGCACAGCAATTCGACAAATTAAAGACAAAAAGGTTCAGCATCCTAGTTTCGTAACTCAACACCGTGAAATTAATGAGGAGCGATGACAGTCAGTATAACACTGTGGTATTAATGAATGCTGTCCTTGTTTTTAAAAATGTTTTGGTCATCTCGATTGATACTCTTAAGATCCTTGGCTATTTTTTGCCCCAAAGTTGTACAGTGTACACAAATGCATTGTACTTCCAATTCACGAAGACAACAAAACCAATTCACACATCTGTCGGTGTACTCCACGTATCGACAACAGTATTGATTACACCATCTGGCGTATGTAAATGTCCTTTTCGCGTGTAACTGGGGAAGACGTTTCTAGGCCAGCAGTTAGCAATCAAAAACTGAACTGCGTATCGAGGATGATATTTTGAAATCGGTGACCGTGCACCACATCCCGATGGGCCGTCGATTAGACATAAAAGCGGTTGATGATTCTAAATGACATCGTCAACAAATATCGCGACAGGGGCCCCGGGGGCACATTTGGTTTTCCCATGAGGAAGAGCGAGAGCAACAATAGTAACGGTAGTCGCGGCCTCCTCAACGGAACAGAAAACGCTAGTAAATGCGAGTCTTGGGAAACCTGCCGTTATCCTTGTGAGCTGCCCATCAAGCGCGCATCTCAAGTGACCGCGAGGACAACCACCCCTTCTAGCAAATGACTAGCCAGTGGCCACGGCACAAATTGTATGCAGCCGCAGCATTTGCTTCTGGTCAAATAACATTAAAGATGTAGCTGGATATTCAGCGAAAGAAATTACTCGCTTAACTCGACCGACAATCCAACCAATCTCTCCGATCCGAAAAATAGCAAAACAGCTACCAATGAAAAAATATCCCACTTTTGGCAGGAGTCCGTCGCATGGCATAATTAACGTAGCTCTGCTAACATTAACGTAGCTATATGATACATACATGTTGCGCAGCAAACACAGTATTAGCTTCTGTAACCAGCAAGCTAACCTTAGTTTGTCAGCAAAATATTTGTTTATAGTGGTTGCTAAGATGGCCCTTATTCGGGGTTATAGCGCGATGTAGACATCTTTGCACCTATCGAATATCCAGCTAAACGGCTAGCTACTGTACCACAATCTGACCAACGACATCAAGCAATGCAATGCAATGACAGCAAGCTAATTTTCTAAATTAGCAAGAGAGCCTATGCGGATAGCAAGGTCGTCATTCATACACTGTGCAATTGCCAAGAATATGGCCATCTTAGCAACCGGAATAAACAAATATATGGTTAGCTTGCTACACGGGCTAATATTAGGTAGTTAGCTATTACGCTGCTGTCAGATGCAGGAAAAATGGATGGAAAGCTACCCAGATGACAAACATACCGTTTGTACTAACCTTAGTTGTCCTGCAGAAATCCCCTAGTACCAACTGCACGCTACCTTCCTTTCACTGGCCGAAACTCCTTTTTCTTAGATGGGAGAGCAAAATGTAGACGGAACAAGCCCCTTGGCTGATCGAATGGCTAGCTAATAAGGTGTCCAACTTCACATTATCATCCTTCTGGAAACCGCGCATGCTCAAGTGCCCCGCGCAGGGTTGCCAACGTCGATTACAATGCCCGCTCTTAGCATTCGGTTACATATTTTTTTAGTTCTTAAATATGGGACGTGAAGAGCGAGAATGCGAGACCAGAAATAAATCCAAACGTATTTCTAAATCGGTTTCGACATTCATAATTGTATGGGCAATATGATATAACAGAATATTGCCATAATGTGGCCGCGCGCAGCACTCCGGGGCACGCGACTGGCTGACGATAGCTTGACCACCTTGTAAAATGAATGAAATAGCATTGCCATCTTTCGCGCACTTTGCTGAGGTGTTTTCATTTAGCAAAGTATATTTTCGTAACTGGAAAGGTTTGGCAATACCACATATATAAGTTCCAATACTGAATATCAACGTCCAGCTGCTGTAAGTTACAAGTACACTTGGTCGCTATTAACGTTACTGTACAAAAGTAACGTTACTGTAGGCTAACCTAAGGTTTCAGCTACTACTCTTTAGCTAGCCAGCTATTTCACTAGCCTGTCAAACTGTAGCTAGGAAAGCTAGCTACCCTTGTAAAAATCTCACGGCGACACCAACCAGCATCATATTTCCCGTTATATGCTGAGGTACTTACCACTTGATTATAATATTTTTTTTATGATAGCTGCCTAAGCCCGTTTACTTTCTGAAATCCCGCCTCTGTTGTCGGCTGCTGCACGTAAGGAAGGAGTGCGTCTGCGCAGATGTTTATGCGACAAACAGTCTTCGAGTTAATTGGGCGACAAACTGTCAAGTGAAATTAATTGCAACCAAAACGATAATAAATAAATAAATAAATAAAATAATTGTTAGGCTCCCGAATCAGTATGTTAAAACACGAAGTACAAAGTATTCATACGATGTAGCCTAGTGTTAACACTACAGGAAAGACACTAGGTAAGGCTAGCAGGAAGACGATTTTTAGTTAAAATCAACAAATGAATTCATAATTATGGAAATACGTACAAAAATTAAAACATAAATTGATTCATTGATAAGAATTTATGTATTTGTTTGTTTGTTTATTATTGCAATACACGGAGACATTGCGATTCCCCCTGGGCTAACTTCAGGGAGAGCAAAAAGTGAACAAATCATAACATTAAGTAGCCTATGTTAAATGTGTTTTGGTGCCAATTCAATAATAAGGTTATCAAACGCCTTTTATCACATAGGCTAAATATCTTGCCATTGTCTGTTTCATTGATGATTTGCCCTGTGATATCTGTGCAACCTGTTATTTTGGTATATTTAAATAATTATTTTAACATATCACCAAATCAATAACATTTGTGTAGCACGTTGGAGCGTTAGAGTAGACCATCAATATATACTTAAGAAGTGAATATTATTATTTTTCATTTTTATTTAGAAAATAAGGTACAAAACTGAGTGTGTTTTTCCACAAAATCTAATATTTCTTAAATAATTTGATAATAATAAATTAATATGTTTGGGAAAGATACACAATATCTTAATGAAACTAGAGACAGGGTGGACATATAGCGCAATCCATTTTGTATTTTGATAGTGACAGTTTTTGTCCTTTCAGCTCTGTACTCCAGGGACATTGGATTTGAAATGATACATACAACGAATATGAGGTTAAAGTGCAGCGCGATCTGATGATCCATGTAGCAATTACAGCCCTTTTTAAACATATTTGCCCCACTTTAAAAAATAACTTCCACAATGATACTCACCTTTCCAACAGATGGATGATGCTACGATCCAATAAATTTCCCTTTTCATGCTGCTTGGAAAACCAAAACTAAAATCCCGTATCATTCACTTCTCTTCTACGGCCATTAGGTGGCAGTATTGTCAATATCAGAAATTCTTCATGCAAGGTTGTTGTAGCAGCTAAGGGTGGACCAACTCCATATTAATGCCCATCATTTTGGATGATATTTCGGATGTCAGGTGCCCACATACTTTTGGCCATGTAGTGTATCTATGAAATATGAGGTGTTCAATAATCTCTGTACAAAAGTACCTATGCTGTATAAACATCTATCCATAGCTGAATTGCATCTCATCGACCTGTATGGAGTTACTCGTTCAACTCAGAAGTGTGGCACTAGTGTGGTATCGTGGAGAAGCTTTAACTGCTACAACACAACTGTACACTATGTAAAACTAAGGGTGGAATAATGGTTGCTAAGTTTAAAAAAAAAATCACACACTCATCTGAGTCGATCCACAATACTAATTAATAATGCTTTTTGTTTCTTTGTTTTTGGACCCTGAGTATCACTAATGTCTTGAACTGGACCTCTGATGAAAAACCAAAGGAAAAAACTTCTGGACCACTCGGAACACAGAGCTGTCTCCGGGCGGATTCAGAAGACCACCCTGCTGTGACACTGCAGGCCAAAGATAACGAGGAAGGAGAGCAAGAAAAACACATTTCCTACACAGATCTGGCACACCTTCAACAACTCAGCCGGGTCAGAGGGTTTCACCATTAATGTCTCCAGACATGCAAAGAGCTTACACACTGTACCAGATCTGCCACACACTGACATGATACCGTTCAGCTAACAAAAGTCTCTCTCTTTTTTTTTAACAACGGTTTTTTTTTTTTTTTTACACAACATTTATGTACATATGGGTCGAGTTCAATCCGGAAACAGCCTAGTTGGCTGGCACTCCTGTAACAGGCATTAGCTATGTTGTTGGGGGGAAAATGATCAAGTTTAGATAATATCAGCCATGGAATATAGCTCAAATATAGATTTCCATACGCGCATATGCAGGTATAAATGCAGTGAATCCGCCCTTTTTACCTTTTCCCTATCAAGTAACACCGAATTGATGACTGTTTCACATACAAGATGCGTCCGTCATCTTGGTCTCATGTTGGTCGGCAGCCTGCTACTTACTATATGAAGCCCCTAGGGGGTGCTGTTTCCAGCTTACAGAAACTGGTTTCCATCTGCATTGCCTCTGAATAGTACAATGGCCACACTGGGTGAATTTAAGAATGAACCAGGCATTTTGGCACCGGAACAAAGCTCCATTGTGTCAAAACAAGATAAAGGACAAAACACACACATGCTTTCACAACCTTAACTGATCGAGAGATTGGCTGTAACAAAACAGTACACACGGCGTGTCCCCATGCAGGTCCAAGTCTCCAAGCTCCTGCCACAGATGGCGTATTTAAACACACAATTAGCTTGCTCGACCTGTAAGCACAGTTCAGTCGTTTCGAAGAAAGCAGACCTCACACACTCCGGGGAAAGCCACTGGCGTGGAAAGTGTTCCGTTTAATTTTCCTAAAGTGAAATACTCTGCAGTCATTGACCCAAGATATTCCGAACCAAAGGAATGTACTGCACAGGTCCAAAAAATGTCCATGCCAGCAATGACATCAATCCGCTGCCATAGGCTGGGCCTCCAGTTATGACGAGGCATTCACAGCTGTGGCACAAAGGGGTTTTTGAATGTAAGCTGCATATGCATACAGACATGCATCTTCACATTGGCCGCTGTAATAAGCATGATTTATTTATGAAATCGTGTGGGGAAAGGGCATTGGTAATTTGATAAATTTTCCATAAATTAGACACACACTTTAGCCAAAAGCATTCCGCTCTAAAAGGTTTTTGCTCATTATTTAAAATGAGATATAAATTTTTGTAGTAGCCTACGCTTATTTTATCAATGTTGTTCGGCTTGGTGCTCATTGGCCGCGTCACACGCTGCTATGTTGCCTACCTTTCTATTCTTGCTTCTGCGTGTTGTAGGCTATTTGCTCGGGATAGCCTACTCTATGGATACGCGTCTGCGTATAAACGCATAGCCAAACAAATAAATAGCATTATGTCCAGGGAGGCAAACAGAAATGCACTTATTAAAACGGACAAAGAATGGAGCACTTACGGCTGAGCCGTGTCGGCTCAACTGAGTCGTGCTATCCAATCATAAAATGAAATGATATGGTCTCATCTAAAAGCAAACTACGCTATTTAGCCTCTTTATGCAGCGTAAACTACAGTTTTCGGACAATGTAATTCCATGAAGTAAAGGATAGTTTTCGCTAAAATAGCCGTCCGTAAAGAAGGCTGGCTACCTGTTAGATCTGTAGGCAAAAATATCAGGTTGCGATGAAAAGTAAAAATGGACACGCGCGCGTACATGTATATATCTCTGTGTGTGTGTGTGTGTGTGTGTGTGTTACCTATAACAATAAGTGTTGTTCTCGGTTCCCTGAATCATGTTGTGTAGGCTAACGCTTTCAGTTCGACAAAAGAAAAAACACCCCAAATGCATACAGTTACTTAGCTAGCTATAATGTGACTCTGTTTGGATTGCATTTCTAAACAAAATATTACTGTGCTGACAGTTATTTAGAGTCGTACGCTATGTCCTCCGTGCCGTGGCTCGTGTTTATTGTGTAAATACGTTGGCTGTTAAGTGTGTGTGTAGGACTGTAAGGTTACACTGTGGTTGGAAAGTGATCCCTCCTACTCCCGTGTACTGCCCGTGTACGAGCGAGGGAGCGATCGCGGCAGGAAGGAAAGCGGAGCATTGAATGCTAACAAGGGGAGTTAATGTTCAAGCATTGGTAAAAGGTGGGGGGTTTTTTAACATCAAGCAATGGAGACGTACAATTAACCTGGTATGTGCCAGATCACAATTTACGCTGATCGTCATCATCATCGGCACAACCATCTTCATCTTTCCCGTTGAATGAAATGTATCGAGCCTGCATGGGATCCGGATACTGACAATGGAGATTGAAAATATTGTGGCCAACACTGTGCTGTTGAAAGCCAGAGAAGGTAAGCAACAACATGGGGGGGAAATGCGGGGCGACTGGAGAAACCCAAACCATAATAAAGGCTCGGTTCTCCCATCCCCGGACTGCTCATTATACGCAGAGGTTTTCGTCGATTCTTGCTTCTTAAACAAATCTACGTCCCCAAGAGACGAATCGCAATTCCGTGCATGATATTTGTTCTCGTTGGCTAATGATTAGCTAGGTTGTATCAACAAAGGATAATAATAATAATAACCGATATGTACAAGTATGCATTACGACTTAGCTGCGTTTACATGTCAGTTTATCGGTTAAGGGTTGAAATAACAACGAGCTGTTTTATTTGTCAAAACGTGTTTATAATAGCGTAGCCTACATTCACGTTTCTTGTTATTCGTAAATTCCAACAACATGTGTAGCCTATTGAGTTAAGACATTTGGCACATAGCAAGTTAGCAGCAAAAAACCTTTAAATAACATAATCGTAGGGAATTGTTTGTTGTGCATACACAGCTTGTTATTTATCAAACGTGATATAGTGGCGTGCTATATCGGTATCATATTTTTTTCCTTGCCTTTTTTTGAGGGAAAACATGGTTACCATTTGACGCAAAATGTGAATTCCTCAGTAATATTATGATTGGAAACGGTGACTTGAACCTATGTTTTTTTACGTGTTGTACTAAGGTTTACATTCGGGCCTCGTGAATATTGGAGCGAGGCGAAATTGCATATGGTATACCCCAGCTTCGTGATCTTTACCTGGGGACGGGGTTCTACTGCAGCCCCAGGCTTCTGGTTCGCCGACATTCTTATGAAAAACTAGCTATCACCTGACAAACGTTTTTCCTTTCGGAAATGGGGTGATAAGGGGGGGAAAACAGGCTTTGCGCTTGCACTTTTGTTTAAAGGTTCAAGATGCACAGTTCACATGCATCTTTGCCTGTAACCGTTAGCAACATGCGGCTGGGGGCGCTCCGCTCAGTTGTATGTCGATAAAAAAAGCAGTCCGGGATTTTGATCGTGCTCAGGAATTAAGTAGTAATTGACCAGAGAATTATGTAATCGCAGGTGAGGGTCTAAAACGGTTCCCTAACATGTAAGGTAAAATCTGCGCTAATAGAACACTTATAGCACTATCAATTCCGTTGTTCGTGCCAGGTCTACGGCTACTGGTTTTTTTTTTTTGGAATGGTTAAATGAAAAGGAGATGGAGACATGGGCTGAAAGTAGCCTAATCAAATACGTACTTATTTTATTGGGGTACTGTAATTACAGTCAATAACAGTTTTCGAACTCTTTCAATCCTGTCTTACTGGGCTAATTTCTTCATCCACACCTCCACTTTGTTGTAGCCTAACTGCAATATTGGTTTAGTATTTGGACTACATTGTGACTCTTCTCATAGCAAATTTTGCGCGAAATCTTTTTAAAATTAATGTTTAATGTTTGCATTTCCATGTGAAAGTAAACCGCGTTTTCCACGATTATACATAATATTTGTTTACTTACTAAGACACTGTAAAGGTATGTCAGCCGATTTACAAGCTAGTTGGATCAAATTCTTTCATCTCCAAATTCCTTTACTTTTTATGTACCCTGCGGTGATGCCGAGCCAGTGGGGCGCTTACTAGTTAGCTGTTTGGTGCATTATTTAGATGGAAGAAAAACGCAGAAAACATAATTATAAGTACACTTAAGTACACAAGTACACTTAGCCCAATGTAACAGGCACAAAACTCAATGGTGCTCTTTGAGTTGAACGTCAGGGTATTCTTTTGCTCAAACCAAAGATGAGATGTGAATATTTGTTGGCACTGTACAACTGAACATCTTTGTGATATTTAGTTAAGACAGCCTACATCATGAAACTACCCACTCTGAAAAATTGTACAAGGGACTTGATTATAAGTCATATTGGTTAAATCATTTGTTTCGTAATCATGAACAGCGTTGATACGCACAAGGTGTCTTTTTTGTCAATATAGGTCTGATGGGCTGTCTGTATGCAACATTACTAGTGGGTTTCATTAAATTAATAAACAGAAAACCTTCAGAGCAAGTCAGCAAGACCGTTTTTGCATAATTTTATCTCTATATGTTTGTGGCAGTTGGGGACAGGTATTTTTGGCAAATGTTTGAAATTAAGCTTAAAGCTTCTCACGAAATTAAATGTGCCACCTCGGTGCTGAAATGGGTTATGCAACTTCAGTTTAAATTTTGGGGGGGGGGGTCTGATTTGTGTGGAGTCGCTGCGTGCATCTGTACTTTGTTCGAAGTTCATCACGGTTTTGGTTCCGCTTCAGTATCTGGTCTCGCGCTCCCGATAGCGGTGCAGAGAGAGAGAGAAAGGCGGATAGCAGGGCGTGTTCTTTTCTGGGCGATGAGCGGTTGGAGGAGGGGATGTGGTTACGAACTAAAAGAGGTGTTCGCCAACCTTAGATGAGTTTTGGGCGCGGTGCGTTTTCGCACCACGCCTTGACGCTTCCCCGCGCCCGTCCCTCACCCTCCCCTGTATCTGATAGCGCTGCGCTAGCTTTCATAGCGAAGCTTATCCCCGTGTGTGGGAGTGGAGTGCAAGCTGTTGTAATGCATGAAAAAAGTGAGATTTTGTTGTTTGCATAAACACGAAAAGAAGTCTGCTCTCAATTTCCATTTAAGGCCTCCTGACCGATCATTAAGACTCAAGCATAAATCCAACGTAGAATAGGAACTACATTTCAAAGTGCACTGCATCTGTCTCAAGGGACAAAAGCAGTCCACTTCGACATGCTGTTATTATGGACATGCAAAAATACACACATGCGCAAACGTACATACACACCCACACATGCGCAAACACAATCGCACACGCACACACAAGAGCCTGCAGATAGTTTAATGTTCCCTTGAATGACTGAATAAGTATAAGAACATTTAACCAGAGAAAATGGTGTTATGCACAAAGCACACGTACCCCTGTTACAAGTCTTACGACCCGGTCCAGGTCCAGGTCAAACTGTAACAGGGAAAAGGATAAGGAAACGAGTGAGGAATAGGCAATGGAGACCGATGAGTAACTCTGGTCTCTGTCTGCCTGTCTAATACTAACCTGGTGTGTCTAAACAGATAAACAGCGAACAGAGCACACTCCTCACTTCCTGTAGCCCTTGTGGAAATGTCTCATACTCAAACTTTACTTAACTACAGAAAAAAAGCCTTAAAACCTGGAAAATGCGTTTGCATACCTGGATCCACTGGCACGAAGAGGCATGGATGAAAAGTGTAATTTTTTGTGTATTTGAGGAAGCTTTCCATGAGTTGAAGCTGTTTGGAAAGCTTTATGTTGTATGTTTACTACGCCGATGTCCTTTTCTGCTCTTACGTCTTTTGTGTCGATGGAGGGCAGGCGAAATGCATCGTGGGTATTTGTGAGACTTCCACTGCTGTGTCGCTGTCATGGAACCACAAAATAATTAAAATAATTTCAGAGCTGCTCATTTAATTGTCACATTTTGGTTAGCGTTCATACTGACTACAGGCAACGAATGACAGATGCTCTATAAAACTGTCCAAATTGTGCTGTGATTTGCGGGTTTTACCTAGCACTGACTGACAATTCCCCAGGGAAAGTTGGCCAACCAGATGGTTTCAATGGGTGTTACTTTGACACAGAAACACCCAGCATTCCTTTCAGTGAAGCTGTTAATGATTTCCTTTATACAGAGTGAGTTTCCAGTGTTAGGAACAGTCTGCAAACAAGTTTTTGTGGAAACATGAAATAATTGGATTGTGTCTTGAGGCCCTGTGTTTGTTCTGGTCATTGGATGTCCATTAGGTATTATTGGTGAACATTCCAGGAAGTTGCGCAAAGGCTCATGGGTAAGGCAGTCTTCCCATTTATCATTCTGCAAAATAATGTAACCTGTCGATCTTAGTCAGGGTTGTAGAGAAGACTTCCATTAGAATGTGACCCAAGAGCGCTTCCCTGACTGAATAACGGCCAAATACTAAACCGGCGCGTTGTTTTAAAGCTGACACAACGCTAATGGTAACAGAATCTCTACTTCGTCTCATGTAATTTCCTAGAAGACTTGCCTTTTACATTTGCACACATCTGTTTTGATTGATGTCTGGGGTTTGTTGGGTAAGCCAAAGTTTGTGATCTTTCTTGTGATGTAACTTGTCTGAGTGCCACACGCTGTGGGAGCGGAGGATGTCCAAGGTTAAAAAATTAGCCTTACAGCAATCACACACGCCCATTATTCTTACACACGTCCGAAGAAGAGAATAACCTGACTGCTGTCCATCTGAACCGAGAAGGGTAGACCTTTAGGCAGTAATGATCCATCACAGGGGTGAAGGTTAAATAAACAGATAGGCTATTTGGGCTGCTTCCGGGCTGGAGTGTTTTTAGTGCGTCGTTGTACGGGGTGGTTTATGTTACCTGCGCCATTCTTTCGTGTGTAATCGATAGGTAATGATAACATTCAGTGCCCTGTCACTTTTTCTGCTGTCCTTCCTGGAATATGCAGCTCAGATAGTCTATTTCAGAGGAAGAAGTAATCTACTGTGCCTCTGTAGAGCACAGGCATGTTTTCTGTGGTCATCATCTATAAAACATTTTTTGCTTTGTTTCACTGTCCATGATGGTATTGCTTTTTAAATGTTGTAATGACCCCCAGAGGGTTCTGATTGTTTGATGGAATCATAGCTTATATATACTGGGGTAGGACCCCCTTTTACCTCAAGAACAGGTGATCTTTTTCCAGTGTGTGTGTGTGTGTATGTACTGTATGTATGTATAAATGTGTATATGCTGCCTTGACAGAAAAATGAAGGTTTATTTTGGGGGGGGTGGGAGGGGTGGGGGGTCTTTGATTGAGCAGCCAATCAAATGACTTGTTGTTGGGCTCCTCCCAAACCAAGAGCAATTGCATGCATTGTGTGAAACTAATCAGTTTTAGCTCCGCTTTTACTAGATTCGTGTTTTACACTCGGACTGAGATCGGGATTCCCCTGCAACAGGAATAAGCGATTTAAATATAAACAATTACCCGACAAAAAAAATCTGCACTGCTAATCTCCTCTGATTTAAAAAAAAAAAAAAAATGCACCTTATAATTACCACTTTATGCACACCAGATTTTATGCACTTGAAATATGCAGTTGTAGTTTGATTAAAAGTTATTAAAGCTTGTTTATGTTTTGTATTTTTATGGCGGTAAGAATGTAATCATTTCAGTTTGGAAAATAAACGTGTTTCATGTTTGCCAGCATGTCTTTTTCCCACGCAATATTCAGGTCAAATATTTTCACACTTGTACATGCATGTTGTACAAGAGACTTCTGTGAGTTTTTTGGTGCAGATGGAAGGCGATTTTCCAGTGTCAGTGAAATGTTGGTTGTTTCAGGTCATATTGCTTTGACAAAACAAACAAATCACTGAATAACTGTTTGTAAAGATTTGTAGGATCGCTTGGCACACAATCTCAAATCCATCCTAACGTCGTGCAGTTGTTTGTGGATTCTAGCAAATGACAGAAATAAACCAAATGTATACATATAAAAACTAAGATGATGGACTCAATACTTCACATGAAAAAGCCTGCTCCTGGAACACCATATGCTCGCGAATATAAACCGAAAAAGGTTTCTAGACCATGACGGAACATGTTGAAAATGTTCTCTCTGCCGATGCCGTCTCTGAGTAAACCGACTGTGTTTATTGCTTCTCCACCAGCAAGACATGAAATATCAGGAATTTCAAAACACAACTGGTATAGCGAGTTGCCCAGATGGCTGTGGGAATGTCAGTATTGTGCAACTGTGTACACTGTAGGGTAAATTCCTTCCATGAAATCTTTTTGGGTTTCGGCAGGATGTGTTTATCCAAAATGGACGCCAAATGGTCGATTCTCGCGGTGAAAGGTCCAGTGTTAATTCAACCCTCACAAAGTGCATATGAGTCCAGATGGGACCGTATGTACTCTGTAAGAGTTGATTCAACACTTAACATCATACTGTGCTTGTTTTACCCTTGCATGAGAACATATCGGCTTCAGTCGTTGAATTGATAGCCCAGTCCTGCTACTCTTTTCCTGTCATCCTGAATTGTTCCCAGCCTTGTAATTCCGAATGGCGAATGTCATTCCTGGAACTCCTATCGTGGTCCCATGCTGTGTTGCTGGATCATCATGTAACGAAGCAGACCAACCACGTCGGCATGCACATTCACACCATGGTTGATCTGGAATAAAAAAGGATGTAATACTCCTGTTGTGTGGGGAAAGGTCTGGTTTCAGAATGTGGAAAAATATGAGGAGTCCATGTAAACCACGTCGGTGTTGATGCAGTGACAGCTGCTAAACCCTGGGGTGGGGGGGGTGGGGGGGGGGCACGTCTGCCACATGTTGGCGTTATTATACACAAAGCAGTTTGTTTTTGAAATTATGGGTGCTGCAAAGCAAGGGGACCTGATTGGTTCACTTCCTGACCAATCACAGAGCAGTCAGTTGGGCGCACGCAGACTGTGTGGCTCGTCTTGAGAAGTCAGTGTTGTGGAATGCTGAGCGATGTCAGGTGGTGGATCCGTTCCAGCCCACCTGTCACTGGAGGCTTACTACAGATCTGTGTCTTACGCACCGTCATTTTACAACGCTCTCCTGGACGCCAGAGAGTTCCTGTGATTGGCTAGTTCTTTTGCCTTTCATGTATTAGGGTTTCTCATTCAGTTCTCAATTTTGTGATGCCACACAGCAGCTTGATTCGATAACTACTTTTTTTTTTTTTTGCCCTCAAATTTAATTGATGTTTCTCAGATGACAGGTCTGCTCGTTTGACAGCGGCATTTGATTTCCTATGATTGCAGTGTCACCGGCATTTCAGGGCGGATTTCCTGTTACATTTACATGCATATTATCTAGCTATCCAGAGAAACTTGCACAACGTTTTACACAGCATTTACATTGCATTAATTTATTCAGCTGGATATATACTGAAGCAATGGTTAAGTACATTGCTCAAGGGTACGACGGCAGTGTCCTACCTGCAAATCGAAACTATGACCTTTGTGACCTTTTGGTTACAAGACCCGCTCCTTACCCATTATACACCGTGGACCCTGCTAGGTTTATGCATAAATAATAAATAATAATGTTTAATTAAACCAAAATAAATTAATCTCAATAAGAGGGGGTGGATCTGTGAATAGTTTATATTTCATGTCATAATTCTAACGTATTGAAATTTTTAATTCTGCGGAATCCATAATGTTGTTACTGCCAAGTTATGCATTTTCAGAACCATATGCTTTGGACTTGGGACTGATTCACACACTAAAATTAACAGCGTAAGCTGTTTTTTATATTCATGCGGAAACTTCTGTTCACGTCACGCTGCCAATGAAAGGTTGTGTATTTTTCTGTGAGTCAAGGCAATTCACCCCCCCTACCACCACCACGAAAACCACCCACAAATAAATCTAAATTTATCTTTGTGTTTTTTCTTGATTATATTCATAGGGAAAGGAATACCTTCCTTAACATCATTGATGGCTAATACTGAGGGATTCTTCTTGTCACTCGGAATGTTGTGGGGTTGCCTAGCGACACAGGCATCAGTTTTGTTTCTCAAACTGTCATTCCTGCCCGGACTACGATGGGAAACGATTCAGTGGCCAGTTTTATCACCGTACAGACCGTGACCCCTTCTCAGTTACTACAATACTGCCATGTTTCCTTTTAACCGGAGTTATATTTTAACTATTTAAATGTTACTCCTGTTTATTCTCCCCCCCCATTTGGAAAGCCCAAGTTGTGTGTGTGTGTGTGTGTGCTCATTGCTACAGCCCCCTCTGTCAGCTGGAGAGAGAGCATCGTAGGATTCTCCCGCCAAATCGCATGACGTCAGACTGCTAGTTCTTTTTACTGAAACAGTCGTGAGGTTGGGGAGGACATTCATTTGAGGCTAGCACAAAGCAGTCTGCAGGCACCCAAACGACCAGTGGGGGGTCTCTGATGTCTAGTGGGACGTCTTGCGGTGTAAAATTCCCCCCGTGGTGGGCGATTCTGGATTCGGTGCTGGACCGTGGGTCCCAAACCAGAACAGCGCCTTAACAGTATGAGCCACTCAGCAGCCCACTATACCAGATTTGATGTTTTTTTTATTTCTCTCCTCCAGCTTTCTATCTCTTCATCTATTCCCCCCCTCTTGTTCTCCATCTTGTCTTTCTTTCCCTTCCTTTTTTTTCTCTCAGGTTCTCTCTTTCTCTCTTTCTCTGTCTGTCTCACTGTCTGGTGTGTGTGTGTGTGTGTGTGTGTGTGTGGTGCCGGTTGTCTCTCTCTCTCTCCCTCTGTCTCTCTCTCAGTGCGGGTCGCTCCCTCGCTTTCTCTCCCTCTCTCTCCTTCTCTATCTCTCTCTCTCGGTGCGGGTCTGCGTTCGCGGTGTCATGAGGCTGATTTAAGGCCCGTCGGCGGGGTGGGGGGGGGGGGGTGACCTTTTACGCAACTTCCCAGCTTCAAACGCTGCGGCTGTCTGGCAGGACGGCCCACGTGTGAGGGAGAGCCAGGGGGGGTCCTCAGGCCGGGGGGGGGCTCCTCAGGCCAGGGGGGCACCCAAACGCGCCTCTCTCTTCCCATATTTGGTGAGGCGAGGTCCCTCAGACGACAGCCCGATGGCGTCGGCTTCACTTCCACCCCACGCTGGGGCCGTGGCTCCCGCGAAGAAACTCGCTCCGTCTTTTGTGTTTTTTGGACTCAGTTTGTAATGGAATTTGGTTGCTGTCATGCGCTTTTTGTTTTTTTAGGATGCTGCTGCATAGCTGCCATAGCAGGTGTTCTAACGGCAGTTTCCATTCCCAGGGACTTGATTTTGTGTGGATGCATTTTTGTGCAACAGTCCTCCTAAGTTATGGTGATGCTGTTTGGCCGTGAGTGTCAGTCTGAATGCGTGCTGCACAGAGGGAGTACTGATCTCATAATATACCGGTGCGTGTAGCAGCTCCGTCCCGGAGGGCGGGTCCAGGAGACGGGGATGAAATCGCCTCCGTCATTCTCTTGCCGTCTCGGTTAAAAAAAGTCGGCCTGTTCGCCTCCAGCTGACTCTGGAGCGCTTCAAAGCATTCCAACCAGGTCAACGCTTCCTCAAACGGAGCTGTGCGTGCATGAACCTTTTTTTTTTTTTTTTTTGGGTACGAGAATGTGATCGTATGATAAAAAAAAAAAACCGTTTTCTTGCTCACTTGTGTGTAAAAATAGCAGCACGTGTGGATTGCGCCGAGGCTCTGCGATGCTCATGAAGTCCCTCCAGCTGCGCGGCTCGGCGAAGCGTGACTCCAAGCAGCCGCTGAAATGAAGAGCTTGTGCGAGTCAGGGTGCGAACTTGTTAACGTTTTTAAAAAAAATGTGATGCGTCTTCCTCCTTTAACACCGAGCGGGCGTGCGAGCTTAGCGGCTCTAGACATGTCACGTGTAAAAGGATTTAGGCTAACTGAGACTGCTGGGAAATTGCGTACGGTTTTCTTATTTGTTGCACAATGTTTGCACTTACTTTCCCACTGTTTTAATTGATCCCTAAACAATTATACTTACTCTTATATGTATGTGTGTGTGTGTGCGTGTGTGAGTGCGCGTGTGTATACGTATCTGTGCGCTTGTGTGTGTGTGTGTGTGTCCTGTTGAATTTCCTGCCTGCCATCCGTCCTGAAATGGCAGTTGAACTTGATAGCATTTAAGCGGTTAAGCAGTTCAGCGGCTGAGCTGTGGCCTGTCCCACGGTCAGGTTCAGGCCTCTTCCTGAGGGCCGGTGTCCAGCGGTTAGCGCATCGCGGCGCGTACCGTCTCTGCCGTCTCTGCTCTGAGACGGAAGAACCTTTCGCCACACAGAGAAGCGATCAGAATTTATCCCTGTGTCATTTCCATCGGAAGTGTCATTTTCGGGAAGTTAGTTTCCGGTGACCTTCCCGCCCCCCCCAGCTCTTGCACAACTTTTCCATACTGCTTCTTCGGAATTCTGGCCTGGGAACAGAAGATCGTTCAATTTCAGCGGAAGTAACATTTCGAGAGGAATACAGAACGCATAAATTTCAGTACGCAGAACTATCTGATTTTGACTTCTGGACAAAGTTAGGCGCAGCTCGTTATTATTCAGAACTGCACCTTTTCCTGTAGCCTACTCCTGTAGTACTAAATTACACTCACATGTACTTTAATAAAGCACCCGTAAGAGTTCATCTCAGGACAGCGCTCATCTCTGCGATGTTCAGCCCGTTTTCTCGTACATCACGTCGTTCTGATTCCGGTGCTGGAGCGTCATTAGCGGTGTTGACTGTGGGCGCGCAGCGCTGCATTAAACGGACCGAATCACATCGTAACGCGCTGCATTAAACTGGCTGAATCACATCGTAACGTGCTGCATTAAACTGGCTGAATCACATCGTAACGCGCTGCATTAAACGGACTGAATCACATCGTAACGTGCTGCATTAAACTGGCTGAATCACATCGTAACGCGCTGCATTAAACTGGCTGAATCACATCGTAACGCGCTGCATTAAACGGACTGAATCACATCGTAACGCGCTGCATTAAACGGACTGAATCACATCGTAACGCGCTGCATTAAACTGCCTGAATCACATCGTAACGCGCTGCATTAAACTGGCTGAATCACATCGTAACGCGCTGCATTAAACGGACTGAATCACATCGTAACGCGCTGCATTAAACGGACTGAATCACATCGTAACGCGCTGCATTAAACTGGCTGAATCACATCGTAACGCGCTGCATTAAACTGGCTGAATCACATCGTAACGCGCTGCATTAAACTGGCTGAATCACATCGTAACGCGCTGCATTAAACTGGCTGAATCACATCGTAACGCGCTGCATTAAACTGACTGAATCACATCGTAACGCGCTGCATTAAACGCTGAATCACATCGTACGCGCGCATTAAACTGGCTGAATCACACGTAACGCGCGCATTAACTGCTGAATCACACCGTAACGCGCTGCATTAAACTGGCTGAATCACATCGTAACGCGCTGCATTAAACTGGCTGAATCACATCGTAACGCGCTGCATTAAACTGGCTGAATCACACCGTAACGCGCCGCATTAAACTGGCTGAATCACACCGTAACGCGCTGCATTTCGCCCCGGGCACAGCACCGCTCTCAGGTTTTAATTGTTAGGATCGGCGGCGATAAAGAGACGTTTTACGAAGACGCCGTTTTATATTTTTTTACGCGGAGTGGATGTGCCGAACGCCGGAGCGTAACCGTAGCGACAGATTGAGCCCAGCGGTGCGAGATTGGCCCCCCGTCCCGATCACCTGACCCCGTCCTGATCCCCTGACCCCGTCCTGATCACCTGACCCCGCTCCTGATCACCTGACCCCGTCCTGATCCCCTGACCCCGTCCTGATCACCTGACCCTGCTCCTGATCACCTGACCCCGTCCCGATCACCTGACCCTGTCCTGATCACCTGACCCCGTTCCTCACGCTTGTCCCGCGTGGAGGGACGGGGCGGGACTTCCTGTGCGCGTTAGAGAAGCGTCAGGACTGGTCAGGGCTCACTAAAGGCCTTCACAGTGAATGTGGCTGTGCGTGTAAAACTCCCTCACCTGACACATTAATTTGCTTCTGCTGGACTTTTAAATATTTACTGAGGCAAACAGGTAAAAAAAAAAAAAGCATCTTCAGCGCAGGTCTCCAGACAGTTACGCTCTCCAGACCTTTACTGAATGAAGCTGTGTTCCTCTTCAGCTTTGCATCTCGTGCGTTTCATTCTTCCCCGTTAATGGTTCTCCAGTTACCTCCATATCTCAGCCAATTAAATCTTTGCTCCCAATCTTTCAGGGCCAATTAAATAAATTGGTAGATTAAATGAACTTGGGCAGGAAGCGGCTCCATGAAGCACATCCTGTCCACTAGCAAGGTTATAAAACGCTTTCAAAGTCCAGCCATGTTTTCTTTTTCCGTTATTTTCAATTTTGTTTGCGTTTCCCTGTGACCAATCGCACAGCTGTGTTTTGACATGATTGCAAGTGATCGGTGACCGATCGGGGACCACGTTGACTCGTTCAGAGGGACTGAGAGGCTAATTTTGTGAACCGCGTGGTCTTCCTGGGATTGAAAACACAAAAAAAAGGGCAGGTGCTCTGGGTCAATCTGATTATCTTCAAAAACATGCTTTTTTTTTACACTGCTACTTGCCTGTGAATTAGCCACTTTAGCCCCTTCACTAACCAGGCACAGGCAGAACAGGAGCATTCAAAATAAATAAAAAACAACAAGTAAGGCTGTTTTGTGGAGGAGACCAAATACTTTCAAAATGGCTTTAGATATAATTCATTTCTTTATGTTATTTATCTTTTTATGAAGAACTAGGCCTGCCTGGCAGGCAGGCAGATCATTGGTAAAATCACATACTCCCCAAATCAACCGTTGAAGTAAAGTAAGATTGTGTTTGTTCAGTTGCATATCCTGGAATATCCAGGAATATACATTAGTGGTGTTCTCGGATGGATAGGCTACCCAAAATCTTCCAGAGACCTGCCAGAAAAAAAGTTTAAGCATTGGGAATTTTTTTTTAATTTAATGCAAGTGTCTTGGATGACAAAAATATGTTGCAGTGAACATATTTTCAAAAATAATATTTAATTTCTTTTTAATTGAATGTCCCATGTAGCGTGGGTTTCCGTATTGTAGAACTATGTGGTTCTTGAGATTAAGACCAAAGACTTGGTCATAAAAATTAATCTTAGGAGGATATTGCTTGCTCAGCTGACTTTTTTTTGTCACAACGCTGGCAAATGAACAAGAGACGATATTATCCTCTCCGGCAAGTGGAGAGGGAGGCTTTGGAACGTCGTTGGGGAAGTGAGGCAACGTGAGAACCTGCTCGCTGCGGGTGAGCGACCGTGCGGCGCTTTCATTTTACACGGGTGCTTCCGCTGACCTCTCCCACAGCCGACGGTAAAAAAAAAGAGTAAAAAAGACAGGTCAAACGGGTCTGACTGGAGATTGGTCCTGATGGTGCTGCTTCAATGTCAGCATTATTGTCTTGGAAATATTTGCGTAGCTGGTCCCTGCATTCTCGTGTGATCTTCCGATAATGCTGTCAATATCCGCCATCCCTTGGGGACCTCCCCCAGAGTGCTTTCCTGGACACACAAATAAAATAAATCTGTGCTTTCAAACTCCACATAAAGCTTTGATGTGCTTGGCACTACTTCTGAGCATCAGTTTCAGCTGTAGCCTTGTGTTCACCAGTTTCTTAATCCTGATAATATGCCACTGGCTTTTTAATTTTGTTTTGAGGCATTAGTACTTTAAGATCCTCTAACTTTGCGGCTTACAGATTTTGTTTTGTCCTCAGAACATCTGCAAGACCGAAAAAAAAAAAAATCAAATAAAACAAGGCATAGTAATAACACGATTCCCAGAATGCTAAGGTTAAACCAGGTGTCCTACACTTTTCGAATAGCAAACGTAACAGAATCCCACTTTAACGAGATGCACAACCTCTCTCCACACGTAGGCCATAACATATGATGTCCGTATACGCCCCAGCAGGGTAAGAGTAATTCTCCATGATCCGGCGGTTACAGAAAAGCATTTGTTTCTGAACGGCTCCCCGTGCCCGGAGAAGTTTCCATGCCGCGCATTTGCGTACATTAAGGGTAATTTGGAGTCATTTTATGGCGGAGGTGTGAATGCGGGGACTGTTTACGCTGCCATGTCGTAAATTGCTCAGGTACCGTGGAACCGTTTCGGGGGCCCTGCTGCGCGAGTTTTCCTTCTTCTTTCTCCATTTCCTGTGTGGCGGATTTCTTCGCAACCACGATCTCCGCGTGAGATTACGCGCGAGACCCGTCACGTCGGCACTGACGACGTTCCATCGGGTTTTTTTTTTAAAACCCTCCCAATCATGAAAGTCTACCTGTATATTTTTATAAAAAATCAGCGTGAAGCAACTCGCTATTTATTACAGTGACGCAGAATACAGCGTCTTACAGGACTGCGCGGTTGCGCATTAGGGAACCGCGGCAACGTTTTTACAGCCGCAGCGCAAAAAAAGCTTTTGACGCTGTGCATACATGTGTTTATAGGCATAATAATTTGTAGGAGTGATTCAGGAAACCCACCATCCTTCTATAGCTCTGTATAAATGAGGCTGGTGATACTGAATACTCTTAAATGAACTGGAATATCCTGACCTAAAGTTGTTTGTATTTCCCCGAGTTTTTTTCCCTAAAAATGGCTTCCCTGTTTTTCACATTATTTGGCCATGTTTTTAAATATGCACTTGCTGCTTTAATGTTTTTTTAAATGTCTTGGCTGTTGTTGTCGTACTGCTCAGCCAGCTCAAAAGCACAGTCAGAAACTGTATTAAGATCTCACTGCTCAAAGATGCCACTTATTTTAATTTCTCTGATAAAATATTTCTGCTCCCTGAAAGGTTGACTGCAGTGGGTGGCACACAAGTGATCTGTTTATTTATTCTCTGTCTATTGTTTTTAAGAGAGAGGTTTGGTTACAATGTGTTGTCTGTATTGGGCAAGGAAATTAGATCTGGGCCTTATTAACAAAATACTGTTCTGCTGCCCTTGTCACAAAGACAGGGGGTAATGTGTTCTTCACCAGGAGATTTGTTTTGGCTTCACCCTTTGAAGAGTAGGTTTTTGGAATGCCTTTTCAAAATTCTACGTCAGTGTTTTAGAGCTCCATTGCCGTCAGTTACCTGCAGTGATTGTTACATCAGCAGTAGAATATTTATTCACGAACATTCTAATCACATATTTTTTTATCTTACGCCATAAATGGTTAAGTTACTGCTTTCCTGGTGAGAGTAGGAAGGCTTGGTTGGGTGTGATGCGAAACCTGTACTGTGACTAATAATTCATTATCATTAGCAAATGAGAACATAAATAACTAGTGTGAAGAACACGATCACATAAGAGCGAGAGTTTCAGATCTCCTTTTCGCTCTGCTATATTTGGTGGCGCGTGCAGAGAGTTGTAAATTCTCACATGAATTGTCAAGAGCCTTGTTTGAAGAGAAAGTCAGAAAAAGCAGAAAAAGTTGTCTTTGACATTCAAGCAATAACTAAAAATTCAAATAGTCACTGGGCACGGAACTGAAACATTTTGCTGATCAATAAATTAGCCCTTTCTATATCGCCCCCTTTTTTAAACCAAAGACTGATTGACTGAAAATTTTACCATTAGAAAAACCGATTGAATGCAAATAAATGCACTCCAGCTAAAATACGGTTTGCTGCAACTTATGTTGTTATTAATTTTTTTTTCAGTACAGTAAACATTTGTAAGAGTTAATATGCACTTTGAGCTGGACACTGGAAAGGTGATCTGTTTGTGATGTCTGTAGTGCAGTGGTGTTCAGTCTTATCCCAAAGGGGCCAGTGTGGGTACAGGCTTTTGTTTTCGCCCAGACACCTGATTCTGCTTATCAATTAATCATGGTCTTCAATCAAGACCTTGATAAGTGGACTCAGGTATCTTCTAGTGCTGGGCTAAAACAAAAACCCTGGATACCCCTGTACTAGAAAATTCCAGGAATCGGGTCAGGGAAGGGGGGGGGGGTTGCTGTTGGTCTGATGACCTCTTTTGGGGCCGACTGATGCTGTCCTGACCCCGTTCAGCAGAAGGTGCTGTCTGGCCCTCTAGGCAAATACTTCAGATTTTTCTGCTTCAATAGAGTCACAAGCAAGGGGAGTTACTGGAGCCAGGCTACCTCCCTCCCCCCCCCACACACACACACATATGCACACACACACACACACATATGCACACACACACATACGCACACACACACACATATGCACACACACACACACACACACGCACACGTACACACACACACACACATATGCACACACACACACACACACACGCACACGTACACACACACACACACATACGCACACACACACACACACACATACGCGCACACACACATGCGCACACACACACAGATGGCCCCAGCTTGGCCTTTGCTGTGGCCCTGAGGTCAGCTGTGAAATTGGGGTTATCGCTGACATCGGGGGCTGGTGACCTCTGGCGGCGTTCAGTTCATCTGGCGTTTTTTCGGGGTGACCGTGGCCTGGTTGGCGACGAGTTGTTATTCTGTTGCTCTCTAACAAAATGAACTGGGAAACAAGGACTGTGGATGGGGGTTTAAAACAAAGCATATGTAGCATATTAATGCCTGCATTTCTCATTAAGAATGCAGGAGAGTAATTTAGGGATGTGTTAATGGACTGGAAGGTAATGTATGGACATGATAATAGACTGGAGAGTAATGTAGGGATGTGATTATGGGTTGGAATACCCCTCTGATACAATGCATGCCATTAGAGTATTATTGCAGAATGTCCTTCAGGTGTAATGGATGCTATCTGAGGACGATGCCCTTATGCCCATGGCTGACTCCGCCCCTTCTCCCCGCAGGTGGAGGTGGGAAGAGGAATGGGCGGAGTAAGAAATGGAAGGAGATGCTGAAGCTGCCGCACATCAGCGTGTGTGAAGACCTGAGGAGGACAATCGGTAAGGAGGGGGGGAGGAGGGGGGGAGGAGGAGGGTGGAAGGGTAAGGGGGGGGTGGGTGGGGTGATGGACAGAGGAGGCGACTTTGGTACATGTCTGGGGAAGATGTATTCTTACAGGACACCATGGAAGTTTATGAGTGTGTGTGTGTATGTGTGTGTATGTATATGAGTGAGTGTGTATGTATATGTGTGAGTGTGAGTGTGTGTGTGTGTATGTATGTGTATGTGTGTGTAGTATATATATGTGTGAGTGTGAGTGTGAGTGTGTGTGTGTGTGTGTGTGCGTATGTATATGAGTGTGTGTATGTGTGTGTATGTATATGAGTGAGTGTGAGTGAGTGTGTGTATGTGTGTGTATGTATATGAGTGAGTGTGAGTGTGAGTGTGTGTGTGTATGTATATGAGTGTGTGTATGTGTGTGTATGTATATGAGTGAGTGTGAGTGAGTGTGTGTATGTGTGTGTATGTATATGAGTGAGTGTGAGTGTGAGTGTGTGTGTGTGTGTATGTATATGAGTGAGTGTGAGTGTGAGTGTGCGTGTGTGTGTGTGCGTGCGTATGAGTGCGTCCCTGTTTTGGGAGTGGTGTGTGTGTTTCGCTCTCAGATACAGGTTCTGTGGTTCTGTGGTTCTGTGGTTCTGTGGTTCTGTGGTTCTGTGGTTCTGTGGCAGGACAGGTGAGGCTGCGGGACTCCGAGTCTCACACAGAGGTCATGAACTCCCATCACGGGAGGACAGCCCCGCTGGATCAGGGGCTGGATGACATCACTGCAGCGCTGGGAGAACGTGGGGCTTCAGCAGGGAGCCTTGTTTTTAGCTCAGAGCTCAGAGAGAGAGAGAGAGAGAGAGAGAGAGAGAGAGAAAACCCGGCGGCTGAAGTGGGATTTTTCCAGAACCCCTGGCTGAGGTCATGACCCAGTGGAAGCTGGCTTGTTGCTAGGCGCTGACTTCATGTTCCCGAGGGGGGGGGGTGAAGCCCTTGTTGTGGGACGCTTCATTAGGCCCTGTGTGCCTATTCCCCCCCCCCCCTCCTTTCAGTGCCCCCACCCTCCCTACGCATCGAACTGGAGGCCAGATTAATGAATCCTGCTTCTGACATCACATGCTTCAGCAGTCTTTACTGAAAGAAGGAATATGCTCAAACGGCTAACTGGAACTACATAGATACTGTTTGCCTTTGTTAGTCTTCTGGTGAATCTCCAGTACTGCCGCAGACTGCAGAGGGAGCAGCTCCTCACTGAGTCAGTGAGTTATTATAGTTGCAGTTTGTTTTCTTGCATTGGTGCATTGGTGTTTACCGAGGAAGATTTTATAAAATGTTTTGGCAACACTGGAAATCTCACATCATGCTGATTAATCCTGTTTGAATCCTTTGACTCCTTGAGTGAGTCAGTGAGTCGTGGGGCAGTGAGTGAGTCGGGAGTTAGTCAGTTGATTCGTTCGTCAGTGAGTGGATGCGGCCATTTTCAAAGTCACTTTCCTCCAGTCAGAATGAACTGAGTTCACTGAATACTGAGATCACCAGAAAAAGATGCCTGCGATGTTAATATTCAAGGATGCTTATGCTGTGCTCTATAAAAGTATTTAGTCATTTTTAAAACCTGTCCAATGAATCTACATTCTGATTTCATCTGGGGAAATTCATTAATATTTCAAATCAGGAACCTCTGGGGAAAGGTATATTGTTTTGTTGTATACGCCAAGTATGCAGAGTTGTTGATCACTTTGAGTTTGATTGGAAATCAGTCTTACTAAAGTCTGCCCAACGTTCAGGCGAATCTCCAGTGGCTGGTTTGATGTAGCGGGGCCTGAAGTTTAACGAATGCAGACAAACGGCTATGATGGCCGAGCCGAGATGGCCCTGACAGACGGCACACACTCGGGCTCTTATCGAACATTGCCTTGAAGACCTTATCTCCATGGCTGTACGTGGTGGGGGCCACTGTAGCCTGCCCCCCACACATCGCCCCCCCCCCCCATCCACCCCCCCCCCGCCCCATGCTTCTCTGCAGTCCACAAGCTTAGTGAAACATGCCAGTGCTGTTCTTGGGGTGTCATGTGACAGGCACCCAGGTGATGCTGGGATACAGGTTGGGGGGGGGGGCAATACCTGGCTTCTCTGACCTTTGGCCCAGAGGCTAGGAAAGTTTTGAGGTGTACACACAGTAAAAGGTTCAGTGTTGAATCTACTCTTATGGAGTACATACGAGTACTCGTATATCTTCTGTTAGAGTTAGATCAGCACTGGGCCTTTTACTGTTGGGGTGAAATGGACATTAACAGGAAATTGCACAAAAAGTTGGAGAAAAGGAAGCGCTCTGTCTCTCTCCCCGGCGATGATGCAGACTATCCTGCAGTCAGCGGTCGCAAACTTAAAAAAAAAAACACGCACAAATTAATGAAATAAATTGCAGCTTCACCACCATGCAAAGCCAAGAGTGCTTTGTCGGATAAGCGCACATGATAGAGATCTAATTTCTTCATCGCCGGGCTGATTGCATTATCCCTGCAGCAGACGCGCAGGCTGCAGTGGCTTGAGTGGCTGCGGGTATCGATGCGGCCGTTGGAAGCACTGATGTTGATTTGAAGCAGAGCGCATTACCGTCCCTTCCTGTGTGGATGGCCTGTAGATTCCGTAAGCAGTGAAGCCCAAAAGACAGGGTGCAGTTGTCCCGCCGGTCTCCGGTCAGCGTCCCGTCCCGGATTCGGGGAGGGTGGACACCGCCCGGCTGCTTCGCTTCCCTTTTTGCCCGTCCCCCTCTTCTGCTTAATTGGATCTTTAATTAAGTACTGTTTTGTTTTTATGTGTGGATATGTGTTTTTTCCAGTCCTTGTTACTGCAGTCATGGCCTGTTTCTGCTGCTGAAGCAGTTTGGCTCATTTTTAAATTTCCCTCTGCGGTGGCAGAGCAGGCCGTTTGGGTCTGTGCGGTGCTTTTGACTGTAGACAGCTGAAGTGGGGCTTCGGCTGTGGCAGAGGTCCCTTCCACTGCATTCGTGGCTTCTCCAACACATATGTAAATGTCACAGGGACATCAGGCTCCTCCTCCCTTTCAAAGTCTGTGTGCAATATATGTTTTCACTCCAGCCCTAATTCAACAGCTGGAGATCTCATTGAGCTGCTAATTAATACAACCAGGTGTGCCAAACTAGGGTTGGATTGAGAACCTACCGGACAGTAAATCTCCAGGAGCAGAGCTGGACAGCCCTGGAGCAGAGGGTATATTTGGGCACATGGTGGGGGAGGTGTGTATGGTCACTGGGTGTCTTTTATTCCTCTGTTGGTGTCAGTTCTCCAGACAGATCTGTCAGTGTGGTGTCTGTGAATGTGTCTGTGAGCCTGTAGAGCTGGGACATGTGGTGCGGCTCAGCCTTGTCACTTCCTCCCAGACGGGGTTCAGAAAAGAGGGAAAATAATCAGCGGGAAGCCGTCGCGAAAATCTGTTCCTTTCGGAAAAGATCGCACGCGGAATCTGGACTTGCGCTTGGTGTGAGCTGGGGTGTTGGGTAAATGAGACTGTGTGTGTGTGTGTGTGTGTGTATAACCTTGTGAGTGTATATGTACGTGTGTGTACATGTCTGTGAGTGTGAGTGTGTGTGTGTGTGTGTGTGTGTGTGTGTATAACCTTGTGAGTGTATACGTATGTGTGTGTACATGTCTGTGAGTGTGAGTGTGTGGGTGTGTGTTTGGAAGCGTACGTGTCTGTGTGCATGCATGTGTGCCCATAGAGGGCATATCTCAGTGTGAAGCTGTTTGGACCTGGAGGCCTGTCATGCTGCAGCTGGCAGTGTCACGAGCAGGGGGTGGGGCCTTAGGGTGGGGATGGGGTCAGAGCCGGAGCACACACATGCACACACTTACACAGAAAAACACACGCACGCAGACACACACAGGGACGCACGCATGCATGCACACACACACACACACTCCTCTTTTTTATATTTCCATGGAAAAGATGCTGCTGCTGACCAAGTGCAGGTCAAGGCAGATCTTGGAGACTCCGGTCATGTCTCTCTTCTCCAGTCTCTTTCTCTCCTCTCTCTCTCATTTTCTCTCTCTCTCTTGCTCTCGCTCTTCCTCTCTCTCTCTCTCTCTTTATCTCTCCCCCGCACCCCCTTAATCTCTCATTCTCTTTCTCGTGCACTCTCTCCCCACCCTCTCTATCTCTCACTCTCCCTCTCTCTCTCGCCTCTCGCTCTCTCTCAGTATCTCCGACTCTCTCTCCTCCCCTCTCTCTCTCTCAATGGCTGTAGATTGATATGGGCGGAGCTTACTGGGGCTCTGGCAGCTGTAGTGGTGCTCCAGGGGCGGCCGGGGGGGGGGGAGTGCGAATGGGGCGGATGACGCACGCTCTCCAGGACGTTCCGGGGGGGGGGGTGGGGGGTGCACCTCCTTTGGCAGCGGTGTAGAGCTGAAGCAGGAGTCTGGGGAATAGAGCCCTTCCTTCCGACGGTGCGGTTATGTGCAGTCAGCCTGACCTCAGCCTCAGCCCAGAGCTTGTGCGCCGTTTAAAAACGCTCCTCCGCTCTACGGCACAACAAAACCCCCGGAGAAAGGTTCCGGGTTACACGCCCAAGCCTTCATTGATCTCCTGCATCCAAATTACTTCTGCTGGTGTTTCATTTTTAAACCTTCCTTGACATCATTCTTTTACCAGTAAACTTGGAATAAATTAAGCCCCTCCACCCCACCCACACCACTGGGATGCACCTGTTAAGGTGGAAGCTTTCATTTGCATCGGTGCTAATGACTCCATCGCTCCAGCTTGCTGTCATTTCTTGTTTTTTTTTTCTTTTTTTAATGAAAATTAAGGGCTGTTTGAATCTGTGTTCCTGCACTCTTAGCATCGCTGAGGTCGTTTCCTTTGAGAATGAGTGGGAGATTGCTTTAGCCCTGATGAGGCTGGGGAAGCTTTCACTGACAGACAGGGTGAGCTCGCTGAATTGTGTTAGCGTGATTTAGATGGCGTCTGAAACGCATTTAAGGGTTCGAGCCCTGAAGAGCTGGAGAAGGAGTGGCCGTTCAGATCTCACTCAGGATTACCGCACTACATTTCGGATGCAGCGTTGAAGATTAATACGCTTTCAGCTTCTGATGACATGATCAATAAAATACAAGAGTGAATGGTAACTAGCAGGGCCTGTATTGGAACCCATGCCACAAAGAACAGCCACTGAATTTGTGCTAAAGTGATACTGATCAAGGAAAAAATAAGTTGTTATTATAAGGAAGAGAAAATCTGTCTACACATCTTATCTCAGAAATCACGCCAGCGCTGACTGATAAGCAGGGTTCCTCCTGTGAACCCGGGGCAGATGTTCGTTAGATTTTGTCCCTGGCGGACTTGTGTGTGTCGCTTACTCAAAGATCAGGAAGGACGAGCTCTCTGGAGCTGTGGAATTAACTTTGCTCACCGGCTGATTTAGCCGCTTCACTGGCAGTCAGAGGGTCAGGAGGTTCGGGAGGTTCGTTTAAACTGCCACCATCTCTGGGGAATTCACACAGGGGGGTTACTCAGAACACAGGCATTTACCCAGCGAGGCTGGTGTCACGCACATCAACTGTGTGTGTGTGCGTGTGTGTGTGTGTGTGTGGTGTGTGTGTGTCTGTGCATGCATGAGTGTGTGTGTGATGTGTGTGAGTGTGGTGTGTGTGTAGTGTCTGTGCATGCATGCGTGTGTGTGTGTGTGTGTGTGTGTGTGTGTGTCTGTGCATGCATGCGTGTGTGTGTGTGGTGTGTGTGTGTTGTCTGTGAATGGTGTGTGTGTGTGTGTGTGTGTGTGTGTGTGTGTGTGATTCGGTGTGTGTGTGTGTGTGTGTGTGTGTGTGTGTGTCTGTGCATGCATGCGTGTGTGTGTGTGTGTGTGTGTGTGTGTCTGTGCATGCGTGTGTGTGTGTGTGTGTGTGTGCATGCATGAGTGTGTGTGTGTGTGTGTCTGTGCATGGTGCCCTGTATTCTCAGAGTGGGTTGAGTATGTCTGTGTGTGTGTGTCTGTGCATGGTGCCCTGTATTCTCAGAGTGGGTTGAGTATGTCTACTAGAGACTAGCTTCCTCCCGCCATTTTGACGTCCTTCCGTTCGCCCTTTACGTCAAACATTCGATATAAATTTCCCGTAATGAAACTTGCGAGACCAGGAGTAATTTTATTAGCGGCAGATGGCAGTTAGCGCCACACAAGCGCTGTGATGAGAGCGGCGGCGACATTGGGCTGGACGCAGGTCCCATATGGATGCATGTGAACCACGGTTCAGACCCACCTGCCCTGTTAAGGAGTGTTGCCTGCTGTGATAAAGGGTGATTGTGTCGGGGAGCCTGAGAGAAATCTGGTTTGGATTTGGATGATCGTAACTCTAAAGTCAGGTCAACAAACTTCATATCCATTTCAGGATTCACTTATCCATACTATGCACTGTGTTTTTATAGACATAATAATGGGTTTAAACTCCTGGTAATCACTCTCTCCATCTTTTTCTCTCTTCCCTTCTTCTTCACTCCCTCTCTCTCGCCCCTCCTCTCCTCCCTCCTCTCTCCTCCTCCCTCTCTCCCCCTCTCTCCCTCTCTCTCCCCCTCTCTCTCCCTCCCCCCTCCCCCTCCCCCCTCTCTCCCCTCCCTCCTCTCTCTCTCCTCCCCTTCTCCCCTCCTCCCTCTCTCTCCTCTCTCTCTCTCTCTCTCTCCCCCCTCTCTCCTCTCCCCCTCCCTCTCTCTCCCTCTCTCTCTCCCCTCTCTCCCTCTCCTCCCCTCTCCTCTCCCCTCCCTTCCCCTCCCTCCTCCCTCCTGCCCTCTCTCTCCCTCCTCTCTCTCTCTCAGAAAGGGATTACTCCAGCCTGTGTCAGAAGCAGCCCATTGGTCGGCTCCTGTTCCGGCAGTTCTGTGACACTCGGCCGGAGCTGAGGCGCTGTATCGAGTTCCTGGACTCTGTGGTGAGAGCTTCCTGTCCGGCAGAGCCGCTTCCTGTCCGGCAGAGCCGCTTCCTGTCCGGCAGAGCCGCGTCCTGTCCGGCAGAGCCCTGTCGCAGGCCTCCTGTCGCAAGCCTCCTGTCTGGCAGAGCCGCTTCCTGTGCTGGGTCCCATGGACTGCCCCCATCTGGGGGCTCATCCATATGTCTCCACGTCAGAGACCCAGGCCACTGGGGAGGGGGGCTGCTGCGCTGGGCGGGGCTTGTTCAGGGTTGTTCAGGGTTTATGGGAGCCTGGAAAAAAAGTAAAAAGTCTCTGTCCTGCTTAAAGAAACATGCACCCCTCAATCATGTTGGACACACAAGTATAACATAAATAAATCTAAAATTTGAGAAAGCTGTTCAGTCTGCTGAGCTGTAGTTTGTTTTGACTGCTCTGCGGTGGCACAGTGCTGTCCAGTACGGGACGCCTGACTGCAGTCAAATTGCCCCTTTTTTTGTGGGAAATGTGTTTGGTTTCCGACGTTCTGAACGCTCGCGCTGTGACCCCCCCGGCCGCCAGCTGAACGGTGTGACCCCCCCCCGGCGAAATGTGGAAACCCGTTTTCTCCCGCATTTAGATTCCGGCTGGGGGAATTCTGGGGTGTCTTCCTTTCAGGTGCTGTCCTGGTGCATGCTGGTTAAGGACCAGGCAGAGGAACTGTGATCAGGTCTGGGCTTCTCCTGGCAGACCAGTGTCTGGTTCCCACAGTCTTTTGCTGTGTCTGGAACACTGTTTTTTTTTTTTGGGGGTTTTTTTTTTGCAACTCGCCTGTAAATCTAATCAGGAGTATTTTGGAAAAACCTGTCAGTTTGACCTGGGTCGGGGGTTTGTGTTATTCGTGTGGTTAATCGCTGGTTCTCTTTGTGACTCACCTTCCCACTGAGTCTGCAGCGCACGCTCCCGTGTTGGACTGAACCGCTGTCCTGACCTGTCCGAACTCTGCCGTCTGACGGTGCAGATACTCCGTCTACATGTGACACCTGTCACAGCCTCTGGATTAGATTGCCCTACCCTGGCTTTTAAAGTGGGTCAGGTAATTTAGGCCTAAAGAAAGACAGATAGAGAGAGAGAGAGACAGGGAGATAGAGGGAGAGACAGACAGAGAGACAGAGACAGAGGGAGAGGGAAAGGTAGAAGAGAGAAACACTGTGTACTGCAAGCTTGTATTACTAGAAGTTCTCCTGAAGACAGACAGATGCATTCTGAAGACACAGAAGACACCCAGGGAAAAAGAGACCAATAGGTGGAGGGAGGGAGAGACAGAGAGAAAGAGAGAGGTGGGGGTGCATGCATTTCTGCCGTTCCCTCATTCACCTGACCCCCACGTGTCCCTTCCGCGGCGGGACGGAGGGGGAGGGGCCTTCGCGTGGCTCGATCGCGGGCTTTGCAGCACGGCCCTCTGTAACAGGCCGTTAGCGGGGAGAGAGAGGCAGGTACATTATTTAGCCGCACGCTAACGTGCTAACGTGCTAACGTCAGGGTCTCTGTCTCCCGCAGGCCCTGTACGAGCTGGCGCCGGACGAGAAGAGGAGGGACTGCGGCCTCAGCCTTTTAGACACGTACTTTAACAACGGGGTAAATATCGCCTCCCTCTCGCCCGCACAGCTCCACTCTGATTGGCTCTGGTTTGAACCTGTTACATCGAGGTTGCAGGTCAGGTTCAAGTCCAGGGATGGGGCGCTCCTAACTTCTGTGTGAAGTGCTTGAACTTCACCTGCTTCAGTGGCCATCCAGCTGATTACACTGACCATAAATGTGGTACATAATCATGTTGCGTCCGCTAAGCAAAGAATTAGAATGACTCAAACTATTATTATTATTATTATTATTAGTTTTATTATTATTATCATTATTGTTGTTGTTGTTATTGTCAAATGTTGTAAGTCCTTGCTGAATTTGCTGTAGTCTGCTTATCTGCACTTGGTTTTTTGTATGCTGTTGTGTTTGTATTACTTGTCGTTGTGTGTTTTATATTGTTGTTGTTGTTGTTATTGTCAGAATGAGTTGTAGAGTCCTTGCTGGAATCTGCCCGTAGGGTGCTGCTCTCTCTCCAGGCCGCGGCCGCGCTGGCTCTCTCTCTCTCGGCAGAGCGCTGTTGTGTTTGTTTAGCAGGCCGCCGCGTTGTCAGCTTGTGTTTGTTTTTGTATCTTAAATCAACAGAAACCTTTGAAGTCCGTAATCTGGCCGTCGTTACGGTTTGATCCGATGAAGATAAACCTTGTCGTGCGAACCGCCAGTTTGCCAGCGGCTCACGGAGTGACCGTGGGGGGGGGGGAGGGGGGTGGGCGGGGGCAGGGGCGGAGGTCATGTGACTCTGAAGTGGCTGAACTGCACAGTCTCGTGCAAGCGCGGTGTCTTATCGAAGTAACGACAAGCGGTCCATAAAGGACCTGAAAAAATGTGTCATTTTCATCTCAGTAAAACGGTTGGAGAGCACAGGCGGTTGGGGAGCACAGGCGGTTGGGGAGCACAGGCGGTTGGAGGGCACAGGTGGTTGGAGAGCACAGGTGGTTGGAGAGCACAGGCGTTTGGAGAGCACAGGCAGTTGGGGAGCACAGGCGGTTGGAGAGCACAGGCGGTTGGAGAGCACAGGCTGGGCAAGGTTAAGCGCGGTTGTGGGAGGGTTTGAAGCTTCCTTGGGACACAGCTGGCAGGCGGTTGGGGCAGCGTTAGAGCCAGGAATGGCGGACTGGACGCCTGAGCCTCAGAAGGATGTTCCCGAGCGTAGAAACCGTTTCTGAGAGCCTGTTTCTGCGCTCCCTTTATGTCTTTATCTTATCTGCACAAGGAGAGATTAAAGGAGACCTAGGGCAGTTATCTTAAAAGAATATTCCAGTGAATTGAGGGTTTAATTATTGATATGATATATTTTTTGAAAATGTCAACAACTATTTTGACAATGAGCACCAGGGAATGTTTTTAGTTTTCCAGCCCAAGCACACAAGCCTATGTCCCTTAGAGGGTGCTGAGCGTTCATATGTGCTTCTGTCCAGCCAAACACCTCCCCAGGGTTGCCGTTTCACATAAAACAACCACAGCACCTTTGTGTTGTGTTCAATAATTCAACAGACGTAATTCAGCGGAATTGATTGATTCGTGCTCTGATTTCCCTCCTTTGAAGTCGACGGCCCATTTACCAGAAATACCTCGGGAAGTGGTGGAGGAGTGCCGGGAGCGGCTGGAGCAGAGTCCCTGCAAGGAGCTCTTCAAGGAGTGCACCAGGTGAGCGCGTCGCACAGGTAGAAAACCCAAAACCGCCCTGCGGTGGCTGCGCTGTCCTCCTCAGCTCGGCACGGCCTCAAAGAGCCTTTCTGAAAAAATATTCTAACGAAAGGAAAACAACATCCTCACAAAACAGACTCACTCACGAAAACAGACATCACACGAAAAACAGACATCACTCACGAGAAAAACAGACATCACTCACGAGAAAAACAGACATCGCTCACGAGAAAATCAGACATCACTCACGAGAAAAACAGACATCACTCACGAGAAAAACAGACATCACTCACGAGAAAAACAGACATCACTCACGAGAAAAACAGACATCACTCACGAGAAAAACAGACATCACTCACGAGAAAAACAGACATCACTCACGAGAAAAACAGACATCACTCACGAGAAAATCATGAAGTTTTATTGCGTTTGTGTGTGACGGCCCAACATGCACAAACCTTTCAGCCGAACGTGCCAAAAAAATGTATGAAATACTTCTGCTAGTAATCACTGTGGACCCTGGGCCTTCGGGCTTGTACATGTATCTGCTTGTGTCGAAGGCAGGGCCCAGGTGTCTGATGACGCTATTCTGACCTGCTTGTGGTTATACAGTGTGCGCCGAGTCGTGCCTGGACAGATTTTTATTTATTTTATGTGAAATGTTAGACATCGGTTTTTTATTTTTATTTTTTTAAACACTGAATGTAGTTTCCTGAAACGGGCCGGAGAGGGGGAGATCTGGAAGTTCAATTCTTTCCTGGTCACTGTTTGAATGTCTCAATCGATCCCGGGTTCAGAACTGATGCTTTTTTTGGGCGGTTTTCTGTGCTTTCTCAGGTGTGTCGTTTCCCTGGCTTTCCTTCCTTTGTGTGTTTGTCTGTTTAACTGTCGGACAGCTGTATTTGTAAAGAGACGGTTGGAAGTCTAAATTTTGGTGAAAAGGGACAGAGCTTTTTTTTAAAAAAAATTCATCAGTAGGTATCTACCTGTATAAATTAAGTTTGGAAAAATTTATGAAATGTGGGTGTTCATTCTTTTAAATATGAAATCTTCTTTTTTATGTATCATTTAAAAGATTGTTTAAAATTGTTTAAGGGTGACCGTCCGACCCTCACTGATACATTAACTACACCTACAATCTCCTCCTCCCCTTTGCTACACACACACACACACACTCTCTCCTACACACACACAACACACACTCTCTCTCCCACACACACACAACCAACACTCTTCTCCACACACACACACACACAGACACACTCTCTCTCTCACACACACACACACACACACTCGCTCACACACACACACACACACACACACACACACCCGCTTCATTGCTGGGAGGCAGTGAACTGTTACAGCACAGGCTCACACCAGCCCCTCCTTGACGCAGTCGTCACGGAAACAGCAGATGACATCACCTCTTGGTGCAAGCTCTTTCACCAACCCCTCAGCCCCCCCCACACACAATACCTCAGTGATACTTCACAGCACACTCAGCCTGATGAGCAGTTAAAGCTGGTTAAAATTACACCCCATCACTCCTCCTGCCGAAGAACAGGTGCCCCCAAATATGCTTCATTCCCCCTCCCTCTCTTTCTCCCTCTCTCTATCACTCTCCCCTCCCTCTCTTTCTCCCTCTCTCTATCACTCTCCCTCCCTCTTTCTCCCCTCTGTATCACTCTCCCTCCTCTCTTTCTCCCTCTCTGTATCACTCTCCCCTCCCTCTCTTTCTCCCTCTCTGTATCACTCTCCCCTCCCTCTCTTTCTCCCTCTCTGTATCACTCTCCCCTCCCTCTCTTTCTCCCTCTCTGTATCACTCTCCCTCCTCTCTTTCTCCCTTCTGTATCACTCTCCCTCCCTCTCTTTCTCCTCTCTGTTCACTCTCCCTCCCTCTCTTTCTCCCTCTCTCTCATCCTCTCCCTCCTCTCTCCTCCCCTCTCTCCATCGCTCCTCCCCTCCTCTGCTGAATCTGTAGTTCTTGTTTATTGTATCTTCTCTCTCTGTGGAAATGTGTGCACTCCTGACCTCCCTTCCATTGAACTCCAGAAGGGCCCGCAATCTTTTGATCTAGAGCTCCTGCCAGCCCATTGGTTCTGCCCTCAGACCCCCCCCCCCGACATGGTTGCTCACCAGCTGCTCCAAACCCCGCCTCGCCGCGTGCTGTGACATATCAATTCGGTTTTTTGTGTGGTCCCCTGTAGGGGATATGAGTCTGTAGTCTTAGTCTCAAGAGCCATATATTCTGCTATTCTGAAACCTGCACTAAAAGGAACATCCAACAAAAAATAAAATAAATGAAATGAAAATACTTCCCCTCAGGAGGTATTGTGAGTCCCACCCGATTCATAAGCCCAGCACTGTCCGCTCTGCTGAGTGTTTTCATTTTTCACATGGATTATTCATGCGTTCATTCATGAAACATTTAGAAAGTACTGTGAGCTGTAAGCGATATCCCCCCTCCCACCATGATAAATAGCGGCCATTTTGGCTCCTCTGATGCAGAACCACCGGCTGTGTGTGGCTGTGGCTTGTGTTCTTGTGGCATTTGAGTGAGTGAGTCTTATTATTCTCAAGGACCAGAACTCACCAGTAGGACTAATTCATTCATTCATTCATTCATTCATTCATTCATTCATTCATTCATTCATTCATTCATTCAAATCATGTCACTGAAGAGCGCCCCCTTTCTGTCGCTGATGCATGGTGCAGTGAGCTGATCAGAGAGGCAGGCGGGCGTTTAAAAAAACACGCCTCCTTGATTTAAGGTGTTTGTCCCGTTCGGGTCCATTTGGGGAACAGAGCGCTCCTCAGAGAGGCCCTGTCCGGTACGGGGAGGGGGGTGCGGAGGGGGGGGGGTGCCACAGAGCTTCGGCAGACACTGTGAACGGCGGGGGCTGGCTCCGGACCGACGGGACGGGGTGTGGAGCGGAGGAGAACGGGGCTCGGGACGGGAACACGCTGTACCCCTTTCATTTCGGGTAACGGTGCCAGGGCTCCGACGGAGCCTGTCCCGGTGGCCGCAGATCACAGGGGAAGACGTTTTTAGATGGGAAGGAAACAGGTTTAAAAAAAAATAATAATACTAATAATAATCTGAAGAAAAGCGGTATTGTAGCGGCGTTTGTGTGTCCTGGCTGCTGCGTGTGAGGACCCCTCCCTGTGTGAGGACCCCTCCCTGCGCCCGGGCCAGGGTTGGGGCCAGAGACTCCGTGGTCAGCCCGGGGGGACGGTTAGCTACGCGGAACGGTCGAGCGCGATGATGACCTCACAAAGAAAGCACTTTCCGCCGCTGTGCTGACCTCTGTGTTCGGAGCACGGCCTGTGCCCCCCCCACCCTCCTAATAGGCTGTGGACCCCCCCCATCTCAGGCTCTAAAATGGCAGGAGCCAGAATTTGCCCCACAGCGGGATGCCCCAGGGCAAGTACTCCAGGTGAAGTGGGTAAAGTGCAGAATCGTAACAACGTGTTTGTTCCTGTCAGAGAAAACAGAGGGAGTGGCACCAGCCAGAGAGTCATCTAAGCTTGACGAGAGAGAGAGAGGGAGGGAGAGGGAGAGAGAGAGAGAGAGAGAGGGAGGGAGGGAGGGAGGGAGGGGGTGATTTGGAGTGGGGCGGGGGCAGGTTTGACTTTTCCTGCACGAGCCCCAGGTGTGGGGCTGCACAGACGCCAGACACGCCCTCGCGCAGCTGCATTGGCGTTCTCCTGCGCGCAGGCGGTGCTAGGCGGTGTCTCCTGTCTGGGCGAGGCAGGAGCAGACTCCTGTGACCTTTAACCCCGCCCCCAGACATCCCCGTTTATCTTGTTGTGGGGAAGGACGATGGCCTGGTCTGTCGCAGGTTTGGTTTGGGGTGCCACAGATCACCGATTCGGTGTAGTAGTCCAGAACCCCCTCTGCGGCTGCACCAGTCCTGGTCCTGGTCCTGGTCCATTTCCCCGCGGAATCCCGTCCCCGGGTCCAAACCCTCTCTGTTATCCCTTTTGAAGACGCGTTTGGGAGGTGGACCTGAACGTTCCCCGGCAGTCTTTTCCATCTTCAACATTTATTTTGAACGTCTTTCTAAAGGACCGCCTAGAAAAGTTTGAGCGTCTGTTTCTGATTAAACTTTTTTTTTTGTATCGGCGCTAGCCAGGAATGTTTCTGCTTGTTATTTTACTCTGAAGGTCATAAATTTTGCATGTTCCACCTGCTGATGGATGGAGGAACTTGGCCTCGTTAAAAAGAGTGTCAGATTTTTCTATGAGAACATGAAACCCAGGGAAAGTTTTTGGTCGGCCATACTAAGAATTAAAATGATCCATTTTTGAGTGGAGCCTTCGTCTGGTGTTGGTTTAGAGTATGTCCGATTTTTCCTGGGGTTTATCTTGAAGTTCCACTTGGATGTGTTTATTAAATGATAACTGTGGCATAAAGTACTTATCACCTTTCACAGAAGCTCAGAATAGAGCTTCTGTGTGTGTGTGCGTGTGTGCAGTTGCTTGTGTGTGCACGTGCTTGCTTACGTGAGTGTGTGTGTGTGTGTGCGCGTGCATAGGCATGTATGTGCATGTGTGTGCATGCACATGCATATGTGTGTGTGTGTGTGCGCGCGTAGGCGTGTGTGTGTGCGCATAGGCGTGCGTGTGTGTGTTTGTGTGTGAGTGCGTGTGTGTGCGCGTAAGCGTGTGTGTGTGTGCGCGTAAGCGTGTGTTTGTATGTGTGTGCGTGTGTGTGCGCGTAAGTGTGTGTGTGTGTGTGTGTGTGTGTGTGCGCGTAAGCGTGTGTGTGTGTGTGTGTGCGTGCTGCGGGTGAGAGGGTGAGTGATCTGCACTCCGTCACGGAGATCTCTGACCTCACGGAGAGAACGCGGAGCTCTCTGCCCACCCTCGATCCACAGGCTTACTGCAGTCCCAGCATGCATCGCCCGCAGTCCCAGCATGCACCACTGCCGCTCCGGGCCTCTCTATCGGCGGCTGTCTCGTTTCTGCGGGGCCGTTTCTGAGCGCGACGCTGTCCTCTCGTCTCTCCTGGGACCCCACAGGGGTGAGAGAGATGGGTTTTGGGGAAGATGGGTTTTCGGGACGGTTTCTTTTTCCCCTGTCAGGGTGAGAGGGGCCAGCTGGCCGATTCGGGGGCCCCCACGCGGTCCGGGGCCCCCGCCCAGCGCTCCCCGCTGTTCCTCTAGTCACATTTTCCCCCTTCCTGTTTTCACTCCTTCGTTTGAATATCTGTCGTTCCCCTTCCCTCCTGCCGTCGGTGCAGACGCCCGTTAGCCTCTTAGCGCTTTGCACCGTTAGCCTTAGCACACAGACAGAATGCGGCTCTGCGCTCTCCCCGCCCTCCCATCACTGAGCCGCTGGGTTCTTTCGGTAGTTTTTGTTTTTGGCATGGTTTCCCGAGTCTTGGCATTGATTAAGTTTGGGAGTATTTTTTTCTGCAGACTTTGGAAGAGCTTTGTCCTCATAAGAGATGATTGATGTGCGGTTGCATGAGTGTGTGTGTGTGTGTGGGGGGGGGGGGGGTGTTGTGCGTTATCTGCTCTGGGGGCGGAGCTTAAGGCAGTGTAAGCTCCTGACATTCCCCAGCTGACACTGACTGGGAGAGCTTTACTGATGACTGCTCCATGCTGCAGCACTGCCCCCCCACTACACACACACGCACGTACACGCACGCACTCACAAACTCACACTCACACATACACATGCACATACACATGCACACACACACTCACACACACACACATACAATCTCACACACACATACACACACACACACACACACACGCACATACAATCTCACACACACACACACACTCTCTCACACACACACATACACACACACACACACACACACACACACACACACACAGACACGCACACTCGTCTCTGGCCACCGAGGCAATGGCAGTGTTGAAGGGCCTGTTTGAGAGCTTCCCCCCCCCCCCACACATTCCTCCCACCCGGCCTGCAGCGTCTCAACATGCCTCTCTCTCTACCCCCCCCCCCCCATTCTGCAGAATCGTTGGCGAGTATCTCAGCGGAGCGCCCTTCTCCAGCTACCAGGAAACCATGTTCTTCTCTCGCTTCCTGCAGTGGAAGTGGCTAGAAAGGTAAGCACACGCACACACGCCGCGTTGTGATTGGCCGACGGACACAGCACTGTTCTAATGGGGGACTGGCTGTCGCCTCTCTCATGGATGTGCACCAGTGCAGACTCTACTGAGGTGTACAGTACATTGTTCTTTTATTCTCTTGAGAATCTCTCTCTCTCTCACACTCTCTCTCTCTACTGAACAAGTACCTCTCATAATGTGAAAGTGTAAATATTGTATATTGCATATATTGTAATGTGATGTTTCTGGTGATCTGGTAAATGTATTATTGACCTAATAGTATGAATAGTTTGAATAGTATGAACTAGATAAATAAGACCCTTTATTTGGTGAGGTAGCACACACAATTAATTTATTCAATTATGCTTTTTTTTTTCCAGGCAACCCGTAACCAAAAATACCTTCAGACATTACAGAGTACTAGGAAAAGGTGGATTTGGAGAGGTGAGAGAACGGCACACGATCTGTTTTTGGGGGGTCAGAGTTTAAAGTAGTGGAAGGGCTGTGATTCCACTCGGCCGGATGCATTCTCCAATCGAGGAACAACGTAAACGCGCTCCCAAACTTGCGTGACCCAATGTCCACGTGTGTCCTCCAGCGATTGATGTACGGTTTTATTTATTTATTTATTTTTTTACGAAAGCCAAGCGGCGAAAACGATCTCTCTCCTCTCGTCCTCCCTCTCCAGGTCTGTGCCTGCCAAGTCCGAGCCACGGGTAAGATGTACGCCTGTAAAAAGCTGGAAAAGAAAAGAGTGAAGAAGAGAAAAGGTGAAGCAATGGCATTAAACGAAAAGCGCATTTTAGAGAAAGTTAACAGTAGATTTGTAGTAAGTACTACCCTTTTTATTTTACATTTGTAAAATACAGATTTGGTGGACTTTGACGTTGCCGCTGTCAGTTTTTGTTTATTTATTTATTTTTTTGTGTTGGTGGAAAGCTTGTGGTGCTGGTCTCTGAGACGGTGAAGATGCAGGCCTTAGTGTAATTCGGTGGCGGATCTGGAATTTGGCTTTCGTTTTGAGTCTTCAGATTGGCCAAGAGACCAAACGCTTAAAGAAACTAACCAGACATTCGAAGCTGTAATGGCATGTTCACCCAACGCCTGAGGCTACTTTCACAAAACAGTCTTCTCTCTCTCTCTCTGGGCTGGTATGGAAATGTAGCAAGAAATCTTCCATTTTATTGAGTTTCTTATAAAAAAAAATAATAATAATAATAAGAGAAACTTTAAACTTTTCTGCCAAAGAACGTTCTCCTGGCCCTAGGTCCTCGTTTTTGCGGAGACGCAGAAGACAGGCAAATCGGAGGCGGTGTTTATTTAACGTTCTTGGCGCGGCGGTGGGAGTGGATGTTTGCGCTGTACGGTAATCGGCGCGTGTGAGAGGTTGTTTTCCTTTTCCCCCGCTCCCTTACACACAGCCGCCTGCGACAGGTCGCCCTTCACACCTGCAACCTGCCAGTAACCGGCTGGTACGCTAATGTGCTAACCCAGCATAGCCCAGGGGCTCCACTCCTGCTAATATGGCTAATATGCTAACCCAAAGCAGCCTAGAGCCTCCACTCCTGCTAATATGGCTAATATGCTAACCCAACGTAGCCTAGAGCCTCCACTCCTGCTAATATGGCTAATATGCTAACCCAACGCAGCCTAGAGCCTCCACTCCTGCTAATATGGCTAATATGCTAACCCAACGTAGCCTAGAGCCTCCACTCCCGCTAATATGGCTAATATGCTAACCCAGCGCAGCCCAGGGGCTCCACTCCTGCTAATATGGCTAATATGCTAACCCAACGTAGCCTAGAGCCTCCACTCCTGCTAATATGGCTAATATGCTAACCCAACATAGCCTAGAGCCTCCTCTCCTGCTAATATGGCTAATATGCTAGCCCAGCGCAGCCCAGGGACACTGTGGGTAGAACAGCCTCCGCCGCGGCGTTCGTTAGCCGTTTATGAAGCCTGCATCTTCTCCGTTCTCCGTTACCACCTCTGACGAAACCTGCGCGTCACACACAGACTGCCGTTCCCCTGCTGGCTCACTCACTGGTTTCTCCCTGCATCTCCTGTTCCTCATCCCCCCCCCCTCCCCCACACACACACACACAGCAGTGCGGCCATTTTCATACCTCAGGTGGATTTCAGCACTGTTTTAAAAAAAATAGAAAAATAAAAAAGCGTAAATGGCGGGCGCTGGCCGGCAGCGAGCGCGCGCAGCCGCGGGTCGGCACAAGTGACTGCTATTCGCGGGCTACTTCACCGGAGAGAGCGGCCCAGTTGCCTAGCAACCCCGGCCAAACGGCGAAGGCAGGAGAAGGAGTCAAGTGCTCGGTGGCAAAGTTACCGCGTTTCTCTCTCTCTCTCCCTCTCTCTCTCTCTCGCCCACACTGTCATTGTTGCTGTGCCTGTTCTTGTGGAGTGTTTTAGCTGAGGATGAGTTGTTCCTTTTTTGAGGGGAGGGGGGGTGGGGGAGTTTGCAATTTGTCCTGAGTGGTCTAAAGAATTTCCATGGCAACACTGCAGTGTTGTCCACTTTCTTGGGACTGTAATCTAGGCTGAGGGTTAACCCCCAGAGAGGCAGCCAATCAGCTGATAGCTGGACTCCCCTGCGGTAGGGCTGGGCCTATAGCCTGCATCGGCTGTGTAGGGAGGGACAGGTACATGGACAGTGTTATGCACTGTACGGGAAAAGACACAACTCCATCATTCAGACAAATGCCAAAGAATGTCTGCTTCCTGGGTCATTGCCAGTTCAAATCCAGACTGTGCAGCTTCAGTGGGGTTAACCAGGCGAGGTCCTGGCGTCAGCCATGTTCCCAAAATTTCACTTGTGAAGATTTTGTTTCTCTGCTTTTAACCCTTTGAACATTCTGAAAATAAAAACAACACAATAACAATATTAAAGTTAAATCAACACAAGCATTAAAAAAAAAAAAACCTCCTCCCTCTCTCTCTCCCTCTCCTTCTTTATCTCCCTCCCCTCCTCTCTCTCTTTCCCTCTCCCTCCCTCCCCCTCTATCTCTCTGCCCCCCCCTCCCCCCTTCTCTCAGAAGGACACATCCTTGAGTCTGGAGGCCTGGGTGACCCTGTCCTGTGCTCAGGCTGAGGAGGTGTGAGGGTCACAAGCACCTTGTCGGTCACCGACACCAGCACCACGGGACAGGGCCTCCTTCTGGCACACGCTCACTTAAAAACACGATAAGAAAAATTATAATAAAAAATAAAAAGACAAAAAATAAAATAAATAATGCTTTGCGGAAAAGGACCAAATGCCAAGCGAAGAAGAAAAAATATCTCACAGATCCAAGCCCCCAAAAGTGGAATCATCTAAAAAAACCTTTATTGTCGCAGACAGAACAAGATAAATAATGCATCGGCTTCCAGTTAATGCTGCGTCCCGACTCTTTTGAAGAGCCAGTGTTCTAGAACTCTGTTGCTTTCAGTTACCCTGTAGTGATTGTGACATCAGCATTAGAATAGCTCAGTTAAGAACATTCCAATCTCTTATTCCTGATCTGCACCGATTGCTGCAGATGACTGTGTGCCTGTGCACTGCTGCCTGTGTGGGCTGCTTCATGCGTGAGGAGCAGCTCTTTCGGAGCTCTCCTTAGCGTTTCCCAGCACTGCTGCACCCAGACGTCGGCCGGGACAGATGGAATGCATCTCAGCGGCAGGCTCATCCTCTGGAGTTTTAAACAATCCGGGACGCTCTCATGGGGGGGGTCAACGACCTCCGGAGGTTCCCCGCCGACCTCTCCGTTGAGAAGGAATCTTCGTCCTTTTCGGCAACGGCGGAGGGGGGGTCCCGTTCCCTCCGAGTCCCCCCCTCTCTCTCTCCCTGACGCACTGTGTACATTTCTGTCAGGTTCTGTTTGGTGGCGGGTGGTTTAGTGCCGTCCCACAATCCTCCTGTTTTACTTTGCTTCCTCTTAACTGAAGATGTACAGTGGGTCACACAAGTAGAGCCTTTTTCATTTCGACTTGCGGGTAAGGAGTCCTCCCCCGCTTGTATTTCCGCTCATAAATTCAAATAAATAAAAAAACAATGAAGACCCTCAACATACTTGGACATCTGGCGTAGCCCACATGCGAGCACAGTGCGCTTTGCACACAGACAACACCGAGTTTACATAAACCTTCTTTCACCGTCGGGTCCGGGCCGTTGACTTCCTGTTTCCTCCTGGTATTCAGTCTGGGCTTCTGACCCGAAGCCCCAGCGAGCCAAAAATTCAGATGAAATTTTCCGGGCAGCTTCAAAATGGAGGCTAGCTCGGTGACGCTACGTGTCGCGATGACCGCGCTGCTCGCCTCTCTGTGAAACGGCTACACCGCGCCCGCGTGCTAACGCCTCCTGTTCCTCTCTCCCTCCCCCCCCCCCACCGCCCCGCCCCCCCACACAGGTTAATCTAGCCTATGCCTATGAAACCAAGGACGCCCTGTGTCTGGTGCTGACGATAATGAACGGCGGGGATCTGAAGTTCCACATTTACAACATGGGGAACTCGGGGTTCGAGGAGCAGCGCGCCATCTTCTACGCGGCCGAGATCTGCTGCGGGCTGGAGGACCTGCACCGGGAGAGGATCGTCTACAGGTACGCCGCGCACGCACCTCCCCGCCGGTTTTACCGCGTCCCGCCGACGCGTCACCGCCCGGCCTGGGGCCCTCTGGGGCCTGTTTGAGCGATCGGCGCGTCTGTCAGCCGTTGCCGTGGTAACGCGTCCTGTGTGTACATTTCCCCATCTTGTTGCCGTGCCGTCCAGCGAGGCGGGCCCCACGTCTCATCGGTAACGTATACACGGCCATCCCTCCATCCGTCTCCATTCATACGCAGCGCTGTCTGGCTGTTCCCCCCTCGACCCGAGCCGTGTGCTGCTCAGCGCTGCCCCCGGTGGACACTCTCGTTCCTGCGGGCTGAATGACCCGCGTGTGATCCTCGTAAATCAGGCCGCATTTTTGGGCAGCCCCAGAAACGATAAGTCTGGTGACCCCTGTCACACGGCCGAACGACGGCATTGGACTGTTGGCTTTAATTTTGTGAAAAAATACTGTTCTGCAAAAACAAGTTTATTTTCATTTTCCCCCAGGGACCTGAAACCCGAAAACATTCTTTTAGACGACCGTGGTAAGTGTACATTTTTTTTGTTTTTTGTTCAGCTGATACTGAAAAGCGCTCGAGTGACTGTCGCTGAACTGAACCCGAATGGCATTGATTGTGCTTGGAAGCGCGCTGTGTCGAATCCACACTGTTCAGAGCGTTCGTTAGCAGGCGAGGGCAGCTGGCTGTTCTGCTCTGTGCTGCTGGGGTGGAAACCAGCGCAGTTTCAGTTCAGGGGAACAGTGATGGGATTAGATTTTTCTTTTTTAGGCAGGGGTTCATAATGGTGATGTTCACGGGTGCGTTTTTGGTTTCGGTGGTGATCGCCCCCTCTCTGTCTCTCTCTCTCTCTCTCTCCTCCTCTCCCTGCAGGGCACATCCGAATCTCGGACCTGGGGCTGGCGGTGCAGATTCCTGACGGGGAGACGATACGAGGGAGGGTGGGCACGGTGGGCTACATGGGTACGCTGCCCGTCTTCGCTGGGCATCGCAGGCGCCGGTCCTGCTCTCTGGGTTTGGGCTGGGTGACCCACGTCATGTTCTGTCTCCTCCCATTTCCTGCCACAGTGACATAAAATGTGTGACAAAGACTGAAGCTAAACGCCAGAAACGCTGACGTGTGTTCTTACTGTGACCCATACGGTGCGCTTAACCTGTGATGTGCAGGAGGACACTTCCTGTTTCATTGTTGTTGTTGTGTGGCAACCTCTTGGCCAGAGCTTCCTTTGAAAAATATAATTTAATCTCTGAGGGACCTAACAGGATGAATGAAATAAATTAATTAAAATAGCGATCATAGTCTCCCCCCCCCTCATCATGTGACCTGGTTCTGTGGCTCGCCCCCCTCCCCCCCGCCCCCCCACAGCTCCAGAGGTGATCCAGAACGAGAGCTACTCCTTCAGCCCGGACTGGTGGGGGCTGGGCTGCCTGATCTTCGAGATGATCCAGGGCCAGTCCCCCTTCCGCCGGCGCAAGGAGCGCGTGAAGCGGGAGGAGGTGGACCGCCGCGTGCGCGAGGACCCCGAGGAGTACTCCGACAAGTTTTCGGAGGAGGCGCGGGACATCTGCAGGCTGGTGAGCGGGGTTTACGCCCCCCCCCCCCCCGAACCCCCCCGTCAGGCTGCTGTACCTCCAGCGCATCGCAGCGCGTTATTCACTCTCTGTGCGAGTGATTGTGAGTGCCCAGCGCAGCGTGCAGCCCATTCACAGAGGGGATTTATAGCAGAGCACCTTCGGCTGGGGCGGTTTCTCATTCATCTAGAGTCCCAGTCCTGCGATCTGCACCACATGCCCCAAACAACGCCCCCACCCCCCCTCAAACCCCCCCCCCCACCCCAGCGTAAACTGTGGCTCTCATAGAGAGGTGTACCTCAAAGGGGAGGTGTACCTCAAAGCCCCCTTTGAAGAGTGACGCGTGCTCTTGAACAGCGCCCCACCGCAGACGTGACACGGCGTTGGGTGGGAAAGGCTCGGCGCTGCCGCGTGGGAGACGCCGGCGTTTAAGGCTGTTCCCCCGGCGAGCCCGGTCGGGCCCGCTCGCATCTCTAATGTTTACCGCGAGCACCGCCCCCTGGAGGACAGGAGGAGTTTCACATGTTCGGGTGTTCAGAGCTGTATTTGAGGGAACCGACAAGGATAAATACACAGATGACACGCAAGCTGAGAATGAGGCTTCATTTGTTCCCAGTAGTGTACCAGTACACACACACACACACACACGCGCGCACGCGCACACACACACACAAACCCTGCACGCATGCACACACACAAACACACACGCTAGCAAAGTGCTCGTGGAGTTTTAAAAAACTGGAAAATGGTTAAAAAAAATTAAGAAATTTAAAAATAAGTCAACAGAAGTCAAAATGAAAATAGAGTCACTGGGTTTTCCAGGAAAAGCTGAAGCGATCTTTGGGACGGGGGGGGAGCTGCCTAATTGGCCTGTTTGTCTGACTGGATGGAACATGCTGACCCGGGGGTGAGGAAAAGCTAAATGCTCCCATGGGATTCGGTGGAACTTTGTAGTTCGGGGCTTATCTCCAGATCGCTATCAGCCGCCTCGGAGTAGACCGGGGAGAGAGAGGGAGAGGACTGCGCACAAAAAAATAAACTGCTTTTCATTTCCAGCTCGCTTGGAATCCAGAGACGCTATCGGCAGTGTGGTGAGAGAGTCCCCAATCCGGAGACGCCTGCGCCGAGGATGCCACAGTGCCGTCACCAAAAACAGCGCTTCTTTCAAAAATAACAAAGATTAAACTTCTATAAATACATTTTTAAATAAATACCCACTCTTGTAAATACTCCTAATGTAACGATAAATCTCTCTTTTTCTGTTGTGATTTTGGCTCACTCGTTACATGACATATTCATGGAATGCTTATCTTGCCGCCACATAATTATTTTTTCACCATAATGAGCTTAAAAAAAACAGGCCTGTTTGAAGTCAGAGCATCCTCACATGACCTCTCACGGCAACATCACATGAAACGAACATCTGATCCTCAACTTAGCGGATAAAAGAAACGTTTTTTTTAAAATCGCAGTGGCGTGAATCGCATGGCACTCAGAGGTCCTGAAAAACAAGGGAAAAAATGGCGCAAAAAATTTCTGTCTCCCGATGGAGACAGAAACGGACGGACAACTGGCGGCTCCCTGGCGGGTGATACGGACGGCACTTGTTAGTTGGACAAAAAAATAAAGAGAGCGAGAAATTCCCAACTCGGCTGATCATTAGTTTGTGGAAAAAATGACCGGCAGCGTGTGTGTGAGTTTAAATGGAGAGGATCAGCGCTGCGTGGCCCCTGCAGAGTCGCAGTGCATCGTGGGTGAAACGGTTCATTTCTGCTCTCAACGTTCCGTTGGCTGCAGCAGTATTTTAAGGCCATACGTTTTGCAATGTCTGGCAAAGGTAGTGGAGAAGCTTTTCGTTCTTCAAAACAACCGAGGTCAAAACAGACATTTTTTTTTCTTTTTTCTCAGCACTTTTAGCTGAGCGAGCGGTGCCACCGTGCAGCGGTACATTTAGCCTAAATTGATGCTCCTGAAAAATAAAAACACAAATAGCTTTGCGCACTGATTTTACGCTAATTACATTTTACATTTCCTGGGCTCACAACTCATTTGCTCTTTCCGTTCCTTTGAACCTGCGCTCCAGTCCCAGTAATACCCCCCTTTGTAAGATCTTCCAGGGGTGGCGGTGTTCCCACCAGCAGGTTGCACAGTTTGACCTTGAATGACCGTTTTTTTTTTTGGCAGCTGCTGGTGAAGGACCCCAAGGGCCGGCTGGGGTGTCAGGGCCCGGGAGCCGTCCAGGTGAAGCAGCACCCCATCTTCCGGAACATCAACTTCAAGAGGCTAGAGGCCAGCATTCTGGACCCGCCCTTCATCCCGGACGTGAGTCCCCCCCGCCCTCCCTCCTCTTCCTCTTCCTCTTCCTCTCCCTTTACCCGAGGTCACTCGCTTTTGAGGGGCAGTTCTAACCGCCTCCGCTGCTCGGTTGTGTGATTTTAAGCAGACATGTGGCCGCTGTTCAGCTCACTATGTCACATGCACATTACCGTGGTAATGCAAACCAAGCTTCATTTTTTAAAGACCCTGTTTTCCCTCCCTCCCCCCCCCCCCCTCCAGCCACGGGCCGTTTACTGCAAAGACGTCCTGGACATCGAACAGTTCTCAACCGTCAAAGGAGTAAACCTGGACACCACAGACGACGATTTCTACCACAAGTTTGTTACGGGAAGTGTCTCCATCCCCTGGCAAAACGAGGTACTGCACCGTCAAAAATAAGCAAAGTCAGCTCGATGGATTTGTTACTTCTGCAGTGGCCAATCATACCAGACTTACACCAGGGGAATCGTACCTGAAATTTAACTCCCGTTTAAATGTAGTTGTTGTTGTATATGACCCCCCAAAACAAACATTGCTGATTGGCATAGCCTTGTTTTTTGTGTGAGACCGTTTTCTTTATAAACAGGGTCAGAGGTCAGAAATGTTGGTGTCCCATCTGATTTAACATGGCTAAGCAAAGAGAAATAGCATTAGCTGGAAAAGTGTCTCGCCAGATTTGCTCAGTTATGACTAATTGTCCCTAGCTCTGAGTGTTGTTTGATGAGAGAGGTCGGGCGTGTCCCTGTAGCACTCAGCCAGCAGAGGGACATCCCTGACGCGCGGTGTCTGTGCAGAGCAGCTTATCTCTCGTCCCTGCTCTCTGCAGATGATCGAGATGGACTGCTTCAAAGAGATCAACGTGTTCGAGTTGGATGGCGCCCTCTGTCCGGACCTGGATGTAAATAGACCCAACCCCCCGCCAAAGAGAGGATTCTTCTACCGGCTCTTCAGGAGAGAGGCGAGTTTTCACCTGGGGAGGGGGTGAGGGTGGGGGGGTGTGGGGGTGTGGGGGCAGGGTTTCCTGGGTTCTAACTGCAGGACCTGATCAACCGAAAACCCAATGAAATGTCCTTTAGCAGCAGAACAGAAAACATAAGAGCTCTCCACAGCACTGCACACCAGCTCTTTGCGTTTGACCAGTTTAGAAGCCCCCCCCCCCCGAGCTGGCGCACGCCACCCCATCCCAGCCCACCTCTCCCCTCCCCTCCCCTATTCACCCCAGACCCCCCAGATAACCCCTCCCCTTCGGAATATTGATGCGATATTCCGGAATGGCGAGCGATCCCAGCCTGGCCCGGGACCCGTTTGGGGGTGGTTAGGCCTGCGGAACCTCAGTCTCCAGCAGAGGGTGACTAACGAACCCCTTACCTGTCCCCCAGGTGTGTTTTAAGAGTGGCTACAGCGACGAGGACGAAGAGCCCAACCGACTCTAAAAACCACTCCCGTCAGCCAAAAAGAGAGGGCGCCATCTTAACAAACATGAATGTTTTAACTGTATTTATGAATTGTATTAAAAGTGTATTATAATTAAAGAAAAAGTATGAGTTTAAAGATTTTGTACATTTGTACTTGAATTATGTCTAGATGTATATTTTCACTAAAGGTTGTATTGTAAAAAAAAGCCATAAAAGTACCACTTGAATGCATACGTAACATATTCCCCCTTTGGAATGAGTATGAAAATATGTATTTAAGGAGTTTTTTTTTTGTTTTTTTTTTAAAGAAGCACAGTATAGTATCTTTAGTCTCTCTTATGTTGCATAGGGCTTCATTTTTTTATGTTTATTCTGTTTTAAGGTTTTTTGTTTTTTTTTGCCTACGTATAGTATTAGCACATTGTGTTGCTGTGCACAGCTGCAAGATCTTTAAGCCAATCGGTCCGCCAACCTGACGTGTTAAAGGTACGGTCAACAGCGTTTCTCCAGGAGTCACTCGCGGTCACATGATCACCTCCCGCCACGCTAGGTCTGTGATTACAGAGAGGAGGCTTCACAGATTCCTCCACCGCGGACAGCGATCTGATCCTTACTTCGCAGTCGCCCAGGCTGTGAAGCGTTCAGAAATCCGCTGTGTCGTTTATTTTTTTGAGAAAGAGGACCATCGTACTCATCTTGTGAATATTCAGCCCCACCCCTCCTCCCTTTCCCAAGGAAACCTTGTTATTGGAGACATATAAAAATGCAGTTAGGAAATAATTAATGGATTAGTTTTGACACGTGAAATGCAGGCCACACCAATTATTTGGGGGAAGCGGTAACATAACAAATTTAGATTTTTTTAAAAGTTCACCTTCGAAATACGCCCGTACAGTCTAAAGCGGAGATGTTTTAGGGATGTCGTGGTTGTTGATCTGGTGTGTCCAAGCCTTAAGCTGATGACATCATAACTGAAAAGTATGTCATCACGCATTTCTGACATCATATCTTACTGCACGTTTGAAGCCTACTACAAAACAATAAGGCTGGCCCTTTAAAAGATTCTTTCCTGCAGTTATTTCAAAATAAGAGCAGTGCGAGTTTAATAACTGAACAAAATATTTGAAGAACATTAAAATTACATGTATATGGCATTTATGTGGTATTATTAAATCCATTTACTACTTTGCAGAGCCCAAAATATTTGCTTTTTACTTCTGTGCCATTAGGTATCTGAAAAGACTTGCTTTCTCACCCAGCTGGAGAGTAATTACATGTACGCGCACACACACTCACACCCACTCGCACGCACACACAGACATACACACACACACATGCTTTTGACACACGCACATTCGGTGGACACACTATGGATCTTATGCTCCTAAATACCTCATGTAAAAACATGCCTTTGGATAGTCTCTAGGTATTTTGTGTTCGAATTTGGAGGTGACCAAATTAGATTGCTTCTGTTAATGCGAGCCGTACAGGCCCAAACAAACCAGCCTCGTTCGCCCAGTGGTGCTGGGGAGGGTGTTAATGCATGGAGGTGTGAAGTTCAGCATCTTGAAACAGTCATCTTTAAAAAATCTACGAGGAAGCTAACTTCAGCGCATGCCATCCATGCAGTCAGTCTGTCTTAAGGACAGAACACTGGGTGGATGATATGCCCTTAGCCCATCCTGACAGATAATGAATAAGCTATTCCACTACATCATTCCGTCTGTTTGGCTTGAGTGCAGCAGCTCTCAGAAGGTCTTCTCGCTCCTTCTTAATTAAACAAAATCCAGGTTAAAGAGATGCAATATTGGTAAATTGCATTTTGCCAGGGTCTGACTGTCATACCAGGGTAAAATATCTTGCAAGGAAATGTTCAAGGTGTGACTGGGGATGCTTTCTTGGTGTATGCGGTTCTTGGTTTTTTTTGAGGTGGTGCACCATTCATGCGGATTTTTATTGTAATTCCAAGGTATAATACTGAATTTATACAACCCAGTGTTCTTGACTCAACCTGGAAGTCCTTAATATAAACTTACAGTTGCAAGATCTCTTTTTTTCCCTTTTTTAATGCTGTGAAAATAAGTGACAATCTCTGGTTACAGGTGCACGTTTGACATATTTTATTGTTGTTGTGTTTTGATCATACAGAGGCACATGAGCAGAGCTGAGTTTGACAAGTACAGCATGCACTCTACTGTCAGACAGAAGCGTTAAGTCCTTGTGTGAAACTCAAGCTAACGGTCGTACTCACTAATAGACAACTTTTTACCCACAAAGCAATTTATGTCAGGCATATTTTACCTACTCATTCACTTACACTTATTTTACATTTGGAAGAAACTGCATTTAAAATGCTCTGTAAATATTCAAATACGAATGGTCCAAGGAGATTTGACTAATACGCTGAAGAGACTTGGTTGTAGAGGCCATTTTGTAGAATGTGAGTACTGTGAGTAGATTGACAGTTTTTGATCTGTGCCCACCTGACCAGCCCTATGCTGAGCTGTCCATTTTATTAATCCCCACGTAGACTTGGACTTGTTCAGCTGCTTTTGGAATGCATGGATAATTAAATAGTTTTTTTCCTTGCAGTTTTTTTTTTTGTTTTGTTTTGTCTTCAAGAGTTGTCACAACAGTCGCTGCGAATGATGCGAAGCAAAGCATCAAAATGTAAACCGATGGTTTATTTATTTTTGAAAGTGAAGTTTCATACAGACTCATGAGCCTTTTTTCCAGTGTGCCAGTCAAACACACAAATTTTTTCTTCTTCCATTTGTTTTTTTTTTTTCTTAAATGAAATGAAATGAAAAAAAGATTGTTTAGAAGGGCACATTCACTCAGAATCCCTCCTTTTTTTTTGCTGGTAAAGAAAGACAGTGAACAGTTTGAATGTTTGCACAAAGTGCATTTAAAATTGTTTTTTTAAAATATGTTTTACGGATCAAGCATGCATTGGTAGTATCCTTCAGCTATTTTATTTCATTTTTTTTGTGTACATTATTATTCCATGCCAACATATCAGAATTATCAGATGCTGCCTTTATTAATGCAAGGTGACCGATTTTGTAGTTGTACAGTCATGTCTTTCAACCACTGCAGTCGATGTAATTCTTGTACATGTTCTATCACTGGGTGTTGTACCATATCGTACATTTGTAATTATTAAATAAAACACTGCCGTTTGTATATAAACAAATACCTGTGGCCTGCTTTATTCCCAGCAAATCCTGACCCGGAACCTTCTTCCGACTAGGATCTGGACTCAAACACACTCAAACGCACGCGCAGTTAAACAAAGGAAAAAGGAAAACGGAAACATCTGCCAGTCGTGGATGATCGTTTTACGCAGCAGTTTGTGTAAAATGGCTGTTAGTTTATCTTTTGTTGTAGAAAGATAAGAGTCTGCAAACCTAGTATTTGTAACACAAGTACTTAGAGAAAAACTTCATAAATAAAAGCTCCTGTGTATTGTCTTTTTACAAATCTTAATTTGTATTGCTACTGTGTAGCATTATTATGTTACCCTTATTTATTTTGCATGCAATAGCTTCAATTTACCATTTAAAGTTATGATTCACTTAAGATGTTCCCAACTGTTTACATGAAAATACCTTTGGTTTTTCTTTGACACATAAATTAAGAGTCTTTTCAGGACAGTTGTGGGTTTTTGTTTAAGAGTAAAATAATTCTTACTGATATAACCTATGTTTCTTCCATATTCTTTAATTTGGCATATCACATTTCCAAGTTACTTTTGGCTTCCACGCAGGCAATGTCTACCTTCCCTTAAGGTGAGGTAGGTCTCATTGACATCTGCATTTCATTCCAGCTCTACCCCGTGCCAAAATAAGCCTCTTAAATGCCAAAGTTACAGAATCCAATAGTTTTTCAGCGCTTTGTATGTAACCAAGATGCAATCCTGGAAATACCCCAGGTGGGGACACCTGCGTCCCTCGCGGAAGGCACCACATTGACACGAAATGAGTTCGACTGACTCTCGCGCGGTCATCAACCCGTGCAATTTCGGATGCACAGGGTACCAGTATTTTTACGCGCTTGAGCGGTGCGCCGTTACCTTGAAAACCCGTCGTAAGTTACTCCCTCATACAAAGCGATCACGTTTCTATTCATGGTAATAAAGTCCTGCGTACTTGCTGTGTTCATTGGCCCAACCGTCACCGTCTCCAGACGCCCAAATCATATGACACCAGGCAGATGCGTTTTGGGTTCAGTCGAGGAGAAAATTTGTAGCGTAAACCCTTTCCCGTTGCTACAGACGCTAGTGGATGCTTATTGGCCAGTGGCAATGCCAATCAAAACGAAGTATCAGCTGAGTGGCTACTGCTGTCGCATCTTCCCCTCAAGCTGTCAAAGCATTTATCAAGCGACTTCCTTGCTCATGGGACGGACGGATGGATCAAAGATGGCTCACAGATTTGCACATAACATCAATCACGTCCCATTCATTTAAATAATACTGAGGGTGAATTAAAGGACTTACCCGGTGCCATAAGTGAGGCGTCGGGACAAAAAGCCGCCCGAGGCTTTTCGCACACTTCCGTGTGTTTTCGCATTTGTCCCACTTCTCTCTCGGGTTAGCTCGCTAACGTTACTACTAGCCAGCTAACGTTAGCTGTTTGTAAATATTATTCTTGATAAAATGGCCACCATGGAGAAATTGATGAGGGCCTTCGAGTCCCTGAAGTCATTTCAGCAGCAACAACAGGGACAGCCGTCGGCCGATGAGCTTGTGCAGAAACCGTAAGTACCAGTTTGCAAGGTGAGGAGGATAGGTAGGTGATCGGCTATTAACTAGCGCTAGCTAGTTAGTAGTGTTATCGGCATATGATGAGTAGTAAGTTACCAAGAAACGGCTACAGTACTTGCGTAACGTGAACGCCATGCGCAATTATCAGTTTCTACGATAGTGGAATTTAAGCAGCTAACGAGCTTTAGTTGATAGCTTGTTGTACTTACTAGAAAGCTAGTTAATGTTGCCTCGTTAGCCACCTTGCTTACACCAGTAGTGTACGTTAATTGGCTGTCTACCTGCAAAGTACATGATTACCGTTATTCTGGCTTCCACATCGTAGTTATTAATTTGCATTTGACTAGATTGTTAGATTTTTAACAATAACAGCAAAACGTGAACGTGACTGACAGTTTGACTATATGAGAACTAGTTATTTTCCTAACCGCAGTCGCTAGGCTTAGGAAAGTTTAATGACTCTAAATTGCCCAATTTGGGATTAGTATGTATATTATATCAAGCAAACAATATTGAGTTACGGAGGGAAATGCGCGGGGTTTATTCAATTTTCTTTGCTTGGTTTCCTTGCTACAAGACTATTTTTATAAGAGTCTGTGCAGTATCTGCCACAGTGTCTTGTTTTTCAAGCTTTCCGGTCACTTGCGATGTTGTCGTAAACAATCCACTATGTGGGATAGAAAGTAACCAGTTCTCTGTATCCTGTTAAAAATATTTATTGGAGCTTTAATGTAACAATGTGCAATTCAATGAGACTAGTTGAACATAAATACCTCAATGCATTATTTGATAAATTTCATGTACTGTAGGCCTAAAACATTTAAACATGCCTGCTCTGCAACATTTTGTGTGTAAGGTAAATATGAAATGGTCAAATCTCTGCAATCATATTAGGTGTGATGCACAAAATCACAGCGTTGTCTATTAAATTGTCACATAAACGTGGCATGCGTGCAAATTACCCTGATAGAACAAGAATTTAAGAACGATTGTATTCCCTGGTAAAAGAGGCCTCCGAAGAACTTCATACAAGCAAAGAGCGATTTCATCCAGACTCTCTCTTCTCTTTTAAGGCCAAATCACATAAATAAACAGCTACCCAATGAATGGGTCTGCTGGCCCAGCATGCTGGGCACCGGTGGCCTGTCCATTTCGAGCTCTGCTGTTTCCTCCTAAGCAAGTTTATTTGATGCTCAGTGTGTCCACACTGTCTTGTGATTTGTGTATTTGTCCTGAACTGCAGAATTAAGTTCCCTGGGGGGGGGGAGGGGGGGATAGTAATGTATTCACTCCAGTATAATATAAGCCAAAGGAAGGAAGGAAGATGGAAGCGGGTTTTTTGGCGAGCGGTGCCCAGAGATAGTAAGAATGAGGGGAGGCAACAGAGGTACGTTGTGTCCCCTGTCTTCGGTCCGTTTCCCCCCGTACAGTACCGTAGACGCTGCCTCCTTCTGCAGAATCACTTTTTAACATGGTTAATAATGGGGTTAATCTGTGTGAGAGCTGTGGTTTCGATGAGGGTCACTGGTGTTAGTCTGCTTTTTTTTAAAAAAGAAGAAAAATCAAGTAGCCTTGGTAGTTTGGTTTTTTTATTACATTATTCCACCACACACCACTGCTTTCCCTGGCCTTACTACGCTGTGAAGTTGAGAAATGGCTTAATCTGCTTTAATGGTGCTGCTCCAGACGTAAGGAGAAGAAAGGCCTTGTGCTGTGGTCCCCTGGCTGTGTTTTGAAGGAGTAGAGTGGACGGTGAATTGAAGTTTAAAGTGAGTACATCTTAGGGCCAAATACGGCTGGTTCTGATGACTAATCAGCTGCTCATGGTCTTAGGGGGTAATGCATTCACCCCACGATATTAGAAATCGATGTTCGCTGCGCACTAAGCACCTCATCGTCAGTATTCAGTGATTACCTTCAGACCCAGAGGTTAGTCCCGTGTCTCAGGTAATGTGCCTGATGCCAAGCCACACGCTGACGTCTTAGTCAGGGCTCATGGGAAGGCCTGTCTGTTTGTCTTTGCTGCTTCTGTCTTCTGTAATCAGGTCAAACTCTTGCTGAGCTAGGGGGCATCAACAATTCAGCCGGCTGTGAAGATAATTGAGTTCGGAGGGGAAGGGATCTGTTAAATCTCCATTGTGTGTGTGTGTGGGTAAATAGTTTTGTGATGACGTGGCGGACTCTTGGTGTTCAAGGATCAGGTCATTAATTTATATTTCTGTTTTTAATATTTCCATTCATTTATGACGAACCGAGAGCGTGGCAGTGTTTTGTGGACAGGCGGATGTGTCATGTCTCGTATGACTTGGCCCATTATAAGACTGGACAAAACCCAAAGGTCAAAGGTCAGAGTTCACCGCCTGCTTGACGTGGCGCGGGGTCATGGTTGCTGTGGCACCGCAGTGGTGGTTTTGCCCTGCCCACTGCGCCCACAGAGGCGGCGTTGCTGGAGTCTGAAGTGGCAGAGTGCCCTCTTTCTCTGTTGTCTTGGTGACCGTGGCTGTTCTCTGTGGAGTGGCACAAGCTTGCGTTTTTTCGATGATGCAGCAACGCTCTGAAAACTGGCTTCACCCCAGACTGACTGCCAGCTTCCCTCAGCCTGGCTGAGCCAATGCCGCATGAGCATTTACACGCTGTGGAGGCTTCCATTTCTGTTCATGGGGAGCCTGTGGTCTGTAGTTGTAGTATTTGATGTCGTTGGTACCTTCTTGTCAGTGACTAATTTACACCTGGAGATGCAAGGGTTCAGCTCTCCGTCCAGTGAATCGCAGTACTTTACCCACGTCAAAGATAAAGGGGATCTGGAAAGTGGCAAATTACTGACTCTTCTTATCCGTTTAATCTTTAAACGTTGCGCTGTGTAACTCCAAATATATAAGCGGTGCGGTTCATGTGCTTGGCTTCTGCTCTGGCTCGGGTCTGTGCGTGCGCCCTTTCCCGTTCGCCGTTTGATTGGCTTTCTCTCGCAGGAAGAAGGAGCTCGCCACCACCAAGAAGGACCGCGTGACGCACTGCCTGACCATCTGCGAGAACATCGTGGCACAGTCTCTGAGGTGAGCCGCCCGCTCGAAACGCGACCGCGCACGGGCCTTGGGGTCTTCCGAAATTCACTCAGGGGCCACGGGGTCTTCCCAAATTCACTCAGGGGCTGCGGGATCTTCGAATGCACATCAGCAGGAACTGGCGAGTGCAAGTGCAGATTTTAGTGAGTACAGAGCAGACCGGGTTAGTCTGCTAACAGCGCGTCTTAGCTTGATACAGAGCAGACCCTCTGGGTTTGACCGTAATGGTGCCTGTGCTGACGGTGAACCCTTCTCACCCCCCCCGACCCCTGACCCCCGGGCCCAGGACCTCTCCGGAGTTTCAGAAACTGCTGGGAATCGCCATGGAGATGTTCCTGCTGTGCGGCGACGACGCGGAGTCCGACGTCAGGATGGTGGCCGACGAGTGCCTCAACAGGGTCATCAAAGTAAGGCCGGCCTTCCTCCTCCTCCTCTTCGTCCCTCACTGGGCCAATGGCAGGCCCTCGCTGGGCCGTGTGTGTCTGAGGTCAGGGGTCTTTGAGCTCGCCCTTCCAGCGCTCTCCACTGGGGTAAAAGGTCAATCTGAACTGTGATGGGGCATTAAAGGCGGCAGTGTAGTATACTGGACTAACGCTCTGCATCTCTCCTACCCCCCCCCCCCCCCCCAAGGCCCTGATGGACTCCAACCTGCCGCGGCTGCAGCTGGAGCTGTACAAAGAGATCAAAAAGGTACGCCGCTGTTCACCTGAGCGTGCTCAATACTGTACTGTCCTTTAAAAGGATCCTCCTCAAAATCTGTGTGAACGGGGGAATGGCGTGGGGAACCGCCTCAGGCGGTTGTCGTGGTAACTGTGTGTAATATGATTTGTCGCCACCCCCCTGTGTGACATCATGTTAATGGAATTGGCGAGCCGGCTGTGTTGTGTGAAGCGGGATGTGGCCTGAGTTCCCAGCATGCCTCTCTCTCCCCGGCAGAACGGCGCGGCGCGGAGCCTTCGCGCGGCCCTGTGGCGGTTCGCCGAGCTCTGCCACCTGGTGCGGCCTCAGAAGTGCAGGTAAGCCCCGCCCCCGGGCCGTCACCATGGAGACGGAGTGAGCGGTGCGGTTAGAAATGATAATCATCCCTCTGTCTCTCCCGCCCTCCTTTTCATCTTCCCTCCCTCCCTCTCTCTCTCTCTGTCCCTCCCTCTGTCCCAACTTCCCTCCCACCCCTTTCCTCCCTCCCTCCCTCCCTCTCCCCCTCCCCTCAGGCCCTACCTGGTGAACCTGCTCCCCTGTCTGACCCGGATCAGTAAGAGGCCTGAGGAGGCGGTGCAGGAGACCCTCGCCGCCGCCCTCCCCAAAATCATGGCCCCCCTCGGGCGCTTCGCCAACGACGGCGAGATCAAGGTGCGTCCCGGCCTTACGCCCCCCCTCCGCCCCCCCCCCTCCAGAGTACGCTCTCTGCAGTCCCCCCCATGCATTTCACTCACCCCCCTACTGCTACTACCACCAGGAAATACAACCTGAGGAAAGTGTTTGTGGTCCTAAATCATGTTAATGTGCCATTAGTATATAACAGATATTTCCCCACTGCTCATACAGTAATTACTCTCAACTTACTGTATTTGGAAATTTCTCCCCCTGCTTTCCTGCAGAATGAACTCCTCTCCAGATACAGGAATAACTAACTAACCACCTACCTTTCTCGTGACTCAGAACACCACCATACAGTTTCACATCTGAATTATTTAGAGCTTACAGTACCCCATGAGTACACCGCCTTCCGTTCACATGAAATATAAACGTGTGAGCTGTGTGTAGGTACCGGTTCAGCGCTGAGTGTAGCTTTAGTCCTGTGACGCTCGTATGAACTGTAGGAGTTTATTAAGGTAAAGCAGACAGGCTTTCTCACAGGTCTGCAGCTGGCGCTGAATGAGCTCTTATCTCCGCAGACGTGCTGTTTTGCGGTGCTGGTTAATCCGGCGTTCCCCTGTAGGCTTTCTCTATTTTAGGAGGACGCTAGCCCCGCCCCTCCTAAAATACTGTGTGTGCGCGTGTGTGTGTGTGTGTGTGTGTGTGTGTGCTGTGTGTGCGTGTGTGTGTGTGCGTGTGTCTGTCTGTCTGTCTGTCTGTGTGTGTGTGTGTTCTGCAGACGCTGCTGAAGGCCTTCGTGGGGAACCTGAAGTCCGGCTCGTCCACCATTCGCCGCACGGCGGCCAGCGCGGCGGTCAGCGTGTGCCAGAATGCCCGCCGGACGCAGTACTTCTACACCTGGCTGCTCAGCGTGCTGCTGGGTGGGTCCTGCTGCACTGACCCCTGCATTACACTGATCCCCTCACACTGATCCCTGCGTTACACACTGATTCTTAACACTGATCCCCTCAGACTGATCCCTCACACTGATCCCTGTATTACACACTTACACACTGCTCCCCTCACACTGACCTATTCACACGGATCCCTGTATTACACACTGATCCCTGTATTATGCACTGATCCCTCACACTGATCCCTGTATTACACACTGACCCTCTCACACTGATCCCTGTATTACACACTGACCCTCTCACACTGATCCCTGTATTACACACTGATCCTCTCACACTGATCCCTGTATTACACACTGATCCTTCACACTGATCCCTCACACTGATCCCTGTATTACACACTGATCCTCTCACACTGATCCTCTCACACTGATCCCTCCAGGGCTGCTGGTGCCGGTGGATGAGGGGCGCTCCAGCCCGCTGGTTTTGGGGGTGCTGCTGACGCTGCGGTACCTGATGCCCCTCCTGCAGCAGCAGGGCGGGGACGGCGGCCTGAAGGGCAGTTTCGGGGAGACCCGCGAGGAGGCCGACATCGCCCCCACACGCCAGCAGCTCATGCAGGTGCGCAGCTGCACCCCGTACACTGCAGCACCCCACGCACCGCAGTGAGCTGCAGGATCTGTGCACACCATCCTCTGCCCTGTCCTGCAGTTCACATACTTATATTGCGGTTTCAGAAGAAGCATCTGTGTGTGTGAACGTTTGCGGTTCCATATGTTGTTGTAAGAATACTTGTGAATTGTAATATTAATCCTGTGTGTGTCTGCGTGTGTATGTGTGTGTATATGTGTGTGTGCTGTGTGTCTCCAGGTGTACGCTCTCACGCTGCACTACATGCAGCACCGCGATCACAACGTGGTGACGGCGGCTCTGGAGCTGCTGCAGCAGGTGTTCCGCACGCCCCCCCCCGCCCTCCTGCGCGCCCTCACCACGCCCGGCGGCGTGCCCAACGCCAGCGTGACCCGCCAGGACGGCAGGGGCGGCGTCGCCGAGCTCATCGGTAAGCCCCGCCCCCGCTCAGACGCGTATCCGCCCTGTGTGTTGCCGTGGCAGCGGCTGGTGTCCCCTTTTCTCTCTGTTCCCCGGCCCCTCCTCCTTCTCACTTTGCTCGTCTTTCTCCGGGCTCTCTCTCCTCCTCCCTCCTGCTGTCCCTGACCTCCTCCCTCCTCCTGCCTCCTCTCTCCTCTCTCACCTCCTCCCTCCTCGTCTCTCCTCCTTCCTCCTCCTTGCTCTCCTCTCTCACCTCCTCTCTCCTCTCTCACCTCCTCCCTCCTTTCTCTCCTCCTCTCTCCTCTCTCACCTTCCCTCACCTCCCTGCTCTCCTCCTCTCACCTCCTCTCCTCTCTCACCTCCTCTCTCCTCCTCTCTCCTCTCACCTGCAGCCGGGGGCTCCTCCTGCAGTCCGCTGCTCCTCAGGAAACAGAAAGGTGATTCTGTCTCTCAGTGTGGACCCTCCTTAAGGCTCAGTGTTTTCGCTTTTCATAAAGTTTCAAAAGGAGGGTTGGACTGGGGCGGATTCCGCCATGAGAAGACGCGGTTTATCTAATTCCCCCCCAACAGGAACTTTCTTGATGCGTGGAAACATAAAATCAGGGTGAAAATCGGTTTAAACCCGATCAGCTCCTTTTAAAATAAATCAGGTATTTTTTGGTGAAAATCGATAAAAACCAAAAACAATGAGCCTTCACCGTCCTCCAGCAGGGTTTTCCAGACTGTCACCTCAGCAACCCCTAAAATGACCATCCTCTGTCCTGTTCTGTTCACATATTTAGATTGTGTTTTCAGAAAGCGCATCTGTGTGTGTGAGCATGTGCGTGCTTGTGTGCATGCGTGTGTTTGAGTGCGTGTGCATGCCTGTGTTAGTACTCGAGTGCATAAGGGCTGTTGCTGCACTTCCTGTTTCATCATATTCAGTAGCCACACCTTTAATAGGCAAGTTGTCCACAGGGGAGGAGGAGGGGCTAGAAGATGACATGGAGAGGTCAGAGGTCACCACCGGGGCCTTCACAGGTGGGCGAAACTCAGGCCCTGTGTACTGAAGGGCAGCTGCATCATCAGTATTATATAATTTACATTACATTACATTCATTTAGCAGACGCTTTTATCCAAAGCGACGTACAAAAAGTGCATTTTCATGATCGTAGACAACTGCTGAACACGGGTTCAGTAAGGTACAATTACTTATTTTGTAAAGCTATTTCTAGCCGAGAACAAAGAACACTATCCTGGTCTAACATCTGCAAAGCCAAACTAGGCAGAAGAATAAGCTAGAGTATTAGGACAAGTACAATTTACCAAGAAGTGCAGGGGATGGGGCAACATGTAACAAGTGACAGGAAAAAGGGTTTTTTTTTTTTTTTTTTTTTTTTTAATATATATATATATATATACACAGCGTGGTAGTGGTTATTCTAGGTATAGTCTGAAGAGATGAGTCTTCAGGCCACGGCGGAAGATGGATAGTGAGGGGGAGGTTCGGAGAGGGACGGGGAGTTCGTTCCACCACTGGGGAGCTAGGGTGGAGAAGCTCTGTGATCCCTTTGGGCGGGTGGGAGGGGTTGCAAGACGCCCTGCTGCCGCAGAGCGGAGTGGTCGAGCAGGCACATAGAATTGAGTCATGTCCTGCAAGTAGATGGGGGCTGTCCTGTTGGCGGCAGTGTAGGCAAGGGTCAGGGCTTTGAATCGGATCCTGGCAGCGACCGGTAGCCAGTGAAGTGATCGCAGCAGGGGAGTGACGTGGGAGAATTTGGGGAGGTTGTAGATGAGTCGGGCAGCGGCATTCTGAATCATCTGTAGTGGCTGTATGGCACAAGCTGGCAGGTTTGCAAGGAGAGAGTTGCAATAATCAAGGCGAGAGGTCACCGTAGCCTGGACGAGCAGCTGGGTGGAGTGCGTCGTCAGGTATGGTCGAATCCTCCTGATGTTGTATAGGAGGAATCTGCAGGACCGTGATGTTGCCTTGATGTGCTCCTTGAGGTCCAGCTGGTCATCCAGGACCACCCCCAGGCTCTTTGCAGAGTGAGAGGCAGTCACTGTGGTGCCATCAACCGTGATTGAGAGTTCACGAAGCAAGGAGGTCTTGTACGGGAAGAAGAGCAGCTCAGTTTTGTTGAGGTTGAGCTTCAGATGGTGGCTGGCCATCCAAGTGGAGATGTCAGCCAGGCAGGAAGAGATCTTATCATTGATCTGTGTGGCCGAGGGGGGGAAAGAAAAGTAGAGTTGTGTGTCATCTGCATAACAATGATAGGAAAAACCATGTGAATTAATGACTGAACCAAGAGATCTGGTGTATAAGGAGAACAGCAGAGGACCCAGTACAGATCCCTGCGGCACTCCCGTGACAAGTGGATGAGAGGCAGAGGCAGACCCCTTCCAGGTGACCTGGTAGGTCCTATCTGCAAGATAGGAAGAGAACCAAGACAGGGCAGTCCCGGTAATTCCCATCCCAGCCAAGGTGGAGAGGAGTATTTTATGGTTGACCGTGTCAAAAGCTGCAGACAGGTCAAGAAGGATCAGGACAGAGGAGAGGCGTGAGGCTCTTGCAGTGGCAAGTGCCTCCGTCACAGCTAGTAGTGCAGTCTCTGTTGAGTGCCCGGATCGGAAGCCAGACTGGTGAGGGTCTAGCAGGTTGTTCTGATGGAGAAAAGAGGTTAATTGTTTAAGAACTGCTCGTTCGAGGGTTTTGGACAGAAAGGGTAGAAGGGATACGGGTCGATAATTTGTTACATCGGAGGGGTCTAAGGTGGGTTTTTTGAGTAGTGGGGTAACACGAGCCGTCTTAAAAACAGAGGGAACATGACCAGAGGAGAGAGAGGAATTAACAATGGAAGACAGATAGGGAAGGAGCTCGCTGGAGATAGATTGGAGAACTTTAGATGGGATGGGGTCAAGTGGACAGGTGGTTGCGCGATGAGAGGTGATCAGTTGTAATACATCGGAGTCCTCCAGCATTTCAAAGGAGGTCAGTGTGGCTGTGGGGTTGTCCTGGGGAGTTGGGGGGCTCACTGGATGGGTGAAGGAGTTCCGGATTGTAGCCACCTTTCCTTCAAAGGCGGCCAGAAAGTCATCTGCGGAGAGGGAAGAGGGAGGTGGGGGTGGAGGAGGAATGAGGAGGGAAGAGAAGGTGGAGAATAGTTTACGTGGATTAGAGACACATGCGCTGATCTTGGATTGGAAAAAAGAGGCTTTTGCAGACGTGAGGGCAGATGTAAAAGTCGCCAGCAGGGTATGGTATGCAGTCAGGTCATCAGAGGATCGGGATTTTCTCCACTTTCTCTCTGCAGCCCGCAGTGATGTTCTGCTGGAGCGTAGTGACTCGGTCAGCCATGGGCAGGGGGTGAGGAGCGTGCTGGTTTGGAGACAAGAGGACAAAGTGAGTCGAGGGACTGAGAGAGGCAGGAGTTGAGGGTGGAGGTGGCAAGGTCAACTGGCAGGTTAGAGAAAGACGCAGGAGGGGAAGTGTAGACAGAGCAGTGGAGACGAGGGAGGATTGTGACAGAGTAGGGAGATTTCTCCTGAAAGTTACTGTGGGTGAGCTATTGGATGAATTGAGGGGGAGTAAATAGGAGAGGGAGAAAGAAAGAAAGAAGTGGTCTGAGACATGGAGGGGAGTCACTGCAAGTTGGGGAATGGAGCAGCCTCTGGTGAATACAAGGTCTAGTTGGTTACCAGCCTTGTGTGTGGGGGGGGAGGAGGACAGGGATAGGGCGAAAGACTGGAGGAGTGAGGCAACCCTGGACAGTTGGGAGGTTTCTGGTGGGAGGTTGAAGTCTCCCAGTAGAATAGCAGGAGTGCCATCCTCAGGGAGAGAGCTCAGGAGAGTGTCCAGCTCGTCCAGAAATGAGCCGAGTGGACCTGGAGGGCGGTACAGAACAATAACGTGAAATGTGGAGGGATGAGTAACAGTAATCGCGTGAAATTCAAAGGAGGAGAAAGTACGGTTAGGACTGGGGAGGACACAGAACTTCCAGGACAAGGAAATGAGTAGACCGGTACCCCCGCCTCGGCCAGAGGCCCTGGGGGTGTGCGAGAAGGAGTATCCCGCAGACAGTGCAGCTGGGGTGGCGGTGTTATCGGGAGTGATCCAGGTTTCCGTGAGAGCCAGGAAGTCAAGAGACTTCGTCTTGGCAAAGGCAGTAATGAAGTCAGCTTTCTGGACGGCTGACTGGCAGTTCCATAATCCACCTGTGACAGTGAATTCCTGAGGTGTGGATAAGGGTGGGTAGATCAAGTTGGTTAAATTACGCCTGCGGTGAACAGACCATTTGGGGCGAGGCAGCGCGCACAAGGGAATGGGGTTTAAAAACATGATAAACTGATGACGAGGCTGCCTATGGCAGCCTCTGCTGGAGCTATAAATACTGGGTGACAATTACGTGCTTGCATTAGCTTCATTAGGGCAGATAAGCACCAGGTGAAGCTCCTCGAAATTAGCTCAACAATACGGGGCAGTTAAACACCAATCCCCACACACAGTTTCACTAACGCCTTTAACTAACTAACAACAGCAAGTCAACTACAGATATTCTCAGCTAACGCCCAACTAAGCTTGCTGACTAGCAACAGTTGAGACAAGTTTTAAAAAAGATTAGGCTACCTAAATTACACACAACTATGTTCGCTAACTAGCAACAGCAGAAACAAATTAAGTTATGATACGCTTATCTGAATCGCGGGGGACGGCAGAAGCGACGACACAATCAGATGCACACTGTTGAACCACAGATGAACACCACTTAAATAGCACCAGGTGAAGCTCCTCGAAATTAGCTCAACAATACGGGGCAGTTAAACACCAATCCCCACACACAGTTTCACTAACGCCTTTAACTAACTAACAACAGCAAGTCAACTACAGATATTCTCAGCTAACGCCCAACTAAGCTTGCTGACTAGCAACAGTTGAGACAAGTTTTAAAAAGATTAGGCTACCTAAATTACACACAACTATGTTCGCTAACTAGCAACAGCAGAAACAAATTAAGTTATGATACGCTTATCTGAATCGCGGGGGACGGCAGAAGCGACGACACAATCAGATGCACACAGATATAATGATTATAACAATGTTATTGTTGTTTAATAATCAAATTAATGATTAATTATCATTGTTATTAATGTTGTATTACATAGTCATATCCAAAAAATATTGTTTGCAAAATTGATAACGGTTTTCCTGTTGTCCCTGATGCTGAGCTCCTTTTTTCCCAGCAGCCTCTGGGGCCGCGCCGTCGGTGGACATCATCACAGAGCAGCCACGCCCCTCACCGTGCGGCCTGCAGCCGGAGGAGCCTGCCGAGCAGAGCGGGGGCGGCGGGGGTGCGGGTGAGGAAGAGGAGCAGGGGGAGGAAGAGGAGGAGAAGGAGGAGGAGGAGGAGGAAGAGGAAGAGGAGAACACGCTGAGCCGTGGTTCCAGCCAGGCCGCCGGCGGTAACCATGGCGACCCGTCCCCACCCAGCGACGGCTCCCACACCACCACCGAGGGCCACGACCTGGCCGCCACGCCTACTGACTGCGGCGAGCTGGTGCGTGCCACGCCCGTGTGTGTGTGTGTGTGTGTGTGTGTCTGTGTGTGTGTGTGTGTGCGTGCGTGCGTGCGTGCGTGCGTGCGTGCGTGCGTGCGTGCGTGCGTGTGTGTGTGTGTGGGTGGGGGGGCTGAGGTTTCCCCCCGGCAAGACGCATCATCGTCTACCTCCTGACCCCCCCCCCCCCGATGTGTCTACCCCCTCTCCCCCGCTTTGCAGCCATTTTGTGCTTCTCCTTGGCGATCGCTCCTGGAGTGTGAGCGTTTGGCCCTCTCCTCTGTTCTTACGGTCGCTCTGCATTCCTTTCACCAGCAGACGCTAATGAAAAACGCTCCTCGCAAACGTGGAGGTTACGTTTCATTCTGTGGCCAAGATGTCCGTCGCTGTGTCATTATTATTATATACGGATTAACACTGGAGTGGGTGTGAGGGTGTGTGGGGCTGTGTGGGGCTGTGTGTGAAGGTACGGAGCTCAGTGGAACTCTCTCTCTCTGTGTGTCGGTGGAGAGAGAGACGCGGCAGTAACGCACAGCCGGCTGTGAGAACACGCGCGTTCGGCAGATACGGGGGGTAATTCTCTTTAGCGTGTGGCGGTGAGACATGGCTGCCGCCCCGCCGGTCTCCAGAGCGCGGTCAGGGAGAGACGCCGATGTGAGCGAGGTCAGCCGAGGTGGTCGGTCGTTCCGGCGTCCGCACGCTCTTGTGTAATTCCTGCAGGGAACATTGTGATGGATTTCTCTCTGGGGCTCTAATGAGAACTGGAGAGGAGTTTTCCTGCTCCGGGGGGGGGGGGGGGGCTGGCTGGGGTTCGGGGGGGCGGCTGCGTCAGCCTCCACGTCAGGGAGCACAGCCTGGAGCCAGCTGTGATAATGCTGTTAGGAGGGGGGGCAGTGCTGAACATGGTATGGAAGTGTATTAACAGGCCTCTGTGTGTTTCTGTGTGCCTGTGTGCGTGTGTGCGTGTGCGCGTGCGTGTGCGCGTGTGTGTGTGCGTGTGCGTGTGCGTGTGTGTGTGTGTGTGTGCGCGTGTGTGTGTGCGTGTGCGTGTGTGTGTGTGTGTGTGCGTGCGCATCTCAGGTGCTGGACGGCCCAGAGAGCCAGTACTCGGGGATGCAGATTGGGACGCTGCAGGATGAGGAAGAGGAGGAGGAGGGCGGGGCCGGCGCTGGGTCCGAGGAGCCCCCGCGGCCGTTCTCCCAGTCTGCTCTCGGTATGACCTCTGACCCCACTGGAACTCCGCCTCTCCAGCCTCTATAAGCTGTGAACCACAAGCACTTCCTCTCCCGTTAAATCCAAACAGAACGATAGCTTCACCTCTGGGTAGTAGTCTGCTTCATTAAATACTTGTATCACGCACAAGTTCCTAAATAAACTTATTACCCGCTAGAATGTTTGAGGAGGAAAACAGTCTGTTGTACTGGTAGTGCTGTTGTCTTTGAGAAAACCACGCAAAGCTTCGGCGACGGCAGCCCCTCTAAGGCCCCGTGTGTTTGTGACACAGCCCTGAGCAAGCCTCACCTGGTGGAGGTAAAAGGTCACAGCCGACAATCGTCCGACAGCAGCGTGGACCGGCTGGTGCTGAAGGAGGAAGTGCCGGAGTCCGCAGAGCCGGAGAATAAGGTACGCGTTTGCGCTCTTTCACCCCGAGAGGCCCCGGCCCAGAACACCTCTTTACCGCGCTGCTGTATGTTGTACTGCAGACTCCTAAAGTGTGATTAGGAGACGCGTGTGCTCACGTGCTGCAGTAATATGTTGTTAGACGTTGCTAAATGAGTCGTGTCTGTAATGCAGCCCTCCAGGGTTAGAGGGGAGATCGGCCACCCCACGGACCCCCTGGCGGAGCCCCTGGTGCACTGCGTACGGCTGCTCTCCGCCTCCTTCCTCCTCACCGGACAGCGGAACGGTACGACCAAGCGCACGCACGCACGCACGCCGGGGCTGAGCTCTCAACCGCACTTGCTCGTGGGTGCAGCTCTGTGCTCACCGCCTGCCACCACGCTGCTATGGAAACCACACGTGTCACAGTGGACCACCTTCCGGATTGGTGGAGGGCGGTGTGGTGAGGGCCTGGTGGAGACAGAGCCCCAGGAGTGGCTGAGACTGTGCAGCTGTGTGTATGAGGATCAGTCACATGACTGGCAGGTGTGATGTGTGTGTGAGGATCAGTCACATGACTGGCGGGTGTGATGTGTGTGTGAGGATCAGTCACATGACTGGTGGGTGTGGTTCGTCTCGTACAGGCCTGGTCCCGGACGGGGAGGTGCGCGTGAGCGTGAAGACCCTGGCGGTGAGCTGTGTGGGGGCCGCACTCGCCCTGCACCCCGAGGTCTTCTTCTCCAAACTCTACAGGGAGCCTCTGCAGGGCCTACTGCCCGATGGTGAGATTTTTAATAAGTCAAACAGTGAGCTGTGCAGGTGACTGTGGAAGCCTGTAGTGAAAGTGATCTGATGCAATGTGGCACACTTCATAAGGATTTTGGATGTGGATGTGGTTTTAATGAAACCCGTGTTCGTTGTCTTACAGAGCAGCAGTACATAAGTGACATTTTGGGGTTCGTTGAGCACGGGGACCCTCAGATCCGAGGGGCCACCGCGGTCCTGTGTGGAACTCTGATCCACTCCATCCTCAAAAAAACACGCTTCTGCGTCGAACCCTGGCTCGGGAGCGTCAGAAGCTCCACGGGTGAGAGCTGTGAATTTAAAACGGGGGTTTATGGGGAGATTATGTTTTGTGCGGTTATGCTGACCGTCCACCCCCCCCCCCCCCCAGGAAACCCCGTCTCCCTGGCGACCTGCGTGCTCCTGCTGCAGAGGACCCTGAGAGACGAATCCTCCGTCACCTGCAGGATGGCCTGTCTGGGCGTGAGGGTGAGTGGGTCACGCGCCTGTCCCGTCTGAGGATGTGGGTGCGTGCGAAACGATCGACTGCATGTGTGTGTACACGCTGGTCTACTGTGCATGCGTGTGTGTGCTGTTCTGTTGTACACGTATGTACTTGTTCTTTTACTGCATATGTATATAAGCGCTGTTCTACTATGCATTTGTGTTTTGTTTTTCTTCACGTGTATGTATGGCATACATGCTGAACACATGTGCTGTACGTGTGTATGAATATCACTGTGTAATAGTATCAGTGCAGTCATGTTTTGTGCTCTAAATGAACGTGACCCCTGTGCCCTGTCCCTGCAGCGCTGTATCATGGCGCTGTGTAACAGCTCTTACGGTGAGCTGGGCCTGCAGCTGCTCATCGACCTCCTGACCCTCAGGGACTGCTCCTATTGGCTGGTCCGGACCGAGCTGCTGGAGACGCTGGCTGAGATGGATTTTCGGTAGCGAAACCCCCCCCTCCCCCCGGCTTCGCCCCCCTCATCCTTCTGAACTGAGTTTTTGTATTGCTTCCTGTTTACCACCATAGATATTGTCTCTGAACCGATGTCTTGTTCTCCCTGTTAGATTAGTGAGTTTCCTGGAGAGGAAAACGGAAAGCTTGCACAGAGGAGATCACCACTATACCAGAGTGAGTAACATCAGCTTCAGGCTCTTACCTGTGAGTCTGGGCCTGGTTAAAGTGAGATGGTAAAGTCTGTCTGTTCTCCTGCTCAGCTGCTGAAGCTGCAGGATCGGGTCCTGAACGACGTGGTCATCCACTTCCTGGGAGACGAGGACCCGCGCGTGCGGCACGCGGCGGCCGCCACCGTCAGCAGGTGAGCGCGTTTTCCCGCCACGGTGAGGCTCTGCCCCCACGCTCGCCATTGGGCCGCGCGCCGCTCTCCCGGCACGTAAACCCCGCCCCCTGACCTCCGCTGCTCTTCCCAGGCTGATCCCGCGGCTGTTCTTCGACTGCGACCCGGCGCAGGCCGACCCGGTGGTGGCCATCGCGCGGGACCACAGCGCCGCGCACCTGAAGCTGCTCATGCACGAAACGCAGCCCCCGTCCCACTGCAGCGTCAGCACCATCAGCAGGTACCTTTATATCCAGGCAGCATGCTGATTGGCTATTGGCTGCCTGCCAGTCACAATGGAGCAGTCTCTAATAGGCAGACTCACGGCCATGAAGGCCACGCCCTGTTGCGTGCTGTGGGACGCTGTTGATGTGCCTGTTTCTCCCTCAGGACGTACCGAGGCTACAGCGTCTCTCAGAACGCCGCGGACGTCACCGTGGAGAACAGCCTGTCCCGCGTGATCACCGCTGTGTCCCACGCGCTGGCCGCCTCCACCTCCCGAGCCCTCACCGTGAGCGACGCCCGCACCTGCGCCTAACTGCGCACCGCAATCAGCTGGGCGCCACTGATCTCAAACAGCACTAATCTCACAAATACAGCACTGATCTCACAAATACAGCACTGATCTCTGATCAGAACTCACAAATACAGCACTGATCTCAAACACAGCACTGATCTCACAAATACGGCACTGATCTGCACACAAACACAGCACTGATCTCACAAATACAGCACTGATCTCACAAATACAGCACTGATCAGCACACAAATACAGCACTGATCTCACAAATACAGCACTGATCTCAAACACAGCACTGATCTCACAAATACGGCACTGATCAGCACACAAATACAGTACTGATCTCAAATAGAGCACTGATCTCTGATCAGCACTCGCAAATACAGCACTGATCTCTGATCAGCTCACCAATACAGCACTGATCTCAGATCAGCTCACAAATACAGCGCTGATCTCTGTGAGGTTAATGTTTGGCTGGAGCGCTGACCGTTGTGGGCCGGGTTTTTCTTTCTTCAGTTTGGCTGCTGTGAAGCTCTCTGCCTCCTGTCCTCCGCCTACCCAGCATGCACCTGGAGCGTTGGCTGGCACTGTGGCTACGTCAGCTCCTCTGGCAGCCAGCCCAATCGCTCCAGCCTCTACAAGAACAGGAGCCGTTCCCACAGGTAACATGCTGTCACGTGTGTCCGTCATGGATTGCATCTATGGTATTTACAGACTCTATCCAGCTGGAGATGTATCAGTGTGTTTTATCTATGGTATGTACAGACTTTGTGCAGTTAGGGACTACAGACTCTGATCTGTAGTGTTGTATCTATGGTATGTGTGTGCATTGGAAGTTGACTCTGATCTGTAATGTTGTATCTATGGTGCCTCAGCGTGCCCGAGTCAGACTCAGTGGAAGACGCGAAGCGGAGCTGTACGGTGGGCGTGGCCAACATGGTGCTGTCGCTGCTGTCTTCCGCTTGGTTCCCTCTCGATCTGTCAGCGCACCAGGACGCCTTGCTATTGGCTGGCAACCTCCTCGCAGGTACCGTACACATCAGAGAACAGTGCTGTGCTGAGCCAGGCTTTCTGATTGGTTCTAATCCTTCAGTGACTGACAGGAGGGCTCTGCCTCCTATCGGGGACTTGAAACCACCATGGTGTGATTCAGCACGGTGTTCTCATCGCATGCAGTGCAGCCCCTGCTTCTGTTCTTTCAGCACTGACCCCCCACCCCTGCTTCCTGTCCCTGCAGCTGTGGCCCCCAGGTGTCTGAGCGGCCCCTGGACGGGGGAGGAGGAGCCCGGCGGCGGCGGTAAGCCGGAGGAGGCGTGGCCTGCGCTCGGCGACCGTGCGGTGGCTGCCATGGCGGAGCAGCTGTTCTCCCACCTGCTGAAGGCCGTCAACGTCTGCGCCCACGTGCTGGACGAGGCCGCGCCCGGCCCCGCCGCCAAGGTAACGGGGTAACCAGGGGGAGGGGCCTGTTACCGCCGCTCGTTACTGTACTCCACCCTCTGGGGAGCCTGGGCCTTGTATCCATGGTAACCAGCGTATCCCCCCCCCTCCCGACCGCAGGCCACTCTCCCCTCGCTGTCCAACACCCCCTCCCTGAGCCCCATCCGCAGGAAGAGCAAGGAGAAGGAGCCGCCCGAACCCGCTGGCGCCCCCATGAGCCCGAAGAGGAGCGGCGAGAGTAACCCAGGTAACGGAACCGACGCCCCGGCCAGCCAATAGGATCATTCCAACCCAGGACTGTGCCGTTATATAGTCCTCTAGGGCTGTTTGAGTTCAGTTAGCACTGCTGCCCCCTTTGGACGCTTAGAGAATTGACCTCACTCTCCAAGCAGTTATGATTTATCAAATCAAGACGTATTTGAGGCCAATAAAAGAAAAGGAGAAACAGCACCCCCTGGTGGGTAGGACTGTGTAGTGGAGCAGTGAGCGTTCAGTGACCCCGTGGTGTAAATGACAGTCTGCAGTGCAGGTGAGTTTAGCCCTGATCTCACAGCGCCGCGCGCTGGTATCCCAGCAGGCCGAGCTGCAGACACTGCGGGAAACGCCACTCTGAAGTCTACCACGCTGGGAAGCTTCTACCACCTGCCTCCCTACCTGAAGCTGTACGAGGTCCTGAAGGCCACGCACGCCAACTACAAGGTAACCCCGTCCCCGTCCCTCCGAGCGTCTCCACGTCCTCTGTGGGCTCACCACCTCCACTGGCCAGGCCTGCATGTAGTTATGCTGGTTTATCTTTATTGGGCTGACTGTGTCCCCGCCCCCACCCCACCCCCCCCCGGGTCCCTCCAGGTGACGCTGGACCTCCACAGCGGGGGCGATAAGCTGGGCAGCTTCCTGCGCTCGGCGCTGGACGTCCTGTCCCAGCTGCTGGAGCTGACCACGCTGCAGGACATCGGAAAGGTAGCGGCCCCCGTTACCGTAGCGATCGCCATGGCGCTGTCTCTCGGCCCCGTTCTCACGGCGACCGTCTCTCTCCCTCCGCAGTGCGTGGAGGAGATCCTGGGGTACCTGAAGTCCTGCTTCTCCAAAGAGCCCACCATGGCGACCGTCTGCGTGCAGCAGGTGGGGGGCCGGGATGGGGGGGGGGGGGGGGAGCTCATTACCCAGCATGCACTGGTAGAGTTTTGCGTTTCTGTAGGTCATGTGATTAACGCCCCTGCGTTGTGTTGCGTGCTCAGCTGCTGAAGACCCTGTTCGGGACCAACCTGGCGTCCCAGTACGACGGGTCCTGGTCCCACCCCAGTAAGGCCCAGGGGAAGGCCCTGCGGCTGGGCTCGTCCAGCCTGAGGCCCGGGCTCTACCACTACTGCTTCATGGCCCCCTACACACACTTCACCCAGGCGCTAGCCGACGCTAGCCTGCGCAACATGGTACAGGCCGAGCACGAGCAGGACGCCTCCGGGTGAGAGAGAGAGAGAGAGAGAGACACGCACACACACACACATGCACACACACAATCTCACACACACGCACACACACACACACGCAATCTCACACACACAATCTCACACACGCACACACACACACGCAATCTCACACACACACACACACACACACACACAATCTCACACACACGCGCACACACACACTCACACACACATGCACACACACACACACTCACACACACACATAAGCAGACAGATGTACAGAGAGCAGTCTCATGCATCGCTGGTAAGCCCAGCTGAGTGTCTCTCTGGTACCTGCAGGTGGTTTGATGTGATGCAGAAGGTCTCCAGCCAGCTGAAGTCCAGCATCACTAACGTTACCCGGCAACGGGGGGACAAGGTAAGAGCTGTGCTTTCCCTGTTCAGAGTTCACAGAACTGTGAGGTAGACACAGAGATAAATGTTTCAAACATTTCCTGTGTGATAGGAATTTCCTCCCCCCCCCCCCCAGAACGCCATCCACAATCACATCCGGTTGTTTGAGCCTCTGGTGATCAAGGCCCTGAAGCGCTACACCACCAGCACCTCGGTCCAGCTCCAGCGCCAGGTCCTGGACCTGCTGGCCCAGCTGGTGCAGCTGCGGGTCAACTACTGCCTGCTGGACTCGGACCAGGTCAGCCCGGTCCCTGTCCCTCTTACTCCGGCTGTGAAGAGTTAGAGCGTGATCCCATGAGCCGTTCATGCTTAACACCTTATTAACACTGACATGCACTTACCTCATGCCTCTTGTGCTCTCTTACACTGCAAGTCATTCTGAATTAGAGCGTCTTCTGAATGAATGTAATGTACTGTAATTGAGTCTTTCAGGTGCATTATTGATTATTAAATATTTTCTGCCCTTTTTCATGTTGAATGTCTGGTGCTGCAAGCCATGCTGTGTGAGTGCTTGATGCTAATTCTGTCTGTGCTTCTCAAACGCAGGTCTTCATTGGCTTCGTGCTGAAGCAGTTTGAGTACATCGAGGTCGGCCAGTTCAGGCAAGTGCCTCTCCCATGCTTTCATCTTAGTGTAAAACCTGTCCAGTATTTTATTTTCATCTTACAAGCAGATGAACGCTAGCCATCGGTCTGCAAAAATAGAGGGTTTCTTTCACGCTTGGGTGAAGAATGAAAATGTTAAAGTTAATGATATAACTGATGCTTTTCGGCAAGATGCCTTCATCAATGTTACACATACAAGAGACAAAGCACTTCTTATATACAAAACAATAATATGAGGGAAAATAACAACCAATCTGTAAACGGCTATCAGTATGCAGCTATAATCTCAGCGAAACATTAAGGTTCATGATGATGATGATGATGATGATGATGGACGAAGGCCAGGAGGTGCAGTGTGACCCCAGGACCTTGGGTACTGAACAGTTTGGTTTGCGCTGTGGCGTTTCGAGACGCTCCCTAAACGGGCGCTCTGTGTCGCCGCCCTGCAGGGAGTCGAAGGCCATCATCCCCAGCATCTTCTTCTTCCTGGTGCTGCTGTCGTACGAGCGCTACCACTCCAAGCAGATCATCAGCATCCCCAAGATCATGCAGCTGTGCGACGGCATCATGGCCAGCGGCCGGAAGGCTGTCACTCATGGTAGGCCCCGCCCACCTCGTGCGGAGATTGGTCGGTTTATCCTGTGCTGTGTGCGATTGGTCCGTTTATCCTTCGTTGTGTGATGATTTGTAGGTTCTCCTGCCCTGTGTGTGATTGGTTGGTTTATCCTGCCCTGTGTGTGATTGGTCAGTTTATCCTGCCCTGTGTGTGATTGGCTGTGTCCCTCAGCGATCCCGGCCCTGCAGCCAATCGTGCACGACCTGTTCGTGCTGCGGGGCTCCAACAAGGCGGACGCCGGCCGCGAGCTGGAGACCCAGAAGGAGGTGGTGGTGTCCATGCTGCTGCGGCTCATCCAACATCACCAGGTACACCACCGCCACACTGGTTTCAGGGAGAATAGAGACTGCCTCCCCTCTCCCTGGCTGGTCTCTGGGTGAACAGTGGGACTCTGGGATAGTATTGTGATGCTAATGTTAACTTACAGCACGATGGAGTACTTGGTTGGTTTGAAATGTGACACATGATGTCCATCTGTGTGTGTGTGCACATGTTCGTGCATGTGTTTGTGTGTGTGCGCGTATGTGCGTGTGTGTGTGTTTGTGTACATGCGTGTGCTTGCTGCAGGTGCTGCAGATGTTCATCCTGGTGCTGCAGCAGTGTCACAAGGAGAACGAGGACAAGTGGAAGAGGCTGTCCCGCCAGATCGCTGACATCATCCTGCCCATGATCGCCAAGCAACAGGTGAGTCCTCCTCTCCTGCTATGAGCTCTACTACCACGTCCTAGTATGTTAGCACATGTTAGCACGGGAGCTAAAGGCTGATAGCACGTTAGCATGTGGGCTAAAGGCTGATAGCATGTTAGCACGGGAGCTAAAGGCTAATAGCACGTTAGCACAGGAGGTTTCTAAAGGCTGCTAGCTTGTTAGCACAGGGGCTAAAGACTGATAGCATGTTAGCACAGGAGGTTTCTTAAGGCTGATAGCATGTTAGCACAGGGGCTAAAAGCTGATAGCATGTTAGCACAGGCGCTAAGGGCTGATAGCACGTTAGCTTTCTGCTAAACGCTGAGGTGAACTGAAGGCTGTTGTGACAGTGGTGTCATACTCGCCTGTGCTGCAGATGCTCCTGGACTCCCATGAGGCCCTGGGGGTGCTGAACACCCTGTTTGAGACGGTGGCCCCCTCCTCCCTGCGCCCCGTGGACATGCTGCTGAAAAGCATGTTCGTCACGCCCATCACCATGGTGAGCCCCACCCCCACACTCCATTGACCACTCCCATTAACCCCTTTCCTATCCTAAACTTTCCCCTCCCCTCTTCTCACTTCCACTAGCCCCTCCAGTCCCGCATTCTGTGTCCCAGCTGTGAGTGGGGTCTGGGTGGGGTCTGTGGGTAACTCAGGTGGGGTCTGCGGGTGACTGGGTGGGGCCTGTGGGTAACTCAGGTGGGGTCTGCGGGTGACTCAGGTCCCTGTCCCCCCCCCCTCTCTCCCAGGCGTCGGTGGGGATGGTGCAGCTGTGGGCCTCTGGGATTTTGGCCGTGCTCAGAGTGCTCATCTCCCAGTCCACGGAGGACATTGTCCTGTCCCGCGTGCAGGAGCTCTCCCTGTCCCCGCTCCTCCTCTCCTGTCAGACCGTCCAGAGGCTCCGGGGGGGCGGGCCTCACACTCCCCCTGCTGAGGAGGAGGAGAAGGAGGAGGAAGGGGAGGGGGAACCGCCCCGTCACCTGCCCGAGGAAGCCTTCTCCAGGTGCGCCAGTCAACCACCGCTAGAGCCAGTTCTTAGCTGAACATTCTAATGCTGATGTCACAATCACTGCTGGTTACTGAAAGCAGTGGAGTTCTAGAACACTGACTTAGAATTTTTTTAAAACATTCCAGAAAACCTACTGTTCAAAGGGTTAAATGTATAATAGGTAAATGTAGGTAAACCGAGCACTAGGTACACTTTAGTGGTAGGAAGATGGTGAGCGTTGTTGGGCTGAATGGCCTGTTCTCGTCATTATGTTATGTTAATGAATTGAGCTGTAGCCCACCAGCGCCCCCTGGTGGGCTGGGGCTCTGCGCTGTTGGGGGCTGAGACTCTGGGCGTGGCCCACAGGTTCCTGCTCCAGCTGGTGGGGGTTCTGCTGGAGGACATCGCCACCAAGAGGGTGAAGCTGGACCTGAGCGCAGAGCAGCACACCTTCTACTGCCAGCAGCTCGGAACCCTTCTCATGTGCCTCATCCATGTCTTTAAATCAGGTTAGCGCCCCCTACTGGCCTGTCTCATTCACATCTTTAAATCAAGTAAACGTGTCAGTCATGCTTCCACAGGTGTGTCTCATTCCCGGCTTGTCGATCTGCCATTTTCACATTTTTTTCATGGTTTTTTCCAGGCATGTTCCGGCGGATCACGGCGGCCGCCACCAGGCTGCTGAAGGCGGAGGGTGGCGAGGCTGGCGGGGGGGGCGGGGGCACCTTCTACACCCTGGAGGGGCTGAACTGCATGGTGCAGTCCCTCATCACCACCCACCCCTCCCTGGTGCTGCTCTGGTGCCAGCTCCTCCTGGTCATCGACTACACCAACTACACCTGGTGGTCCGAGGTGCACCAGACGCCCAGGTAGGGCCCCGCACGTTTCGGATGGGGGTGCTCGTTGATGGGGGCGCTGTTTGGGAGGAGCCCCGGGTAAGCTGCTCGTTGATGGGGGGGTTCGCTCTGTCCCCAGGAGGCACAGCCTGTCCCGTACCAAGCTGCTGAGCCCCCACCCCTCCACAGACGGCGAGGAGGAGCGGCCGGAGGCCAGGCTGGCCGTGTGCAACCAGGAGATCGTCCACCGGGGGGCGCTCATCCTCTTCTGCGACTACGTGGTGAGCTCAGGGGTCCCTCTGGGGTCCCTCTGGGGTCTATCAGGGGTCCCTCCGGAGTTCGAGCGACTAACGCACACGAAGGGCAGTTTGGTTAGGAATCATTTACCCCATGCAGTTCCCATCCTAAACCTGCCCCTTTCCTTTCTGACCCGTTCTATTAGCCCCCCTTCTACTGCCCCTACAGCCTCCCCCTGCTTTGGGCCTAAGGACACATATAGATGAGAGTAGCTGATTCAGCCCTTCTAGGTGTGCTAATCGCCTGCTTGCCGGAGCAGATCCAGCACGTTTGCAGGCGTGGGCTTGAATCCCCCGAGGATCTCTGCCTGTACTCTGACCTGGCAGGCTGCTCTATGCATTCACTCTGTTTAAAATAGATCCTCATATCTGTGAGGAATTCCCTGTGGGCTCTTTCACCTGTACCCTGTGGTTCTACAGACAGGTCCCAATCTGAATAGCCTTTGGATGTTCATGTTATTCACTTCTTAAAAATTTCAAATCCTTGATCAATTCCTCCCTTAGTCTCCTCTGAAGACTTTAGTCAAAATTAACCTCTGTGATTCTGTTAGATAATAAGACCCAGTGAATGTGTTTATTTGGACATAAATAAGCATGAAAATAAGGCCTTATAAGTGCCTTTGATTTGGGGCACTTGGAACTTCAAAATAAACATTTCTGTTGACAAAATGACATCAGGCTGTAATTAGCTGCAGTTCATTGAGTTCAGTGAGCTTCCTGTTCCTGTCCTGCTCGCAGTGCCAGAACCTGCACGATTCCGAGCACCTCACCTGGCTCATCGTCAACCACGTGCGCGACCTGATCAACCTGTCCCATGAGCCTCCAGTGCAGGACTTCATCAGCGCCATCCACCGGAACTCTGCCGCCAGCGGCCTGTTCATCCAGGCCATCCAATCATGCAGCCTGCCATGGAACCCTCCCTCCTCCCCTTCAGCCCCCGCCTCTCGCTCTCTCCTCTCTCCCTTCCTCTTCTCTCTCCCCTCTCTCTCTCTCTCTCTCTGTCCTTATCCCTCCATCTCTCCTGCCATGTACGGTATGGAGCCCTGTGGAATGACTGTGTGCAGTAGTAGTGTTGTGTTATGGGGTGTGTGTGTACCTGTACACAGGTGTACAGTAGCACAGTGTTAAGTGAAGGGGTGTGTTCCTGTACCTGTGCACAGCCCACCATGCTGAAGAACACGCTGCAGTGTCTGGAGGGGATCCACCTCAGCCAGTCGGGGGCGCTGTTGATGCTGTACATGGACAAGCTGATCAGCACGCCGTTCCGCGTGCTGGCGCGCATGGTGGACACGCTGGCCTGCAGGAGGGTGGAGATGCTGCTGGCCGAGACGCTGCAGGTAGGGGGCGCTGTGTCACACACACACACACACACACACACACACGCTCTTACACACACGCACACACATACACACACACACACACACACACACACACGCTCTTACACACACACGCACACACATACATGCTCTTACACACACACACGCTGGCCTGCAGGAGGGTGGAGATGCTACTCGCTGAGGCGCTGCCTATCTCACTCTCTCTCTCTCTCTCTCTTTGTCACACACTTCCTTTTTCTCCTCTTCTCCTCCAGAACAGCACAGCTCAGCTGCCAGTGGAGGAACTGGACCGGATTCAGGAGCACCTCCAGAACACTGGCCTGGCTCAGAGGTACGGTCTGCGGCTGTGTCTCCCGCCTGCGCACACCCCCCCACCCCCCCGCACACACGGAAGGTTCCGGAAACGCTCGCCCTGCGCCCTCGCGGACCGCACCGCCCGTCACACGTGTCCCTTCTGCCCCCCGTGTCCCTCAGGCACCAGAGGCTGTACTCCCTGCTGGACAGGTTCAGGGCTTCCGTTGCCGAGGATACGTGTAGCCCCTCCCCTCCCATCACCCCACACCCCCTGGATGGGGATCCTCCTCCCGCCCCAGAGACCGTCGTGGCCAATAAGGTAAGAGCTGAGCCCTGCCCCCCCCCCCAATCATTAAATGGTGTTAAATAAAGAAGCAAATTCACCATTCAATTAAAGTGTACTTTCTATTTTTCGGTTATGTGATAATTTGTCAGTAGCACAGTGGTAGCAGCACATGGAGCCTTGTGTGTGTGTGTGTATGTCATTGTGTGTGTGTTAATGTTGTGTATGTGTGCGTGCGCAGGACTGGTTTGTACTGCTGGTGTTTATGTTAATGTGTGTGTGAGTGTGGTGGTTGTAGTTGGTGTGTGGGTGTTGTGTGTAAGTGTTGTGTTCTGAGTTAATGAGTGTGTGTGTGCACACGCAGGACTGGTTTGTGCTGCTGGTGAAGTCTCAGTGTTTCCTGCGCACCGACGCCGCCCTGCTGGAGACCACAGACCTGCTGACCAAACTGCCCCAGAGTGACCTCGCCTCCATCATGGCTTCAGCGGTACGGCGCGCGTGTTAGTGATGCGTTTCCTGCTTTAGTAATGCGTTTCCTGCTTTGGTGATGCGTTTCCTGTTTTAGTAATGCTGCGTACGGCCTCGCTGGGCTGGGAGTGCTGTAATGGGTTGGTGATGTAATGGTAATGGGTGTGGTTGGTGATGTAATGGGTTGGTGATGTAATGATAATGGTAGGTTTATTCCCTCAGGAGTTTAACCTGAGCCTGCTGTCCCCGTGCCTGACTGTGGGGGCTCAGCGTCTGTCCCGTGGACAGGGGGGCGTGTTTCTGGAGACGTCCCTGCAGGCCATGCTGGACCGCCTCTCCGGCCTCCTGCAGCTCCTGCCCGTCCCGCACCAGCCCTTCCTGCCCCCCTCCGACCCCGGCCCCACCCCCTCCGCCTACTGGGACAAGCTCGCCGACGTCTACGGTGAGCCTGCGGAACCACGAGGCCCCGCCTCCTTCCCCACACGTCAAAAACTAATCTGATTGGCTCCCTTTCTCTCTCTCTGCAGGAGAGCCAGGTTTGTACCAGACGGTGGTGAGTCTGTGCAGAGCCCTGGGGCAGTACCTGCTGGCCCTCCCCACGCTGCCCCTATCCATGCAGATTCCTCGAGAGAAGGAGGCCCTGATCACCAGGTTCACCACGCTGGCCCTGGAGGTGAGCGCTCGTGCAGGCTAACCGCTAACCGGCTAACAGCTAAAGGGCTAACGACTAACCGGCTAACAGCTAAAGGGCTAACCGGCTAAAGGGCTAACAGCTAACTGGCTATATAAGTTTTATTTTTTTATTTTCTTCCCAATCACAGTTTGAATGAGAAGGAAAAAAGTGGCATTTATTTGTAAGTCAAAGTGAACAACAAACTGTGTGTGTGGGTGTGTGTTTTACTCGCAGTGAGTAAAAACAGGGCAGTCTGAGTGGTTAGAGTGCAGTGCAGTGCATTGTGGGTAAAAGCTGTGTGTTGTGGTCTCTTTTCTCCAGGCAGTGATGTGGTGTGTCCTACAGGACCAGGTGTAGAGTGCAGTGCATTGTGGGTAAAAGCTGTGTGTGTTGTGGTCCCTCTCCTCCAGGCGGTGACGTGGTGTGTCCTGCAGGACCAGCGTAGAGTGCAGTGCAGTGCATTGTGGGTAAAAGCTGTGTGTTGTGGTCTCTCTCCTCCAGGCGGTGACGTGGTGTGTCCTGCAGGACCAGGCGCTGCTCAGTCTGGACCTGCAGGCGGTTCTGTGCTGCTGCTGCCTGGCGCTGCAGCAGACTCCCCTCTGGAACCTTCTGTCCTCCGTGCCGTACGCGAGCCGCACCTGCTCGCTCGTCCAGTGCGTGCGGCTGCTCGTCTGCGCAGGTCAGCCACGCCCGCCGCCAGCCGGGCTGCACGCGCTCCTTACAGCTGTGACTGTTCGATCAGTGGCAGACTGGTTCTCAGTTCTAGGGTTCTAAGGTTCTAGGGTCCTGAGGTTCCCATGGTAATGTGACTGTGTTCCCTCAGTGGCTGTGGAGCCCGGAGACCAGCTCCTGAGGCCCTCCCGGAGGAGGTCGGCCCGGGACGGAGGCGCAGAGGAGGACCAGGTGGACACGCCTTCAAAAGACAGTGAGTCCCGCCCCCTTACAGCCCCTCCTGGAGTCCTGCTCCCTGTAAGGTTTCTTCTGATTGGTCACCCTCTAAATGATCACTCCACTAAGTGGAAATGTCATCTCACTTCCACAATAAACATGGTTTCTAAATGACTAGTGTAAAGTTCTCCTGTGGAGGGTAGTATAAGAACTGTTGTGTTCAGGATTTAGAAACCTTAAATGTTATAAAGCAGTAAAGTGCCTGATTATAATTATTTCTTGGTAGTTTTTGGTCTCTGTGTGTGTGCACCTGTTTGTGTGTCTCACCCTCTGCTGTTGACGTGCTCTGTGTGTGTCAGATCTGTGTGTGAAGAGGGCTTGTGAGGTCATGTCTGAGCTGGTGGAGAGTCTTCAGAGCGTCCTGGCGGTGGGGCACCCCAGGAACAGCAGGGTCCCCCACTTCCTCACCCCCACCCTGCGCAACATCATCATCAGCCTGGCCAGGCTGCCCCTGGTCAACAGCTACGCAAGAGTGCCCCCGCTGGTAAGAGTGGGAAGTGTGTGTGTGCGTGTGTGTGTGTGTGTGTGCGTGCAGGTGTGTGTGTGTGCATGTGCATGTGCGTGCGTTCCTAATGCTCCTGTGTGCGGCCCGCAGGTCTGGAAGTTGGGCTGGTCCCCCAGGCTAAGTGGAGAGCTGGGCACGGTGTTGCCGGAGATCCCTGTGGAGTTCCTGCAGGAGAAGGAAGTCTTCAGGGAGTTCCTGTACCGCATCAACATCCTGGGTATGGGAAACAGGAAATGGGAAGTGTCTAGCACTCAAAAGACAATATTGAATCATAGTGTCCCGCCATCACAACTTTAGGATCAGACTTGGTTGATCTGACAGATGTTGACAGATAATGTTGACCTCTGTGTGCTGTGTGCAGGGTGGAGCAGCCGGACGCAGTTCGAGGAAACCTGGGCAACGCTGCTGGGAGTGCTGGTCACTCAGCCAATCAACACGGACCAGGAAGAGGAGAGCCACCCGGAGGTGAGGCCACGCCCCTTTGAGAATGTATCATGGTAAAGCTACATGCGCAGTGTTGCGTGTGTACCGCGCGTCTGTGACGCGATGCGCCGTGTTGCCCGCGGCAGGAGGACCTGGAGCGGACGCAGATCAACGTCCTGGCGGTGCAGGCCATCACGTCGCTGGTGCTGAGCGCCATGACGCTCCCCGTGGCGGGAAACCCGGCGGTCAGCTGCCCGGAGCAGCAGCCGCGCAACAAGGCCCTCAAAGCGCTGGACACGCGGTAAATACGCCCTGCTGGGATAGTACATCTACTGAGAACCCTATGTGCTGTGTTGTGATTGGCTGGGCCATTGTGGCTGTGCTGTGATTGACCAGGCACCCTGTGTGCTGTGACTGGCTGCGCCATTGTGTGCTGTCATTGGCCAGACACCCTGTGTGCTGTGCTGTGATTGGCCGGGCCATTGTGTGCTGTGATTGGCAAGGCCCTTGCGTGCTTTGCTGTGATTGGCTGAGCTTTTGCGTGCAGAAGGTTGTGAGTAAAATGGCTGCCGCTCTGTTGCTCTGAGGTTCGGGAGGAAGCTGCACGTGATTCGTGGCATCGTGGAGCAAGAGATCCAGGCCATGGTGTCAAAGAGGGACACACGCAGCCACCTCAGCCTGGGACCCGTGCCCTCCCTCTCGCTTCTGCAGGTACCCCCTCGCCCCTCTCCCTCTGTCCAATCAGGCAGTGGGGCTGTACTGACTCTGGCCCCCCTCTCTCCCTCTGTCCAATCAGCTCTCTCCCTCTGTCCAATCAAGCAGGGGCGTTGATTGCTCCTCTCCTCTGTCCAATCGCTTCCCTCTGTCAACGGCAGTGGCGACTGACTGCCTCTCCCTCTGTCCAATCAGGCAGTGGGGCTGTATTGACCATATTTAAATGATTGTGTTTGTGATATTCTGGTATATATGAGTGCTGGTGATCTAGTGATTATCTTGTCTGTCACAGAGCTGTTTCAGTACAGGTGTATGAGGGACCAGTGAGAGGGGTGATGTGTGAGTGTGTTAGTGTTGATATTGGAGTGTTAAAGGCTGTTAAAATACAGGTAATATGAGTGTGAGGGCAGGTGAGAGAGAATATCAGTGCTGATGAGGTCACTGTATGACATCACTATGCAGTATGTACTGCGCTGCTGCTGTAATGTCAGGGGGCGTGTCTTTCAGGAGTGCTCATCAGCCACGAGAAGCTGCTCCTCCAGATCAACACGGAGAGGGAGATGGGCAACATGGACTACAAACTGGGACAGGTGAGAGCGTCGCATGGCGAGGCCCGGGGGCTTGTGCGGTCGTGTGTCATTGTGTCTGACACTGTCTGATGTCCGCTGCACTCGCAGTCCTGTATGAGTGTGAAGTCTGAGCCTCGGTCCTCCGTCTCCCGGCAACAGGTCTCCATCCACTCGGTGTGGCTGGCCAATAGCATCATTCCCCAGAGGGAAGAGGCCTGGGACGAGGAAGAGGAGGATGAGACTGACAACCCCGGAATGGGGTCACCCCCCACCTCCCCCTCCAACTCCAGGTGAGTCTCGCTTTCTCCCTCCCACTCTCCCTCTCCCACCCTCTCTCTCTCTCTCTCTCTCTCTCTCTCTCTCTCTCTTTCTCCCTGACGCTCTCTCCCCCCCTCTCAGAAAGCACCGTGCGGGGGTGGATGTGCACTCCTGCTCCCAGTTCCTGCTGGAGCTGTACAGCCAGTGGATCCTGCCTGGCAGCCCCAACAGCCGCAAGAGTCCGGTGGTCCTGATCAGCGAGGTGGTGCGCTCGGTGAGTGTGCCGCCCGTACCGCCAGTCTGAGCCGTAGCCATGGTCGCGCTCGCAATCTGAGCCCGTACCGCCAGTCTGACGACGCGTTGAGCCGTACGCCAGTCTGAGCTAGCCAATCTGCGGCCCTTCACAGACCGGAACCACAGTCAAAGTGTTCATTTTATTCTGTTCCCTCCCTCCACAAACAGGAACCAGAGTCAATTACATACACAGGAAGCAGAGTCAGTGTGTTGCACTCATTGTGTCCCCCCCCCCTTGCACATACAGGAAGCAGAGCCAGTGTCACACATTGGTTCCCTGATACACAGGAAGCAGAGCCAGTGTGTCACACGCATTGTGTTCCCCCCTTGCATACACAGGAAGCGGAGCCAGTGTGTCACGCTCATTGTGTTCCCCCCTTGCATACACAGGAAGCAGAGCCAGTGTGTCACGCTCATTGTATTCCCCCCTTGCATACACAGGAAGCGGAGCCAGTGTGTTGCACTCATTGCGTTCCCCCCTTGCATACACAGGAAGCAGAGCCGGTGTGTCACACTTACAGGAAGCAGAGCCAGTGTGTCACGCTCATTGTGTTCCCCCCTTGCATACACAGGAAGCAGAGCCAGTGTGTCACGCTCATTGTGTTCCCCCTTTCCAAGCGGAGCTGTTGTTTGGTCTCTCCTGCAGCTGCTGGCCGTGTCGGACCTGTTCACGGAGCGGAGCCAGTTTGAGATGATGTTCCACACGCTGTCCGAGCTGCAGAAGGTCCACCCGGCCGAGGACGAGATCCTCCACCAGTACCTGGTCCCTGCGGTCTGCAAGGCTGCCGCCGTCCTGGGAATGGTGAGAGGGTAACCGTGACAACCATCGCCAAAGTTCCGACTGGGCTGCCACGTGACTGAAGTGCATGATTTATGTTGAATGATTTTATTGATGTTTTCGCAGGAGTGACGGCGGCATTTTGGATGCTAGTGGCAGTTCTGATGCTTTATTGGCAGTATTGATCTGTGTGTTGATCAGTCAATGGTGACACCAAACTGACCCCCCCCCCCGTGGCTAATTATAACCTCAGCAGCTCAGTGTACTGCGAGCCCCAGGGGGGGTTATGTCTGTTTTTTATTCACTGAGCAAACAGCTTAATCTGGAGAAAATATTGCAGCTACCTACTGCATGTATGTTAGTATGGACTTAATCATACTTTTGTGTTTCTATCATGTCACAACTTGCGTTCTTTTATTTTTTTACATCAACCTGCATAGGGATGAAAATGAGCCCTAAATGGCTCGATCTGGCACATTTCGCATTGTGTTTATTAATGAGCATTGCTCCTGTTTTTAAATGAATAAAGTTAAACGGGTCATTGTCTCTCAGGACAGGGTGGTGGTTAGGGTTAGGGTTAGATGAATAAAGTTAACCGTGTGATGGTCTCTCAGGACAGGGGTGGTTGGCGTGAAGACCGTGTGAGGCTCACTGGTGAGTACGCGCTGAACAGTTACGCGATGGCCCAGGACGGGCGCTGGGCAGGGGGGTCCTGAGTCCGGAGTGGTGACTGGTTGGAGGAAAACAGCCAGACAGCTGATCCCTCACCATCAGCGAGTAACCTGCTGCACACACCCTGCCATCCGCTCGCGCACTGAGTCGTACCCATGCACACTGCTGGAAACTGCGCACCGTCAGCCTGATCTGACACCATCACACACCTGCTGACCAACCTGCGCACCGTCGCACAGTGAGTCTGTAACACACACACACTCACTCACTCACACACACACACACACTCACACGCACACACCTGCTGACCAACCTGCGCACCGTCGCACAGTGAGTCTGTAACACGCACACACACGCACACACACACGCACACACACACTCACACCTCACACACCTCCTCACCAACCTCGCACCCTCAGCACAGTACTCCTCAACACACACACACACACACTCACACTCCGGCCCCTTTTGGTGAGCCTGCTGGCTGATCAGACGGTAATGTCGGGTGAGAGGTGCCCGTCAGCGCCCCCCTCCCCTGCTGCCCACCTCTCTGAAAATAAACACTGCTGATCAGTCTGATTGAGAGGCGGGCGGCGGGCGTCTGTCCAGGGCTATTCACTAAGGCGTGTTAATGAGCGCTAAGCGCTAAGGGCTTCCTGAACAAGCTGTATGTATGGGTTTCATATCAGTATCTATGATACAGTATTTTATAGCGTAATAAAAGCTTTTATGGTAGTTTATGACAGGAATCATATTTTATGCTGTGAAAGTTTGTGGTGATGGACTGTGTGGGTGTGTGTGTGTATGTGTGTGTGCCTCTGTGTGTGTGTGTTTATTGCAGCTGCGTCAGTCTGCACAACCAGCACCACATCCTGGTCATGTGTGCGGCGGCCTTCTACCTGATGGAGAACTACTCGCTGGACGTGGGGTCAGAGTTCACTGCCAGCATCATCCAGGTGAGGGCGGAGTCAGGGGAAGGGGGCGGGGCTCGCTAGGCCAGGGGCCGGTTTAGCACTGGCCCTCTCTGTCACCCTCACGCTAGGAGCCGCCATCTTTGGAAAGGAGAGCTGAAGGCATCCGGAGGTTTCCGCCCAGTGAGGCGTGGCACGGAACCTTCCGGAACTCTGACTCATGCAGCACGACACATGTGGCACACGGCGTCTGTGTCACGCCTACCTCGCCTGTCTCATGCCAACGCCGCTACGTCGCGCGCGAGCGTGGCCGCTGCCGCAGTCTGAGTCAGCCGCAGTTATTTTGGGCTTGAGGAGGAGTTTAACCGGCACCAACTGTTTCTGAAAAAGAGGAATAAGAGAATAAGATCCCAGCAGCCGAGGCGTGGAATGTCACATTAACCGTTTCCCTCCTCCCCCCCTCCCCCGCAGGTGTGCGCAGTGATGGTATTGGCCAGTGAAGAGGCCACGCCCTCGGGGGTGTACCACTGTGTGCTGCGGGGCCTGGAGCGCCTCCTGCTGTCCGAGCAGCTGTGCCGTCTGGACGGGGAGGCGCTGGTCAAGCTGAGCGTGGACCGGGTCAACATGCCCAGCCCCCACCGAGCCATGGCCGCCCTGGGGCTGATGCTGACCTGCATGTACACAGGTAACCTCACAAACACACACACGCACACACACGCACGCACGCACATACACGCGCACGCACGCATACACACACACACACACACACTCGCACACGCACACGCACACACACACACACACGCACACACACACACGCGCGCACGCACACACATACGCACGCGCGCACACACGCGCACACACACACACGCACACACACAGGGGCTGATGCTCACCTGCATGTACACAGGTAACCAGAGCCCTCCCTCCTCACCTGTGCACAGGTTCATAGGTGTTCTGTCTCTTCCTCAGGTAAGGAGAAATGCAGCCCCAGCCGGACGGCCGACGCAGACACTGCGGCCCCCGACACAGAGTCCGTCATCGTGGCCATGGAGAGAGTCTCTGTGCTGTTCGACAGGTACACGCGTCTCTGTGCTGTTTGACAGGTACACGCGTCTCTGTGCAGTTTGACAGGTACACGCGTCTCTGTGCTGTTTGACAGGTACATGCGTCTCTGTGCTGTTCGACAGGTACACAAGTCGCTGTGCTGTTTGACAGGTACACGCGTGTCTGTGCTGTTTGACAGGTACACGCGTCTCTGTGCTGTTTGACAGGCACACGCGTGTCTGTGCTGTTTGAAAGTTACACGCGTGTCTGTGCTGTTCGACAGGTACACGCGTGTCTGTGCTGTTCGACAGGTATACGCGTCTCTGTGCTGTTCGACAGGTACACGCGTGTCTGTGCTGTTTGACAGGTACACGCGTCTCTGTGCTGTTTGACAGGTACACGCGTCTCTGTGCTGTTTGACAGGTACACGCGTCTCTGTGCTGTTCGACAGGTACACGCGTCTCTGTGCTGTTCGACAGGTACACGCGTCCCTGTGCTGTTTGACAGGTACACGCGTCTCTGTGCTGTTTGACAGGTACACGCGTCTCTGTGCTGTTCGACAGGTACACGCGTCTCTGTGCTGTTCGACAGGTACACGTGTCTCTGTGCTGTTCGACAGGCACACGCGTCTCTGTGCTGTTCGACAGGTACACGTGTCTCTGTGCTGTTCGACAGGCACACGCGTCTCTGTGCTGTTCGACAGGCACACGCGTCTGCCCTCTCCTGTAGGGGCCCTGTCAAACATGCTGATATCAGCCTGTTCAAAGAGACACTGTGATTAGTCCAAATCCAGAGCATGTGATGCTGTTTATCCAATCATTGAATGCTTCACATGGCTTACCCTGTACTACATGCTTAGTGACGCATCATGCACAGTGACCAGCGCAGGTTCTATCAGCGATGGCTCGCCTGCTGAATTTGTGCGCTGGCGATGCGCTGCTCTTCCAGGATACGGAAGGGCTTCCCCTTCGAGGCGCGGGTGGTCTCCAGGATCCTGCCCCAGTTCCTGGACGACTTCTTCCCTCCACAGGATGTGATGAACAAGGTCATCGGGGAGTTCCTGTCCAACCAGCAGCCTTATCCCCAGTTCATGGCCACCGTGGTCTACAAGGTGAGTGGCTTAGCGACAGACGGATATCATTAAACTAGTCAACGGATGATTGGCTGCCTCTGATCGGCTGTCTCTGATTGGCTGTCTTCAGCTTCTTGGGTCTGTATTCACATGTAATTGTGTACTGGACATCCTGTGAATAAAAGCAGAATGTGGCCCCTGAGTGAGAGGCGGCTGGAGGACTCGGGTGAGAGCAGGAGGGAGCTGAGTCTGGCCCTCCACTCTTCTGCCCCTTCATGTTAGGGCCGTTGGTTTGCTGCTTTGACCTGCTCTGCACAGCAGCTTCCCCGCTGGGGCGATACGGGTTCGATTCGCTGGGGCTGGAGTCGCTCTCCGGGGCAGACCGCGTAGGGCGCAGGTTTCAGGCGTGTTTCGGCGGGAAGGCGTGTCAGCGCCCGCGTGACTCCGCCCCCCCTCTCTAACCCAGGTGTTCCAGACGCTGCACGCTACGGGACAGTCCTCCATGGTGCGGGACTGGGTCCTGCTCTCCCTCTCCAACTTCACCCAGAGGACCCCCGTCGCCATGGCGATGTGGAGCCTGTCCTGCTTCTTCGTCAGCGCCTCCACCAGCCAATGGATCTCTGCACTGTATCCTCCCCAAAAACACCCATACACCAATACACCCATACTGCACTGTATCCTCCCCAAAACACCCATACCCATACTGCACTGTATCCTCCCCAAAAACACCCATACAACCATACACCCATACTGCACTGTATCCTCCCCAAAAACACCCATATACCAATACACCCATACTGCACTGTATCCTCCCCAAAAACACCCATACACCAATACACCCATACTGCACTGTATCCTCCCCAAAAACACCCATACACCAATACACCCATACTGCACTGTATCCTCCCCAAAAACACCCATACCCATACACCAATACACCCATACTGCACTGTATCCTCCCCAGAAACACCCATACCCATACACCCATACACCCATACTGCTCTACACTCCCTCAATACACCATGGAGCAGGGATGACCAACCATTTCTGGAGATCTGCCATCCTGTAGGTGTTTACTCCAACCCTGACAGGGCACACCTCATTCAACAGCCAGAGATCGCACTGAGCTGCTAATAGAATCAAGGGGGGCAGATTAGGGTTAAAATGAAAACCTACAGGAGGGTAGATCTCCAGGAACAGGGTGTGGCATGCCGGATATAGAGGGTGTAGCTGTGCTTCAGAGGGACACTGGTGTCAGCCTGTACCTCCCTTAACCCCCTTCACCCCCAGCCTGCCCCATGTGATCAGCCGAATGGGCAAGTCGGACGTGGTGGACGTCAACCTCTTCTGCCTGGTGGGCTTGGACTTCTACCGGCACCAGATCGACGAGGAGCTGGACCGCCGGTCCTTCCAGTCGGTGTTCGAGGTGGTGGCCTCGCCGGGGGGGCCATACCACCGGCTGCTCTGCTGCCTGCAGGGCGTTCCCCGGGTCACCTCGTTCTGACCGAGTGCCCTGTGGACAGACAGACGGACAGAGGGAGAGACAGAGAGAGAGGGAGGGCGTGAAAGCCAGAGAAACGCAGGCTGACTGACTGACTGACTGACTGACTGACGGACGGACGGACAGACTGACGGACTGACTGACGGACGGACGGACGGACTGACTGACGGACGGACAGACTGACGGAGAGATTCAGCCACACGGACCGAGCGACTCTCTGCTCCCTCCGGGCTCTTCCTGCTCGCTGAACCACAGACGGAAGATAAAACTGGAGCGCGAGAGCGTGCTCACGCATTTCCCCCCGAGGGAACACTGAAGCCATGTCACAGAGACAGAGGATGTTCTATATTTAAAGAATTAAGGAAAATAATTCTATTTTTTTGGTGCTTTTTTTTTGTTACAGAAGACTGAAAAGATTGTAAAATGATAAAGGGCTGTCCACAGGAAGGACTAAAACCCTGTTTGATAGAGTCAATTTGAGATTTTTAATTCCATTTTACCCTTCAATGTTGAGAGTATGAGAACAAGGAAAGCAGAGGTTAAATATTCCTCTCCAAATAAAATGCTTACAGTATGTGGCCATATTGATGGCTGAGAACGCCACAGGCAAGAGGAACAGTCACAGTTGGCATGTTTCAGTTTCTACATTCCCTACACGTTATTTGGCATTATGTATATTTGTATCTGAACAAAAACAAGCAAGTTTGTTATTTTTAATTTCTCTGTATGATCATGCTCGGGATGTGTGATGCGATGGTACTGCCTGGATGCATCTCTGAATGATTTATCTTTACGATTACGATTTAGTGCAAAATGCACTGGTGTGAAACACACTGCGCATGCTGTTCTGGGTCTAAGAGCAGAAAATCAGTACTGGAATGAGTAAAAACAGAGTTTCTGAATGTTTCCCCCTTTTCCAAACTGCACATGATCATGAGTGCCGGAGTTTGCACCTTCTCTGTGTCGTCTGAAATGTCCTCATTAGAACCCTAACTGTCCACGATAATCAGTAATTAAACTACTGAACTGGTACAGCATCGCTTGTGCTTAAACCGCGGCTACACAGGTGAGCGTATGTCCCCATTTAAAATGGATGTTTTAATGGGTGGTGCTTAGCTGTAAATACACGTCTTACACGGAGACTGAATGTTTTCATATAATGCACCTGAAGCATGCTACACCTTGCTTTTAAATGAAATTTTAAATGTATGATTTTTCTTTTGTTTTTATGTTGCGTTGGGCAGACTTATCCGAGACTGCTGATGCGGGGGGGCGCGGGACGTGGTTGCCATGGGAACATAGTCCTGGGGTGGCAGCAAAATCTGTTCAGCCCTTTTTTTGCATTTTTCTGATCTTTAATTCACATTTCCTTCTTTCAGCAACGTGGAAACACCCCACATTCATCTCAGTGACCAAATTCAGCCCGTTTGCATTTAGACGTGAGGTTCACATGGATAAAAAGTCTTAAGACAGCTTTGTGTGTCACCCTGAAGATCTAATCACTAATCACCGAATGCTCGTCATTATGAGCACCTCGTGGGATTGGTTAATTTTACTGTGAGGAGTGATGTAACGGGTTTGTCTGACTCGTAGTATGAGTCAGTGTGCTGCCTTAATGCAGTAAGTGGGAGGATAAGCAGTCCTACGTCGTTGCTGGTTTTCAAGAATCATGTAACTTAGGTTACCGAGTGAAGAATAGGCTGGTGCTCATACCCCTGGGTCACTTCTTGAGAGAGGCCAGGTTCTGGTTACAGGAACCTCTCCATATCCTTACTTAGCAGTTTACCGCATTTGCAAGCAATCGTGCCGAAAAATGTTTTTCCTCTCAGAAGATTTTCCTTTATTATTAGGTTATTAGATTTTTTATGAATTTGACTAGATGTTGCACCTGCAGGATTATTTTTGTATTCCGGGCACGTCAGTGTGCCTCTTCCTCTCCTGCTGGATCCATTGATCAGCTGACCTCATGTCACGGTGAAAAGTGTTCAGACATTCCCATAATTCCTTGCTTCAGGGAAGATGGAGGGATTGGTGGATTTGGTACTGCTCAGGTTCAGATGGTAGTCTTTTTTTGGGGTGGGGTGGGGGGTGGGGTGCAGGGTGGGTGGAATTTTATACATTATTTTTTTTATTTGTCAGTCCATTCATATTTAAGTTTTTGTATTTGATCAAATGGGCAGGGAGTCCCGGTGTGCTCTGGTCAGGTATACCTCAGGTGTGCTCTGGTCAGGTGTGCCTCAGGTGTGCTCTGGTCAGGTATACCTCAGGTGTGCTCTGGTCAGGTGTGCCTCAGGTGTGCTCTGGTCAGGTATACCTCAGGTGTGCTCTGGTCAGGTGTGCCTCAGGTGTGCTCTGGTCAGGTATACCTCAGGTGTGCTCTGGTCAGGTGTGCCTCAGGTGTGCTCTGGTCAGGTATATCTCAGTCAGGTATGCTCTGGTCAGGTGTGCCTCAGGTGTGCTCTGGTCAGGTATATCTCAGTCAGGTATGCTCTGGTCAGGTGTGCCTCAGGTGTGCTCTGGCCAGGTGTGCCACACACACACTCACACACACACTGGCAGGTGTGTTAACGGGAGCGCTGGCTCGTCTGTATGTGCAGTCTGGGCGGGGTCTGCTGCTCAATGAGGATGCAGCTCCTGAGCCCCCCTACAGGACCCCGCTGTCCCTCCGCTTTCTTACTGCAAGAAAAGACTGGATATAATTAACTATGTCTTATTTTAATTCTGTAAGTGACTGGAAAATATCATGTCAAAAAAATAATAAAGTGTTTTAAAGAATACGGATATGTGGTATAAATTTCTGTTAGCGTAAGCTCTTTTGTGCTAACGCAGTTCACTGAAACTAACTTGTGGTGAGGACTGTACAGCCTGATATAGGCCATGCATGGCTTCAGTATGGCTGATGAATACATCAAATTGAAACACAACTTTAGCTGAAATTGACAGACTGAAAGATTTTTGGTGAAAAATGGTAGATGATCGAACAACTGGACAGTCTTAATTAGTTTAATTGCTTGTTTTGGATCTTTTACCTCCATTGTGTTTCTCTTTCTTTTTAATGCTGCAGTGCTGTATGAACTCCATTTGTCGGTTGCATCTCTTTGTAAAATCCTCATAAATCTTTAAATGTCTCCTCTGGCCAGAAATGAGTTTCACAGTTCTTGTCCATCTTAACCGTATCATGTATTTCTCAGTTGCACCCTGGGTAAGAGTGGAGGTGGTATTAATTACGGTTCCCTTATCCAGGGCAAAAAGCACGCAGCTTTCCTTACTACAGCAAACATATATAATATCAAGTTGAATTCAGTCTGTTTAATGCTTTAAGGTGTAAAATAACAAATAGTCAATTAGAATGTTGTAACATGTAACATTCTAATGCTGATGAAACAATCACTGCTGGTAACTGAAAGGAGTGGAGTTCTAGAACTCTGACTTAGAAATTTGGAGAGAAAAAAATCCAAAAAACTTGCTCGTCAAGGAGCTAAAATACTGATTTAGATCTGGCTCTGTTAAAAGCATGCTGAGTACTGGGGGCAGTCCAATTTTTTTGTTATGGTGATACTCTAAAATGTAAAGGCTTGGTTATAAAATAATAAATGCATGATTGAAAGAATGTCAACAATAAACAAAGAACCTGGAAAGACTCAATAGGCCAGAATGTCCACCACTGGAATGCCAAGAACATTGGGATTCCGTATTGGAATTAATATGCGTGCGTTTACATGTATGAAAAATTGGAAGAACATATTCTACTGAGGAACTGCAAGTTGTACCAAAAAAAAAGACAAGAAAAAACATAAATAAGCATTGACAATAATGGGTTAACAAAATACAGCCATGGGATAGCCCTGCTAAGGGGAGGGATGGGATAGGTCAAGTTATCACATGACCTACTCTGTAAATCCCCCCGCAGTCTTCCAGCAGGAAAATTAAGTGTACTGGGACAGGGAATTGCCCTGTTACCCAGGCGACTGTATTTCAGAGGAAGCCTAGACTTCTTCCAAGGCCTCTGGACCCTGCACAAATCGCAATCCCAGTAGAACAAGCCATCTGAATCTGATCCAGAGGCCATTCCTTGGTCCCTGGCCACACCCAACTGGGATACTTCCCAGAGCACAAAGACTTCTGGGAGAAGTGATCTCTACAAGGGAAGGTACTTCGCTTTCAAACTCCCACCAAATGCTGTAAATGTATTAAACAAAATAGCCAGTTCTCTGTGCTTTACATTGAATGGTATATCCCTGAACCAGAAATTCCATCACCCAAACTCTGCTGTTTGCAGCCTGATGGTGATGACAGAACTCAGTTTATATTTGTGGATGAAGGGCTGCTTTTTTGAGAATGTTTTATTTAGTTTCCCTGTTTTAACTCAAACTTTAAATTGTCAGTTGTGGAAACGTTTTTGTTTTACAAGGGAACTTGGAAACAGCAATGCTTGCAATTTAAACAAAACTCCCTTCCACCTCTTCATTGCAAAGTAATCCGTGTGATGAATTAAGCTGCAGGTGACGTGAAACAAAGTTTGAAGCTAACACTACTGAAAACCATGGCAGTCAAACTAGGTATTGTTCAGTCGTGTTATTTCGCAGTGGCTGATTGGCATATATAAAGCGATTTAAAACGGCTTCGCGCCGCATTATCAAGGTTGGTGATAGAGGGGTTGCAAATAAGGTACATAAATGAGGTATTTCTGCCTCTTGAAATCGAATTATATACCTTGCACACACACCACGAGTGTGTGACTGTCAAAGTTAGTAAAACAAAGATGCAAACGGGTAAATTCAACGAATCCTGCTGTATCCCAGTCTATTTTTGGGAGTCATTTTACAATGGCCAGAGTCACGTGGTTGTCCGTGTAACCGTTGCTCTGTTTTTTGTTTACTTACCCTGCCGAGATGCCTCGCTTTGGGAGAGACCATGCGTTCGGACTGGACAGCGCTGACGTTTACTGTAAGATCGGTAGATTTCTAAATCAATTAATCCTGTTCAATTGCTTTGTTTTGTGAGCGAGTAAACTTGTTTACAAGTAAAGTTTCAAGCCCTAACATAGCTGTTAAATTAACCTTATTCGGCTACAAACTCGAATTGGTTAGTAACGTTATAGCTAGTCTAATGATAGTCTATTCCCTTTATTTTAATTAGTTGCCGATAGCTAGCCTATATATATATATATATATATATATATATATATATATATATATATATATATACAAATTGATGTAACGTTTAACTTCAAAGCAATGTTGACTAACAATTTGGCTACGGTTATGTAACAAACTAGGTTTCAAAACTTTAAAATTAATGAAAAAATAAACGTAGTCTACATGCGGAAAGAATGAGATTAAATTAGGCAGTTGAGTGCTAGCCAGTTGACTTGCTCGCGCTGTGTTTTCAAATTCTGTGAAAACGGTTAGACTAACCGAACATTTTCAACGCTTGGCTGAACAGTTTGCAGAAATGTTGGGGTTATCCAGGTGACAACCCCAATTTATTATAGCCAGCTAACGCTAGCTAGCAAGCAAGCTAACTAAAACACCTGTGGAATACGTTTCACAGTCGTTCTAACTGTGACAGCTAGTGTGGTCAATTTCATATGGCAAACAATAACATTTCGGAGTATGTTGAATGTGATCGACAACTTGTACGGCGAATGAAAGTCTTAAAGGTTTTGCGGTGTCATGGTTACAGTAGGTTGACATTCCAAGGGAAAGTAGAGGCGGGGCAAGATAGCCGACAAGGTTGGGTGAATTTTCCGGTGTTTGCTAGGTTAGGGGAGAAAAGGAAAAAAGTTTACTAAATGCTATGAGACGTTTGTGGTGCTGGACAACTTGGCAGATGTGAGTACCAATGTAATTATATGGATATGTGTGGTCAAGTTTACTTGTAGAATGAAACCGCGGTTTCACGGTCATTTCTTATCTAGATCTAACTTACCTAAGTTTCTAATGCTTGCTTAAAGCCGTTGGTCTGTTCATGTTCCGTTCGAGCTAAAGTAATATTAGAGTGATGTGAGAGTAGTTATAATGGGCAAATAACCTATTTGTTTTTGTCAACTTAGCTAGGACAGAAATTTTGTCTCGTGCCTCCTACTAGCAATTGGTGGACGTCGGTACACTATGGATCTTTGAATAAAATATTGTTAATATGTTGCTAAATATAACACTGTGCTAGTTAGTTATCAATTTGCACATCTTACGACAAATCAGTAACAATTTGCCTTTGCATTATTTATTGTCATCTAGTAGTTAATAGTTAGGCTAATGTTACCTGTGTCACTGTAGACAATTTTCTAGGAGGGTAGCTATCTAAGTTGTTTGCCTAGTTGCCTAGTTCGTGTTAATGTTACCGCGCACCTGTTTAGACTAAAGTTAGCGGTATGTCATTACCTGTCCGAAGGTGCGCTAAAGCGCGTCATATTTGAAATGCACGTCGTTTGCCATTGGAGCATACGGGTGCGATTCCACCCGGAACTGGTGTGGTTGTGACGTTTTTAATGGATAATAAAAACTTATTTTTTCCTCATCTAGTAGTTAGGGTTGCAAAATGTCTGAAATATTCAGGGGTGGAAACCTTCCACGGGAATTAAGAGGAATTTGCGGGAATATATGGGAATTAACGAGAATAAAAGGGAAATGTGGGGGTTATGTGCAGAGGCTGCATTTACCATGTCATATGCATGTAGAAACATAAACCTTTTACCTTATCATACGCAGACATAATTGCGAAACCTAGTAATAGAAATCAACTATTTAGTATTGAGTTGAACTTCAATTAAATGAGTTTACTTTTTATATGGGATTATTTCACTGAGCAACAAAAATCAGGAATGTTGAATAATATATTCCCTCTGATAGGAGAATGCACTGTGTGTATGCAGAGGGTTGCATTGCATTTGATCTCCCATTCCTATCATGTAGCTGAATTTCTGTGCATGTAGGCTGTACGACCCTGCAGCCGTGTTTACCATAAACACTGTTTCGATTAAAATCTTCTGTCTGGCATCGGGTGTAAACCTGCTCTTTCTTTTTAAAGGTGCTCTTGGGAAGCCCTGCTGATGACACGCAGATGATTTTGCCGCCGTGGTGTTGGTGGTAAGCAGCGATATCGCCCCTGTGAGACATTTAGCCTCCCTGCTCTGCATTTCTGGAGTCCTTGGCAAAAACGAAGTGGGGGGGGTGGGCAAGGGGGGGTGAAATGTTCCGACGGGCCGACACGGCGAAGCGGCGCGTGAACCCGCCCCCGGCGGCGCGGGGGAGGGGCGCGGAGGTGGCGCGGGGGCGGAGCGTGGAGCTGGCGCGGGGGCGGGGCGGGTACGGCTTCACGCTGTCGGGTCAGGCCCCCTGCGTGCTCAGCAGCGTGCTCAGAGCCAGCCCCGGCCGCCGCGCGGGCCTGAGACCCGGAGACCGCGTCCTGAGCGTGAACCAGACCGACGTGTCCCGGGCCTCGCACGCCGACGTGGTGGAGCTGGTGGGCCGCTGCCACGGCGTCCTGCGGCTGGTGGTCGCCCCCGGCGACGGCCCGCCGGACTCCTGCTCCAGCGACGAGGAGCTGGGGTCGCCCCCGAGCAGAGCCGCCCGCCTCCGGCCCAAGACGGACGCCAGGACGCTGGGCATCAGCAGGGCGGAGAGGGTGGTGGCCGACATGCAGGCCGGGGGCATTTTCGGCATGATGCTGGAGAGCGCCGCTCACCCCCCCGCTGCCGCCGCTAAACCGCGACCGCGGTCTGAGCCGGACTTCCACCGCGCGCGGAGCGGCAGCGCCAGGAGCTACCGCGACTCGCTGGAGGAGGAGGCGGCGGCCGGAGTCCTGAACGGCGACTCGGTGTTGGCGGGCGCGTTCGGGAGCCCCTGGCGGGGCGACTGTGCGCCGGACGTGCCGGACGTGGGCATGGTCGTGGGCTACCTGGGCTCCATCGAGCTGGCGTCGGCGGGGGCCAGCCTGGAGAGTGCCAGCCTGCAGGCCATCCGCGGCTGCATGCGGCGCCTGCGGGCCGAGCAGCGCGTCCACGCCCTGGTGATGATGAGGATCGCGCGCGACGGCGTGCGGCTCTGCAGCGACCGCGGCGGCGTCCTCGCCACCTACCCCGCCGACAAGCTGGCCTTCAGCGCCGTCTGCCCCGACGACCGCCGCTTCTTCGGCCTGGTCACCATGCAGGCGGCCGACGGGCGTGGCCCGGGGCGGGAGGAGGAGGGGCGTGGCCCGGCGCGGCAGGAGGAGGAGGAGGGGGGCCTCAGGACGTCCTGCCATGTCTTCACCGTGGACCCCGAGCTGTGCCACCACACAGCCCACCAGGGCGTGGCCCGCCGCTTCGGTTTCGCCTGCACCCCCGACCCCGACACCGGCGGCTGCCTGGAGTTCCCCCCGACCTCGCAGCCCGTGCTGCAGTTCGTGTCGGTGCTGTACCGGGACATGGGCGAGTCCATCGAGGGCGTGCGGGCGCGGGCCTTTCTGGACGGGGACCTGGACGCCCAGCTGAACCACAGCACCAGCAGCAACAGCGACAGCGGCATCGGCCACTTCCTGCCCGAGGAGAAGAGCGGCCGGGTCCTCCTGGTGGACCTGGGGGCCGGCCCGAACCGGCACGCCCCCGGCGGACCGCGGGAAAACCCCGCGGCGGGGCCCCCCCACAACGGCTACCGCTACGACCCGGACGCCAAGCGCCACCCCCTGGAGCCGCCGCCCCCCTACCCCGATCCGTCTGCGCTCGGCGGCAGAGCACCCGGCCCCCCCAGGACAGAGCCCCCGCCCCCGGCCCCGCCCCCTCGGGCTCATCCCTCGCGCGGGAAGAAGGCGGGCGGGGCCGAGGCTGGCCACAGCGGTGGCGGGCAGCGCTGGCTCCCGGTGCACGTCCTCAGAGACTGGCGCCGTGGGCGGGGCAGCGACCGGGACTCCTGCGCGGAGTCCACCGATGGCTGGTCCAGCGCCAACTGCAGCACCCTGCCCCCCCCCATGAGCAAGATCCCCGCGGACCGGTACCGCGCGGCGGGGGAGCCGGCCCAGCCTCCCCGGCCCGGCGCGCAGAAGGACGAGTGGGCCAGGAAGCTGTTCGGGGCGGACCGGGCCTTCAGAGAGAGGCTCCAGGGGAAGCACGGCAGGGATGCCGAGAAGAAGGTAGGAGAAATAAAACTGTTCAACTCTTTCTGTCTCCTTGACTTTCTCATGTCTGCTGCTCAAGCCTTCTGCTGGAGAGTTTGAAATTAAACGGGCTTTCTCTTGTCCTCTGCTAACACTTTCTGCTGGCTGATGGAGCTTGCATGACACACACAGGACTTTTCTCACACCGCAGTGTGTGTGTGTGTATTGGAGGGAAACTCTAACTCGGTAAAAACAAGCTTCCAGCTCCACATGTGTGTCCTTGAATAGCTATATTCATGAATAAAACAATTCTTGTTCGTAATGTAACTGAAGCATCAAAAGTTTCACTATTTTAGAAGTTAAAATGAGTGTGAAATGTGGCACCTCCATTTTAGGTGACTTTTTGAGTAATAGCGTTCCGTTCCGTTAGCAGTACAGATCGCGGCGGCGGTGCGTGCGCTTGTTGCCAGGGCAACGCGCGGAGCGGCAGCGTCGTGCCTGCTTAGCCGTAGGGGCCGGTGGGAGTGTGCCGGCTCGTGCCCTGCATTTGAACTCCAGCGTGTGCCTTTGACTTCGTGACTGGCGGCTCCATTCCAGCGCGCTGGCTAGCGTAGCATGCGGTTTAGCTACCGCAAGCTACAAAGCGTAATTGTGAAGGACTGGACTCTCATTCTCCAGCCACAAACACATCATTCATTATTAAACGGTAAGTCATCTGTACACACTGTCTAAAAGGCAACTGTCCTCTTGTTTCTTTTCTTGCTTTCTTTTAATTTCTTCCCTGTATTTCTCACAGGATCTTTTCATTTTTTTATGTGGTGTAACTAATTTCAAACGTGACCCCTTTCAATCAGATTTTTTGTGTAACTTGGTTAGTTCTCAAACTAAATGATTAGATTCTTTCCCTCCTCCTGTCCTCTCTCAGTATGCTGAAAAATGAGCATAATCCGCATGTAAGGTCTGGAAAGGAAGAATTAGCCTAAACCTTGGCATCCTGTCAGGAGCTGGATTATTTACTTATTTGGAGTAAATATTTCATTTACTGAATTGTGCTGTTTGTGGATCAGTGATTTCCTGTTTTCAGAAAAGGTCAGTCTGTTTGAAAAGAGCCCAGAAAGTTCTGTTTTAAATGGAAGCGGTTACTCTCGGAGCGGCGGCATCGCGCCTCCTCCGTCTGTCAGCCTCCCTCGCCGCGCCGCGAGATCAAACACCGTTGCCATGGATACTTCCCCCGTCTCAGAGGTCAGCTCTTAACACTTCAAAGATGACAGCGGAGCGGAGGGAACGCAGGCGTGCATCATCACATACTTAACACAGAGAGCATGCCACTTCATCACATACTCAACACACACAGCGTGCCACTTCACCACATACTCAACACACACAGCGTACCACTTCATCACATACTCAACACACACAGCGTACCACTTCATCACATACTCAACACACACAGCGTACCACTTCATCACATACTCAACACACAGAGCGTACCACTTCATCACATACTCAACACACAGAGCGTACCACTTCATCACATACTCAACACACACAGCGTACCACTTCATCACATACTCAACACACAGAGCGTACCACTTCATCACATACTCAACACACACAGTGTCATTCATCACATACTCAACACACAAGCGTACCACTTCATCACATACTCAACACACAGAGCGTACCACTTCATCACATACTCAACACACACAGCGTACCACTGTGTCAATACTCAGCACTCAGAGTGTATCCAACATTCCAGTAACATATAAAGCAGCATTACCACTTCATCACATACTCAACACACAGAGCGTACCACTTCATCACATACTCAACACACAGAGCGTACCACTTCATCACATACTCAACACACAGAGCGTACCACTTCATCACATACTCAACACACAGAGCGTACCACTTCATCACATACTCAACACACACAGCGTACCAGCCGTGTTGGTGCAGGAATGCATGCATTTCTCCTCAGAGCTCGCTAAATAAGCTTAACATTTTCCAGTTAACGGGATTATAAATGCAGCTATTATGTGTTTACCATAGAACGCTGCTGAGAAGACCTCTCTTAGTCCAGATCTAAAGGCTTGGCATCGCTGTAGCATGGCGATTCATTACCGCTGAGGTGAAGTCACACACAAAGCGCGTGCCAGATGCAGTACGCTCTGCCGTCAGTGGCGGACAGGGGATATTCTTACTTCAGTGTCACATTGCAGTCAGAATGGCGTTTATCCAAAGATTCGGGAGCTGGCGATGCAGCCTTCGGAACAGTGAAGCGCTAGGCACCGGTGACTCTGTTTGTTTTTCTCTTTTTCTCTTTTTCTCTCTTCTGTTCACCAGGTTCTTGAGCAGCACGCTCACGGCTCTATGGAAGTGTATTGATTTTATTTTAATTTGAAAAGATTTTGACATTGTATTGATTGAAACAGGCATTCCTAGTAGCCTGGTCAGGGTGATTAACCCCTCTGTGCGCTGGGCCTGAGCGCTCAAACGGGAGTGGAGTAGAGTCCGCAGACAGCCTTGTGTTCTTTATATTTAGTCAATAAAATGGTGTTGCCGACGGCAAACACACACACACAAACACACACACACACACATGCACGTGCAGACACACACACACACACATGCACGTGCAGACACATACACACACACACACACATGCACGTGCAGACACACACACACACACACACACACTCACATGCACACTCACACACACTCACTCTCTCTTACACACACACACTCACATGCGCACACACACACACACACACACTCTTACACACACTCTCACATGCACTTCATGGGTCATGGTGATGTGCTGCTCTGAGGTCAGTACACGAGGCTCAGGAGAAGATGCATGGATTTTGACCCGGAGCGGTGGTTTCTCAATCATTTATCAAACTGAATATCCTTTCATTTTTCATAATCCCCTGCTGTACACGTGCAGTCACAGATGAACCTCCCTCAAGCTCTCCCTGCGTAAGAGCATCTGTGAGTGATTTTAATGCGGTCGCGTGGTCGTGTCTGTCATGCTCGTGTATGGCCACTAGGTGTCTCTGGTTTACTGTCCAAAGTCTTTCAAGATAAATTTTCTTTTCAGAGAATGCCATGTCATAAAATCTTCTCGGAAACAAGAATGCACATGCACAAGAACATTGTACGTTCAATGAAGTATAGACACGTTAGCTATAACTTTATATTCAGTTTTATCAATTTGTGATGTCGAAATGTTGTCATGGGTTATAAATCTTTTCCACAAAATAAAAATGTTAGACTAAACGTGGAGTGTGTACTCTGAGTATTGTTATGAATGGCTAATTTATGAAGTGGGTGTGCCTGAACGGTCTGTTTGCCCTGCGTTGTGTCTGCAGGTCCTGTTTAAACCTGCTGGAAAAGGCTGTCTGAACACTTTCCATCTGCAGAATGCGGAGCAGTGAACTCCCTGCTGTGATTGGAGCTTGGCGTGTGTTGTGGTTGGGAGGGGCGGGGCAGTGAATCCGCGGTGAAGCCCGGTGGCTGCCCTACGTTTAGCATCACGGTGTAGAGCAGTGTGTGAGTGTGAGTGTGAGTGTGTGTGTGTGTGTGTGTGTGTGTGTGTGTGTGTGTGTGTGTGTGTGTGTGTGTGTGTGTGTGTGTGTGTGTGTGTGTGTGTGTGTGTGTGTGTGTGTGTGTGTGTGTGTGTGTGTGTGTGTGTGTGTGTGTGTGTGTGTGTGTGTGTGTGTGTAAGGTATGTGTGTGTGTGTGTGTGTGTAAGGATGTGTGTGTGTGTGTGTGTAAGGTGTGTGTGTGTGTGTGTAAGGTATGTGTGTGTGTGTGTGTGTGTGTGTGTGTGTAAGGTATGTGTGTGTGTGTGTGTGTAAGGTGTGTGTGTGTGTGTGTGTGTGTGTGTAGGTGTGTGTGTGTGTGTAAGGTGTGTGTGTGTGTGTGTGTGTGTGTGTGTAAGGTGTGTGTGTGTGTGTAAGGTATGTGTGTGTGTGTGTGTTTGGTTCTGACCAGCGCGGTCTGAGCCTGTTGTAAACAGGAAGTGTTTCTGAGAGGGCGAAGCGGCCCTGTTGATCTTCAGATACGCAGGAAGTCTCTGCGCGGTTCAGCTGGATGGGCGCCGTCCCACTTCAGAGGAGAACGCAGAACCAGGAACCAGGGCGTCCCCAAAAAATGAGAACCCCAGCGCCTGGGCCACCCTCAAATCTGCGCCCGTTTGCTCTGGAGCTGGTGCTCTGAACACCACATCCAAACCCCAGAGCTTATGTACTGAACACACCAAAGGACAGCCACAGCCAAACCCCAGAGCTTATGTACTGAACACACCAAAGACCAGCCAAACCCCAGAGCTTATGTACTGAACACACCATGCTTTTGTGCATGCTCTCAAATATAAGTCACAAACCGTTTTGTTTGGGCCGAGGATAAACGCTGTACCTCTGCTCCTGTCTTCCCCTGCTGTTTGTCTCCTTCTCGAGCCGCTGAACGCAGTTAAATGTGTGATTGACAGGAGTAGCAGAGTGAAGCAGGAAGAATGTTAGCGTGTGTCTGCATGCCGAATGGCCTGTGGTGACATAAATATGTAACCGTTGCCTAACTCCCCAGAAGCGCTGCGTTCTGCGGTACAGATGCAGTGAGTGGGACACGATGAAAAGTTCACTGCGCTGATCTCGTGGTCTGTGTGCTGTACCCAGGGAATGGTTACTTCTTTCCTTAACCTTTAAGTGACCTTAATGAAATTGCATTGTCCTGAAACTAAGCAGCTGGGGGGATTCACGGAAGGTACCGAGAAATGCTTTACAGTTTGTTCCGTTTCTCTGAGTCTAAGTGACAAAGCCCTTTTCTATATTTTGCTGGGAATCCCAGCAAGGTTTTCTCCAGAGAGCTGCTTTGCCATCTGGGAGTTGAACCCGCAGCCCTCCCCTGCCAAGACAGCCCTAAAAAGCCTATTCCTCATCGCTGCCCTGGGCATGTTTGTTTAGCTGAAGATCTAAACGGCCTAATGCACTGGGCAGAGTGTGTTTTAATCATGGTTATGTAAAAGCTCGGGCAGTCTTAGCTATAACTGGCAGCGTTTTCCCACATCAAAGCAGTGAAGCTCGACTCACAGTTTCTGTTTCTGTCGCTTTCTGTTTTTATCTTGAGGGAAGTTTTGTCGTTCAGCTGTAAAGACCCGTTCAGTAGGGGGTACAGAATGGCACATTTTATGAGAAGTGACGCTGTGAACTTGTGTGCTGTCAATTTATAAAACACTGGCATGGTGGAAGTGGCTGGATTTGGTGATTCATCAGTAACTGCATTTCTTCTGAATGAATTGTAGGGATCAGTCCGCCGAGTCGCTCCGGGCTGCAGGCCAGCGGCGCCCGGTTTGGTAGGGACGCCCGTCCTGACCGCGTCTCTCCTTCTCCCCCTGCAGGGCTCCAGGTTTCGGGGCGTCACCGTGGGGTTCCCCCAGCTGCCTCTGCGCTCCTCCGGGAGGCGGTCCTTCGGCCGGTCCAAACGCCTCAGCATGGCCCGCTCTCTGGACGACCTGGAGGTAGGCCGCCTTCTGCACACGCCCGCCAGAGAGAGGGCTGAGATTTAACCACTACCGGCCAATAAGCACCTCAGACACGTCTGTTACATCACAGACAGCACCTACTGTTACATCCCAGACAGCACCTTCTGTTACATCACAGACAGCACCTACTGTTCCATCACAGACAGCACCTTCTGTTACATCACAGAGAGCACCTACTGTTACATCACAGACAGCACCTACTGTTACATCACAGACAGCACCTACTGTTACATCACAGACAGCACCTTCTGTTACATCACAGACAGCACCTTCTGTTACATCACAGACAGCACCTACAGTTACATCACAGACAGCACCTTCTGTTACATCACAGACAGCACCTTCTGTTACATCACAGACAGCACCTTCTGTTACATCACAGACAGCACCTACTGTTACATCACAGACAGCACCTTCTGTTACATCACAGACAGCACCTACTGTTACATCACAGACAGCACCTTCTGTTACATCACAGACAGCACCTACTGTTACATCACAGACAGCACCTTCTGTTACATCACAGACAGCACCTACTGTTACATCACAGAGAGCACCTACTGTTACATCACAGACAGCACCTACTGTTCCATCACAGACAGCACCTTCTGTTACATCACAGACAGCACCTACAGTTACATCACAGACAGCACCTTCTGTTACATCACAGACATCACCTTCTGTTACATCACAGACATCACCTTCTGTTACATTACAGGAATGTTCGCTTTGTAACCGCAATGTTTTAGCCTGCTAGCGCAGACCAGCCCAGATGCAGCCTCGCTCTGAGGCCTCGATGGAGTAGTCCTTTCAGCCGTATAAACGGAGAGAAAAAGACACAGAGAAGGAAATGCATGTCTGTGTGCAAGCAGTCAGACAGTGGAGACCATCCAGAGAAACGGTAAATGCCGTGTGGATAAGATCAGCCCAAGACGTTTCCGTAGTTTAGTTGCTAACACAAACACGAGATAATTGAATTAATTACTGCTGGTTGGCTGAGGATGGATATCTTGGCTCATTGTACTTGAAGCTTTGTGAACTGAACAAGGTACAGGAATAGATGTGAGCTATCCAGTTTTCCAAAGGAATAACATCCGCAAGGGTCCGAGACAGGCTCATTTATGTTTTCTCTCAGGTTGCTTTACGCTCTTTCTCATAACTAGGTAGCCATTCTCATAACTCATAACCATGAAGAGTGCAGTTCCACAGAAATGACAAAAGAACTGAAAAAATTAATATATGGCATGGTGGAAGTCCAGGGAAATATGATTATTATTTTGTTGTTTTGTTTGTCATTTTCATCAGCTTTTTAAAAATGTACTTATGATTTTTGGTGGTCCACCCTCCGGCTGTAAGCTGATGCAGTGGGTATACAGCACAGTCTGCTGGCCTGCCCTGTTTGTTCATTTCACACGTTATTCCCTTGTTGGCCCCGCGGCTTTAGGGGGCTGCGGGTTTTGTCGTCTACTGCGCCGTCGTGGCGCCCTCGGCCCGGGCCGCGTGCGCCAAACTGCTTGTTGGCGGCACGCCTCGCCGTCCTAAGGGCATGCGCACCGCCCATGCTCAAACCCACCCACCCACCACCAACACACACCCACTACACAAACACACACCCCTCACACCATCCCCCCACACTCACTCCATCACGTAAATACACACACCCCCACTCACTCACTCACACACACTCACACATAACTCCAATACAACAACCTCACACCACTCACATACTCCGATCAACCTCACACCTACACCACCCACTCAGATCCACCACCACACCCCACACTCACATCGATACCCACAACACCCCACACACACTCATATCACTAACCCCACCAACCACTCATACTCCTACCCCACACACGCATACCCCCCCACCCCACCATACTCCAAAATACCCCTCACCAACCCCCCCACCACACCACATACAACACTACCCTCACACCTCACAACTACTGCCAGTCCTCCCCCACCAACACCTCACACTACTCCGCCGATACTTATACACCACACACTCGCACACACTCCTACATACACTAACTCACACACTCACACACCACAACTCACATACACTACACACTCACACATCACATACCACACACACACACATACACACACACCAACACACACAACCTCACACACCACCACACACACACTCACATACACACACACACACACACACACTCACACACACACACACTCACATACTCACAGATACATATACACTCACACACACACACAACACACACACTCACATACTCACAGATACACACACACTCACACACACTCACACACTCACAGATACACACACACTCACACACTCACACACACTCACATACTCACAGATACATATACACTCACACACACTCACACACACACACACTCATACACACACATACTCACAGATACATATACACACACACACACTCACATACTCACATACTCACACACACTACACACACTCACACACTCACAGATACACACACACTCACATACTCACATACTCACATACACACAGATACATATACACACACACACACACACACACACTCACAGATACACACACACTCACATACTCACATACTCACAGATACATATACACTCACACACACACTCACATACATACACACACGCATACACACACACACTCATACACACACACTCACATACATACACACACACACATACACACACACTCACTCACACACACTCATACACACACACTCACATACACATGCGCACGCACGCACACACATTTTTTTAAAAAGCGACATTTCGCTAACATTTGCAGAAGCGCCCTGTTGGATGGAGCAGCCTGTTATTTGAATCCTGTTTTTGTTTAATGCGTCTGAATTATGTTTTGTATAAAACGATGGTGCGGTAATAAACATCTTGACTTGCACCGAGAGGGAAGATGAATGGATCACAACGTGCAGCTGTAGTTCAGGGCGGCCTGAAACTCAGCAGGTCCTGCTGCTTTCTGAGAAAAATGAGTCTGGAGCTGAGCTTTCCGTCCGCGAAGGAGGCTGCCCCGCGGGGTTGTGGGATATCTGAGCGAAGATGTCCAGGCAGTCGTAGACGAATCACGCGGCCCGTCGTTAATTTAGGCTGACCGTCGCCCCAGGATACGGACAGAACGCTCCGTGTGATCAGGAATCAATACAGCACGGCTGCGTTACGTTTACGTGTTGTAAGTGAATAGCGGTCTGCAGTCAGTGTTGCGAAGCAAATCAAACTGAGGCTATCACACCCCCCAGGCCGCTGTCCTGTGTTCTGGAGGTGAAGCTCATGCCGATGCCCTGTGACCCTGACCCTGCGCTGCGCTGGTTCACTGATCCCCATGTGAACCGGATCGGCCGTCTCTGCAGCAGTGAGCGCGTTCAGCCCATCCGTGAGGAATGGCCCTTTGTGTTCCCCTGCCGCGACGCGCGTGGGACTGCCGCGAGAGCCTTGTTTCCCTGCTGAGTGGACTGGAGCGTGCTGCTACGGCTCGGGTCAGCCAGAAACTGGAAAAGGAGGTTGGGCGAGATTTCTGTGCGCGAGGAAGGACGGAGGCTTGCGTGTGCGGAACCTTTTCCTGATTTACAGCAGACTTCTGCAGACAGAGGGCCAGGATGCAGGCTGGAAAACAGGGACGTGTGAGAGAGAGACAGAGAGCGGGAGGCAGAGAGAGAGAGAGAGAGCGGGAGGCAGAGAGAGAGAGAGAGAACAGAACCCCAGGGCTGAGCGGTACTGACACTGTGCTGAAATGCTGAGCGACTCTTCTCTGCTGCGTTTTACTGTGAAATGTCACAACGTGTGATCTGTGAGTGACAGGGAAAAAAGGGAAGAGTTATTTAGGGTGGTGGGGTGGGGTGGGGTGGGGTGGGAACGCCTAAACGCTCCAGGGAGCACAGAGAACTGGTCCAAGCAGGAATTCCCCCAGGTGGAGAATCTCTGTCCGTCTACAGTGCCTGTTTTTCATACTGGTGCTCGCCTGCTCTACCCAGTGGGGGAAACTTTCCCCTTTGGTGTTGACCTCATGAAGTGGCAAACCAACGCAGGAACTAGACAACGCTGATCTTCAGTTTAAATATGTCCACAGACCCAGCTCCCGGCCGCGCCAGTGCAGCGAGCAGCGCGCATCCCTGGCGTCTGTGTCTAAACAGGCTGTTCAGAGCGGCTTAGCCGCCGGCTAATCGCTTTTTCACGGTCCTGTGTTTGTTCTATTTATGTTTTTCTGCGGGCTTGTGTTCTGCATTATTTACAAGCGCTGTAATTGCACTTTTCCTTTTCGCCCTAACTGACTGGCGCTGGGCATTCCTTTGCACCGGTTTTTGAAGTTTGGGCCAATGCGACGAAGGGCGGTTTCTGAGACGCGAGTCTCTCTTCAGCTGTGATAAAGCAGGAGCTTCAGCTGAAGGAAGTGGCTGACTGTAGCGTGGAAGTAGACCCTGTTTTTCTGATCAGAGATAAAGAGGCAGCGCTGCTCCATACAGAGTGAGACCCATCCTTCCTCCAGTTTCCCACAATTCCCAGGAAACTGCTGAAGCGCTGCTTTCTGCTGATCAGAGATTAAGTAGGAAACTGGTCACAAAGCCTGTCGCAGGAGCTCTTAAATGTGCCAACTGGAGCTGCTGGAACTATTCAATTAGAATACTTCCAAATTTTTGTTGTTTTTTTTGGATCCTTTATAAACTGCAGTTTACTTTTTAAGATGTCTGTGAAGCTGTTTCTATGACAACAGAAGTGAAGAGAACAAAAGGAGCAGGCCGCAGAGCACAAGCATGCCGTCGCGATTATCCCACAGTGAGGCATTCTAAAGACAAACACTGAGGTAATCCCGAGTTATGGGAATATGAGGTATCGTGAGCATAGATGAGCAGATCCAGTGTGGAGACTGGCTGAAGGCTTTTACACAGAGGCTTTCAGGATATATACACATACACATATGCAGTGCATACACACAGGAAGAAGGTGAGCTGTGTGGGGTACTCTGGATAGGAGCGTTTGCTCTGCGTGTGAAATGCAGATGAAAGTGTTTCTGGGTTTGAGCTGAGGCCAGCGGCTCGAGGCGTGGGGCAGCGTTTGCTCCGTGTGCGGCAGCGTTTACTCCGTGTGCGGCAGCGCGAGCTCCGTGTGCGGCAGCGTGAGCTCCGTGTGCGGCAGCGCGAGCTCCGTGTGGGGCAGCGCGAGTGCGGCAGCGTGAGCTCCGTGTGCGGCAGCGAGCCTGTGCGCAGTGCGAGCTCCATGTGCGGCAGCGTGAGCTCCGTGTGGGGCAGCGTTTGCTCCGTGTGCGGCAGAGTTTGCTCCGTGTGCGGCAGAGTTTGCTCCGTGTGCGGCAGCGCGAGCTCCGTGTGCGGCAGCGTGAGCTCTGTGTGCGGCAGCGTGAGCTCCGTGTGGGGCAGCGTGAGCTCTGTGTGCGGCAGCGTGAGCTCCGTGTGCGGCAGCGTGAGCTCCGTGTGGGGCAGCGTGAGCTCTGTGTGCGGCAGCGTGAGCTCCGTGTGCGGCAGCGTTTGCTCCGTGTGCGGCAGCGTGAGCTCCGTGTGGGGCAGCGTGAGCTCCGTGTGGGGCAGCGTGAGCTCCGTGTGCGGCAGGCTGGTCGGGCCGTTCCCGCCTCTTTCCTTCTCCAGCTCGTGCAGTGAGCCTTTGATCTCTGGCGGTCAGTGAGCGCACACCTGTGCGGCGGGAAGCCCGGGCGCTTATGAGCTCTCAGCTGGGCTGTCTGCAGGAAGCTGGCCTGCGTGCCTGAGCGTGGAACCAGCACACGCTCTGACTGTCCACAGAGCCCTGCAGCGTGGAGGGTCAGATATGAGCACAGCACGCTTCTGTGAGCGCTTGTGTGAGCTCCTCTGTGAGGGTTTCTGTGAGTGTTTCTGTGAGCGTTTCTGTGAGTGTTTCTGTGAGTGCTACTGTGAGCGCTTGTGTGAGCTCTCTGTGAGTGTTTCTGTGAGTGCTACTGGGCCTGCAGAAGGCTCAGGAGAGGTGAGAGGAGCGAGATGGTGCTCTCAGTGATGTCATCACTGAGCGGAGCGCTGTGTTTTCGGTCCCTCTCTGTTTAGGCACGCTGAGGAATGCACAGCCTGATATTCCTCCTGTTTCCAGGACAGTCGTCAAAGCGCTGTACCCCCCTCTCCCCCCTGCCCCCCCCCGTCCCCGGGCCTCTCCCTGTCCCCCTCGCCCCCTGCCCCTCTCTCGGCTCTCTGTCCATCAGATCCATGGCTCACGGCCGGTATGCCAAGCAGGAGACGGTTCGGTACACAGACGTACAGGGAAAGCGCTCTTACCGAGCAGAGATCCGTGAGGACATCACAGAGCGAGCAAGTGTGTGTGTGTGTGCGTGCGTGCGTGTGTGCGTGCGTGTGTGCGCATGTGTGTGTGCATTTGTATTTATGTGTTTTTGTGCCTGCTTGCGTTTGTATGTGTGTTTGTGTCTCTGTGAATGTGTTTGTGTGCGTTTGTGTTTGGGGTGTGGGTTTGGAGAGCGCATTTCTCCTTTTAGAGATACCTGTGCCCCCCCAGCCCCCCTCCCTCCGCCCCCCTGTGCGATCGCTGTGTTGCTGCATCTCCAGTGAGCAGCCTGAGGCTCCAAATTCTCCCTCAGTGGGCGGACTAGGAATTACAGGAGAGAAGGAGAGAGAGGGAGGGAGAGAAAGCAAGTGAGAGAGAGAGCGAGTGTGTGAGAGAGAGAGGGGGAGAGAGAGAACGAGCGAGCGAGAGAGAGAGAGGTTGGGAAAGCGAGAGAGTGCAAGCGCGAGAGAGAGAGGGAGTGAGAGAGAGAGAGAGGGAGAAAGCGAGCGAGAGAGAGAGGGAGGGAAGGCGAGCGAGAGCGTGAGCGAGAGGGAGGGAGGGAGGGGGAGGGAGAGAGGGGGAGGGCGGGGATGTGCAGAGGGAGAGCAGACAGATAGAGAGAGAGAGAGAGAGGCTGTCGCGCGCGGACGACCAGCGGGATCTCCTGCACTGCCCTGCACACGCTCAGAGCTGCGCCGGCTGACGGATGCTTCCCGCCGCTGCCGCGCTCACGCCGCCGCGCACCACCCTCCCGCCACACCGCCACACGCCTCCGCAACGGCACACATGGAGCAAACTCTGAGCGCCAACTCTGACGGAGTGAGTACTGCACCGGCTTGCCTCTCACTACATCTGTGTGTGCGTTAGCCTAGCAGGAGCAGCGGGGAGAGAGGGAGGGAGAGGGGGAGAGAGAGGGGAGAGGCGAGAGGCGAGAGAGAGAGAGAGAAGAGAGAAGGAGAGCAGAGAGAGAGAGGGAGAGAGAGCAGAGGAGAGAGAGAGAGGAGAGCAAGAGGGAGAGAGAGAGAGCGACAGAGCAGGAGAGAGAGAGAGAGAGAGAGCGAGAGAGGGAGAGAGACAGAGAGAGAGAGAGAGAGAGAGAGAGAGAGAGAGACAGAGAGAGAGAGAGAGAGAGAGAGAGAGAGAGAGAGAGAGAGAGAGAGAGAGAGACAGCAGTAACTGAAGAGTGAGTCTCTCCTGGCTTTTCGAGCCCGGGCTTGTGGCCTGAGCAGCTTGTTGTGAGCGCTGTGTTTCTTCAGGACGAGCTCTGAGGAGCATGTGCGGTCTTGTACAGGAATCCTCCCTCCCTCTGGCGGCGTGTGATGTCACGGTGTTCATTACCTAGTGATGTCACGGCTCAGATATCTGGATTCTTTGAGCAGAAACCGTAACTGCGAGCGTTCAGGGCCCTGCGTGCTGCACGCGGTGCTGTGGACTTGTTTGTCCTATTAGCACCACGTCTCTAAGCGTGAAGCAGGTGTGAGTGATGGGGCTCTAAGGGCCCCATCGATTCCGCGCTGAAGGCCACTTGACCAGCAGAAGAGGGTAAAGTTTCCATGTGAGCGTGCGAGCAGCACAGGCCTGCTCAGGCTGCTGTGCTCAGACTGCTGTGCTCAGGCTCCTGTGCTCAGGCTGCTGTGCTCAGGCTCCTGTGCTCAGGCTGCTGTGCTCAGGCTCCTGTGCTCAGACTGCTGTGCTCAGACTCCTGTGCTCAGACTGCTGTGCTCAGGCTGCTGTGCTCAGGCTCCTGTTCTCAGGCTGCTGTGCTCAGACTGCTGTGCTCAGGCTGCTGTGCTCAGACTGCTGTGCTCAGGCTGCTGTGCTCAGGCTGCTGTGCTCAGGCTGGCTCCTGCGCCTGTGCTTCAGCGCAGTGTTGTTCAGTCACAGGGCCTGTGTGCTGCACGTGGGGCGGAACGCAGGTTTAAAATAGACGCGTGTGACATCACACAGTGAGTTATGACACCGCCCCTGCCCTCCGCTTCCCCGCGCGTGTGTGTGAGAGAGAGAGAGAGAGCTCCCCGGAGTTTTAGTAATTACTGCTCATTACCGCGCAGCGCGTCCGCCGGTGCCTTAACGAGCTCCGCTGGGCTGATTACCGTGAGCGCCGCACGCTGGCGCAGCGCGGGCTCAGAGACGCTCGCCGCTCCCGCCCTCCATTTCCTCCTGCGTGCCTTAATGAGCCAGGCGGAGGACCTCCATGTTGTCTCGCCAGTGAGCGCAAGCCCGTGTGTGTTTGTGTGTCTGTGTGCGCGCGTGTGTTTGTGTATGTGTGTGTGTATGTGTGTATCTGTCTGTTTACACGCACAGCCCTGTGGAACGCTCTTCCCTCTTGTGAACAGCAGAGGGCGCTGTTGCTGAAGAAAGCGACGAGCTTCTCCCAAGCAGCTACCGGGTCATGTTTCCACGGAGGATGGGGGGGGGGAAACCCGTGCGCTACGACACCCTCAGGCGGGGGTGTTGGGGAGGGGAGGAGGGGGGTGATTGTATAGAGAGAAGGCTCAAAGCCTCTCCTCTCTGTTGCTTTGCTTTCTAAGCGAGCGAAGGCCCGGCAGACGCGGCGGCGGTCGGAATGTGTTAGCGTCACGCTACCTCGCCCGTGTCCTCGGCTGCGTACGCCTCCACCGGCGTCCCTCTCCGGGCCTGGGGCTGTTCGCGTCGTCCCGTCCCACAGCCCCGTCCTGTTCAGGCACGCCTGCTCTGCTGTTGTTTTGGCTTTAGCGTTTCCGTTAGCAGTGGTTCTGTCCGTTTGCACATCCTGTCTGTCTGTCTGTGGGGTGAAGCTGTGAGTAATCCACCCGCAGCTGCCTGCTGTCTGTCTGTCTGTGAGTCTGTTAGACGCGGCCTCGTCCAGTCATACACACTCTAATCACAAGCAGAGCTCCAGCCTTCCTCTCACAGGTCAGCTGGGGCCACGCAGACCACGGCCTTCTGTGGGGGGGCGGGGGGGGGGGCGGGGGGCGCCGGTGGCTCGCTGTCCTGACTCCAGCGTGGCCGTTAGCTCGTGTTTTGGGCGCCGCCTGTGGGTCCCGAGCCTGAGGAGTGTTTTTCAGGACACCCTCTCCCCGCTCCCTGCACTGGAAGGTCTGCGTCATCCACATTCCAGAGCGTTGCTTCACCAGCAAGGTGCTCACAGAAGCAGAGGAACTGGTCGCGTGGGAGATCTCACACACAGGGAGAACGAGTTAAAGGCAAAAAGACCTTCATTCATTACAGGTGTGGAGTAAAGTGCCACAGGACATGCATTTGTGTGTGTGTGTGTGTGTGTGTGTGAGCATTCATGTGTGTAAGTATGTAGTTCAGGCCATGTTGTGTTGCTCTACAGGGCAGTACAGTTTCAGAAGCGGCCTTCAAGATCCATATTTTAAAAAAAAAAAGAATTTCTTTAAATCTTCCGTTGGAAGAGTGTGGTGCCCTGGCAACACCTGTTGCTATGTGGATTGGCAGTTACGGTTATGGATTGCGATGCGCTCAGAATTGAGCAGCGCTTGGGGGGGGGGCAGAGAGCGTTTATCAGTGTGCTCTCACATCGCGGTCTGTGTGAAGGCTGAGACCACTTAAAGACAGAGCTGTGGCTTCGCTGTGGCTTCGCTGTTGCTCTGTGTCTCTGAGTGTCTGAAGCTATCATCTGCCTGCCATTTCAAGAGCAGGATGTTTAATAATTATAATTGGATGCATTTTATCAAAGTTAAGCCGTTGTTGGTTCATCAGAGGTGCTTTTGAATGAAAGGTGACTGCTGCTCCATTCTTTTGCTTGAGTAGTGCGTGTGATGTCACAGTCAGTGTGATGTCATAGTCAGTGTGATGTCGGTTGCTTGCATAGCCAGATTCAGTTTGGCACAGATCTAGCGTAGTACTGCACTGGAGACTGACACTGCCGGTACGGGATGCAAACATGCAACCTACTGGATGCAGTTGAGTTCTGTGCTCCACAGCCGTTAGAAGCGCTATGAGGCCTGTGTGGCGGTTCCTTGCCCCCCCCCCTCCTCTTGGTTTCTGAGCCAAAGCGAGCAGCTAACATCCAGCCCTGTTTCCTCCCTGGAAACTCCGCTGGCTTCTTTCGGGAGCGCCTTGACCGCGCGCCAGATGCACAGATGCAGAAGTCGGCACTGTTCAGCTCCTGGTTTTTTCGAGAAACAAGGCCGAGAGTGTCTTCATGACCGAACACCCCTCCCCCCCCCCCCGGCCCCCTGCGCGCCTGTGGGTCCCGGGGTCTTGGCAGCAAACAATCACGACGGGGCTGTGAATAAAACTCCATCTGTCTCCCGTCCCCTGGGCCCCGCCCCCTGAGGCTCAGGCTGGAGAGAGCCAGTGTGCCGATCGGCGAGCGGAGTGCTGGACTCGGGGGGGTTACGGGTTCAAGTCCTGGCCTGGACGCTGCCGCTGTGTCCTGCGCATACAGAGCGTAGCGTGAGCGCCCCGCGGGAAACGCACCCTTCGGTCTCTCCCCCAGGGAGGGTGTCGCCCGGGCGAGCAGACGGACAGCTCGCGGTCACGTGACAAACTCGTTTCGGGATGGCGGGTTTGGCGTTTCTGATCGGAGCTGCTGCTCCCGGACCCGCCGCGCCGTGGCGGTCTGGGTCTCCCCTCCCCTCCCCCGCCCCGCGGGTCAGCTGTCCGCGCGCTGCACTCTGACGTGACGGATGGATTCATCTCTCAGAGCTGATGGAGAACACACGCAGTTCTGTTCTCTGGCCAGAATTCCCTGTTTGTGTGTGTGTGTGTGTGTGTTTACTGGAGTATGTGTGTTTATGTGAGTATGTGTAAATAAACTTGTCCTCGTGTGTGTGTGTTTACAGGAGGGTGTGTGTGCTTGTGTGTTTACAGCAGTATGTGAGTGTGCGTGAATGTACATGTTCTTGTGTGTGTGTGTGTGTTTGCGTGTGTGTCCTGGTTCTGTAGCGTTTCTGTAAAGAATAATAAAAGCAGGGGTTAAAAAAAAAGGGGGTTAAAAAGCACAACATTAAAGATACAAGCGCTGCAGAAAAGACGTGTGCATTTAGCACATTACTGTGAAGGAAGGGCTGCCCCCTGTGCCCCCCCCCCCCCCCCCCCAGGGTCCCCCCCAGTGCTAATTAGACTCAGATGCACACAGGAGATGCACAAACATTTCACACCTTTTCCTCAGGTGAATGGATAACTCTGATGGCCACATTCCAGTCCTCCTGCAGAACTGCTGTGCTTTTTTTTAGCCGTTTCATGAAGGTGAGGCGATGATTCAGACCCTGACAACCGCAGCGTTTAAATGCAAATGCCTGGCCACTTGATCTCGCTAAGCTGCTCTTTGTGTGTGTGAAGGATTACACACACCACGGATGTTCGCCCCCGACTCTCTCACTTCCTTCTTCCTGGAAAATCACTGCCTTCACTTGTTGCTGTTGGATTTGTCTTCATTGGGCTTTTAAAAAAAAGTCTTTGTGTGGAAGGAAAAAAAAAAAAACCTCTTGGCTTTTGGCCTTGACTCATCTCCAAAAAGTCTCTAAAAATCTCACTTGGAGATTCAGAATATCCCTTTACTTTCTGGCTAACCCGTTTCTCACATCTTGTGTAAGATACTTGAGATGTTGTTCGTCGACATTATTCACACGGTCAGATTTGCTACAATGCAATAGAAGGTGTCTGATGCTGTTCTAATACTGTTGTACTTTGCCTCAGTGCGTTTGGCCAGACTCTGTATCCAGTGGCAGCTGGATGGTTTTGATGCGCTGGCGGTCCTCTGAGTGATTGATGAAATGAACCCCAGGGAATTGTTTGGCTGTATATACGAGAAAGCACTCTCAGGCGAATAACAACAAGATTTCTGAATGGCCTTGTCTTGGCTTTGTGCTGGTGTGTGTTCCTCGGTCAGTCTGTGTCACGTGTGCGTTTGGTTTGATTGTGTGTGGAGTTGGTGGTGTGCGTTTCTGGATCAGTCTGCGTCACGTGTGCGTTTGGTTTGGGTGTGTGTGGTATTGGGTCTCGCGCTGTGCTTCCCCCCTCTCTCTCTCTCTCTCTCTCTCTCTCTCTCTCTCTCTCTCTCTCTCTCTCTCTCTCTCCTCACAGACATGCTGTGCTGTAGCTTCACTGCTGTTTCTACAGAGAACCGTTCTCTTTTCCTGCCTTTTTTTCCTCTTCTTCAGTGGACATATTTATTATTGTGAGTTGCATATTGTACATTATATTCCGGGGTGTCCCCCCAGTGCATTACCCCCCCCCCCATTATATAAACCCCGTATGCTGACATACAGACAGCAGTAAGACTGATAAAGCAGGAGTAATTCCAGCAGTGCTGCAGAGGTTTTGGCTGCCCCTCCACTGGCTGCCTGATGCTGCTTTATCAGGCGTCTCAGTAAATCCCCTCATACAGGAAGTGATTACCCAGCCCACGGCCCGCCGCTTGGGCCCGCCGTTTGTGAGGTAAAGATTTCCACTGGAGCCGTTTCCTCCTGGAATGTCCCTCAGTCTACGCTGCCGTTTTTATTTTTTACCACAGACGTTCTGTCTGCTAGATCTGCTCCGTTACAGTTATGGAGCCCTGGTGATCTTAAGGAATCTGAGCTGTTATCTCAGTTTATGGTTTGTGTTTGTGCGCGCGCGCGTGTGTGTGTGTGTGTGCGCGCGCGCGCGTGTGTGCACATCCATGTCTGTATATACATCTGTCTCTGCATGTCTATCAGCGTATGCAATCTGTCTGTCTGCCTGATGAAGCGTCCTGCCGTCTCTCTCACCATCTCAAACGTGCTTCCTGAATTCAGTTACAGCACCTGTGTTTCTGAGGTCTCTCTGGCTGGCCACAGATTCTGCCATAAATCAAGACAGACTGGGGAGTGGAATTTTTTTAACTTTCCAGCTAGAATAAAAAGAGATCTGCCTTCCATGAAAGTGAAACAGGAACCTGCGTTTAGATCTTGAGCGATTAGTCGCCCCTGACATTGCAGAAGTACCGGGCGTTCATGGGATGCCGGGTGGTTTTGGCGGGTGGTCAGCGGTCAGACCACGATGGGGAGCAGACCGGGAACTGCTTTTCTTCCACATCGTTCTCTGCTCGGTCATGGAAATGCACTTCTCCTTTTATCACTCTTTATCGCTCTTTCCCTCCGTCCGTTTGCTGCGTCCTCTGGGTGATGCTCCTCACTTCAGCTGAGTTGGGTTTGGACGGCCCTCAGAGAGCAGTAATGACAGGCTGACCTCGGCGTGCCGCGTGTGCACTGTCAGACGTCCCCTCACGGTTCAGCATGTGTGCCACGGCACGACAGGCGGGGCGATTCTACCGAAACGCGGGCTCGCCCCGTTAGCAGACGGGTTGTGAGGATGTGTAATACCCAGCGCGGGCGCGGTCGTAAAGACCTGGCGAAGGCGGAGGGACCGAGCGGCGGCGTCCTGAAACACGGCCCCGGCGGCTCGCTGTAGAGAGGGGAAGTGCCCGCCCGCAGCGCGTTTATTTAAGAGCGCGTAAAACGCCTCAAAATGGCTCCTTTATGAGCCGTTACCGGCGGCAGAAACGGCTGCGTCAAGACCGGAACAGAGGTGGCCGCCAGATGTTTTAATAAGGCTTTATGTTGTGGGCGCAGGAAATGAACTGGGAGCACTGGAGCGTTTCGCCGGGACCTTGTGGAGCGAAGTCAAACACAGCGACTGTCCTCTTCTGCTCAGGAGCTCATCGTTCAGACCACTTTCTGCTGGGAGGCTGACCTTTATCAAACCTGACATTCATTAGGCCCAGTTTTTGGAGGATGTTTGCATTGCGTCACCCCCCAAAATCTCAATAAAAGGGCCTTCTCTGAGTCTGCTCTCCATTTGGCTCTCCCTCTCTCTCTGCCAGCGCGGCTCTGCGTATGGAAACGGGCTCAGAAACATTCGCCAAACTGCAGTTTCCTCTGCACTTAGAAACATTTTTGTGTTTTTGAGCAAAGGAGAGTGATTATTTTACCATGCCCGTGAGCCGGGCTGTAAAGTGTGTGCAGAAAGGGGAGAGAGTGGATTTGTTTTTATTGAATCAGAGCCAGCGTGGAACGGTGGAAATCGCAGAGTGAGCTTTCTGCATTCCTCTACCCAGTGCGGTGCTGTTTTCTCCTCTTTTTTAACGGTGCAGCCTGCCTGCTCTCACTTCAGTCGCATAACAAGCGCTCTGCACAGACCGTCTCCGCTCTTCCTAAAAGAGAAGGTTCGGTTTTGAAAGCTCCTTCAGTTCGGGAGGGAGTCTGTGCGGTGGGGGCTATTCGGGCGGCTCTTCGTGACTTCACCCGAATCCCTCGCACATCGACAGCTCGCTTCCTGCGGTGGCCGGTTGCTATGGGAACTGCAGGGGAGTAAAATGGAACTTCCTAGTCAGAGACTTGTCGAGTCTTGGTCTGACTTGCGCGGGCATGGCCGCGGGCTCCAGGCGCTGCTCAGTCGTAGCCGGGGCTAGTCGGCCATGAGACCGGAGACGGCGCCTCCTCAAGCAGCTCGGGACAGAATGAGTCTGAAGAAGAGGCTCTCCTTCAAGAAGGTCTGGTACTTCAACACGGTGAGTGAGTCTCTCGCGCTCGGTGTGGTGTGTGTCACGTTCGTAGTGTGTGTTTTTCAGGTCAGCTGTTTTATTCATGTGCTCGTGTCGCCTTACAGCACACAGATGTAAATCACGCGCCCTGGCTGTCTCTCAGCGGGTTTGTGTACGCGCTGTGGGGCCGGCCGCTCGTGTGGAGCGCTGTCCTTTCCCTGCGCCCGTTTTTGTGTGGAAGCTCGCTGTCCCGCTCCTGCGTTACGCTGTGTGTGAGAGAAGCAGCGCTTTCCCCCCCGGTGTCGATCCCTGCGCTCGTACCTCCGCCTCTCTCTCCCCCGTCCGTCCCGGGACGCTGCTGGGGTGAGCGTGCCCAGGCGAACAGGAACAGTTCTGCTGCTCCCGCTGCCGCTCCCTCCTTTCTGTCCGGCCCTCCTGCTCAACAGCAGGTCCCGTTCACTGGGAATTTGAAAGTAAACAGGAGGGTCCCGCCGGGGTCCGTGACGTTCCCCTGGCTGGAAAACACCGCGCCGAATTCCAGACGCCGTCCGGCTCCTCCCGGACTGCTCCTGGGCGCGCCGCTAACCGCTGTCTCTCATTTTAAAATCCCGACTCGCCTCGTGCATATCTTGTGTTTTTGGTTAGGGGCTGGCTGGGGGGGGGAGCGGTGGTGCTGGGGAACGGGTCGGGAGGGGGGGCTGTGGTTTTAGAAACTATCTCCGCTTCAGCACAGACGACCATAAATAGGGTCCTTCAGCCTCCACAGTCTTGGCTTTGTGTGTTTGCTCGTGTGGAGCAGTGTGTGTCACACACACACACACACATGGCCAGAGTGCTCTCTGCTGAGCGTGTGTGTGTGACTAACACGTGTCATGTTCACACACGTTTTAACTTTGAAACAAACGGGATTTTCCAAACGTCCTCAGCAGTTGTTTTGTGGTGTTTAGTTTGGAAATAATTCCAGACGGCATTATAACCACTAAATGATGGTAAATTTTTTTTCTTTTCTGATGTGATTACTTGAGCCGTACTTCCCCTGCAGTGTTTAACATACACACTTATCAGGGTTTCAGTCAGCGTGGTGTTTATGAAAGAGTGCGAATACGCTAAGGAGCACGCCCACACGCAAACCACAGTTTATGGCGCGGCTACATGTGTGCTGTTCTGCTGTGGCGTTTTATTACATAACTTTTATCAGTTAATTTATGCTGTAAGTAATGTGCCAAGATGAAGTGCACGCGCACAGTGTTTCTCCCTTCAGCTGTGATAATAAATTCTGGTTTTCAGATTGCGGTGCGTGCATCTGAAAGTGAAGTTACTGTGTGTATGTGACAGCCAGCACACTGCAGCACTGCAGCACCCCTGTGTAGCCTGCCTGGTCCGTTATAGCGGAGTAGAGTGGAGAGACAACCAGGTGTGCAGGTGGGATCTGTGATTGGCCACGGTGACGTCCTCAACAGGTACCTGCTCCTCTGGGAAGGGTCGTTTCCTGCTAGCGGGGCAGCTTAGCCGCTGTTTAGCGAAGGCAAGAACTTGCGCATCCGAAAAGTGAATCAGGCGGGTGTGAGGTCGAGTAATATCCCGCTATCCCGCTATGTCCGCGTGCGGAATTCTGTTCTCTAAAACTGAGCCTCCTTCGCCAGGCTGTGGTAAGACACACAAGCCTTTGTCTGGTAGCCGGTTTGGAAAGCCTGATTTAAGTGACAGGACCCCTCATTCTGAGGGTTGGACTCTATAAAGCAGCTCGAAGGTGGACTCAGGTATCAGCCAGGTGAAAGGCGTTCCTGCTGAAGTGGCGTTTTGTTGGAGTTATTGTGTTCCGATGCAGACAGAGGAAGAGCAGCGAATGAGCTCAGAGTCCTCCAGAAACGTGGGGAAATCCGCGTTAACACTAACCGCTCACTACGCTGTAATAAGACGCTGCAGCCCCAATGAATGTTCTGACTCAGGATCAGCCAATCAGGGTCCGTCACACAGAATGCACAGAAGTTGTTATTAAGGGCGGAGGAAGATCACTACTCTAGGGCTGTAACGATACATCGATCCGGATCGTTATATCGTTGTATTGGTTTAAAGGGCAATGATTCGATCCAACCGATACAATGCAGAAGTTCATCCCTATCTTTATAATTCATAGCAAAATATTTATTTAAATGTCCATAATCTTACAGCAGTTTTCTCTCTAGCTTCACTGCCAACATCACTGTTTACGATTCTGACTCAAGCTCATCATCACTCATACTAGAGTGGTTTTTCCTTCTGTTAAATGTGACGTCAATAAGTTTTTGCCCTCTCAACCCCATTTTGGGAGTATGTGTACGCTGTACCAGGATTGTGTTACCTAGATCGTATATATCGATCATTCCTTTCCATGAAGGATCGCTTTGTATTGTATCATAGCAAAATTTGTAATATTGGCTTACATCAAGCCGAACCGTTTCCTTAAGAATCAAAGCTGTATCTCTTCGTGGTGAGTTTCACACCCCTACACTGCACCCACTCAGCTCTCTCCCAGGGACATTCATACCGTGCTAATAAAGTTTTTATGGCCGTGAAGTAGGCTGATGTGTGGCTGCTGAATGTGAGGTTTCATGCGAGTTCTCCCCGCGTTTGTTTAATTACTCTGAAAGGACCATCCTTCAGAACCTCCGCACCTGTGAGTAGCTCTGTCGGCACTTACGGTCTGTTAACGCTCAGAATGCAATGAGAGCCCTGTGGGGAGCCTTGGAATGTCGTATTTACTGAGGCATTCTGGGATTGAGCTGCTCTGTGAATGTCCCGCCCACTTTTTAAAGCAGCGGGATTTTTAATGGGAGTGACCCATTTCATTTATACTTAACGAGGTGGTTTCTCTTATTGATCCTCTGGCTGGTGTTAACCATTAGTCTTGTGAAAACGGATAGCTCAGTCCACTTGAAAGTCTGTGTGCCAGTTTTCCAAAGGCGTGCCTCCATGCGTGCTGATGAATGAGAAGCGATCTGAAGAGTTTTAAGCAGTCAAAGCTGAAATGAACTCTGAGCGTGGTGTGCTGTTTGGACACATTCTCTGCTCTTGGATTTTTTTTTGCATTCGCTTCACATGCAAAGCTGGCCATGCAGATAACCTGTTGCGGTTGACATTCTGAACTCTTGATTTGTGTTTCTGGTTCTGTGAATGCTGTTCTCCAGCGTCGCGTGACAGTTAAAATGTGCTCTCTGGGACCCGTCCTTCTCTGGGTCTGCGGGAGCATAACCAGAGTTGCCGTGGTGACCTTTGGAAACGCAGTTTACATTTCAGAACCTGGTCGAGTACCAGTTCCCACATCCAGGCCATTTAGTGCATGGCAGCCGGTGTGATGCGAGTTCAGCAGGGAGCTCCGCTCGGCTGTTTTAGCCAATAGAATGAGGGGAAGGGCTGTGCATTGAGGAAAGGCGTTTGGCTGCACCGTGCTGAAGGCACAGATGAACTGTAATGCGTGTAATTTGTGTCCGCGGTCACTGTTTGACCTCTCCTGCGTAATTACCGCCTTGCCGAATTGTTTTAAAATGTGCATTCCTAATGCACCTGACCTTTCCCCCCCCAGCATGGTTTTATTAGGATGAGGAGAAACAGCTGGGCAGTCACAGGAGGGGGGGGGGGGTCTGCTGCCACCTTCTAAAACGTCCTGCAGATTCCGTCCAGGAGTAAGGCAGTTCCGCCTGTTTAATTATTCACCGCTCGCTGCAGCTAATTAATTTAGTGTTTCTCACTGAGCGTGTGTGCCTGTTGGTTTTTTACTAGTTGCCCTGGTCTATGTTCAGTAATTCGGGGGCTATTAGTGTTTTTTTTGGGGGGGGGGGGGCGTTGGGGTGGTGGAGTCAGTGTTGAGCTCCTCACCGCACCACAGGAAGGGGCGGGGCTATGAGGCCCACACACAGACCCAGTGTGAGGGGTGATTGGAGGAGATGGGGAGGCGCTCATCACCGAAGCCATAATCTAATAATCAATAAAACACACAAACGCATTCATTACACTCCATACCGCTCTGTGTCCTTTTATGGTCTTCCATTTCTCAGCGAATGACTGGTGCTGTTCTGCAGATGAAATTTTATTAAAGCCATATTAAATGTATTTTTGCTTTCAGTGTTCTAAGACTTGGACAGGGAACGGGTGTGTTCCTGTTGTAACAGCTGTCGGCACGTAGGAGGCGTAAAAAGGGGGTTTTCTGTGGGGTTTGAAACGAGTGTGTGGTTTGTGTTCTGGCGGGGGTGGTGAGTGATGTGTGTGTGGTGTGTTGTGTGGATGTGTGTGTGTGTGTGTGAGTGTGTGTGTGTGTGTGTGTGCGAGTGTGTGTGTGTGTGCGTGCATGTGTGCGTCTGTGTGCATGTCAGTGTGTGTACGTGTGTGTGTGTGTGTGTATGTGAGTGTGTGTGTGTGTGTGTGTGTGTGCAGCTCCTCAGGGCTGGTGTGTGAGGCGATGGTTGTCAGTCAGGGTTCTGGGCAGAGCGATGTTCTCAGGTCATGAGGAAAGACTCCAGCTCTGGGACAGATGTATTAAATTATCCTCTCCTTGCCGCTGGTCCCTGCTCCGCAGCCTGTTCAGGGACAGTGTGCTTCTCATTTGGAGAGGAATTCACCCGCTGCAGCCCAGCTTCACGTGCAGCCCAGCTGCGTGCAGTCTGAGCGCTAACGCGGCTCAGCGTTCAGCCCATTCTGAGGGGGGGGTAGCAACCGTCTCGCTGAAAGGAAGGCGTTGAAATTCAGCAGAATGTGGCCTCTGCACGTAACGGTCGCATGCAGCCCCTCCTTCAAACTCACCCCACCCTCGGGCGGGCGAACCGCCGTTTCTCAGGATGCTCGTTGGCTTTTATTTTGGATATGAGCAGGAATGAAGGCTCTTATTTTGGCAGGGCCCTCCCTGCCCACACGCCGCTCCTCTCTCTCATTAAGAGCTGAGCGGTGGAGCCCGTTGCGTGTAGGCGCGGGAGTGGAGGCCGGTTCTGCTGACCGCGGTCTGGCTCCCTGCCACTCATCTGGTCCTGGTTACAGTGAGCGGTGTCTGACACCTCCGCCCCCCCGTCTCCCCATGACTCTGTTTCTCCACTATGCCACCCCCCCACCTACGGCACTGTGGGTAATGGCTGAGCGGCAGTGCTGCGTAGGGTTGGGGAATGTGTGATTAGAATGTTTTTATCGGAACATTCTAATGCTGATGTCACAGTCACCGCTGGCGACTGCACTGAGTTCCAGAACACTGACAGACCAACAGAACACAACATTCCAAAAGGCTTGCTCTTCAGAGAGTTGAAGCAGGGCGGCAGTCTGCATCCGGCTGCACAAATGCATGACCTGCTCTGGATAAGACCTGTCTGCTAAATGCCTGAAATGCAAGTGTAATGGTTTGATTCCCGTCACATGACTTGGTGATGTGTGAGCTGATAGGCTAGGACTCCACACAGTCAACAACTGTTAAAAAAAGGAGAATAAAAAGAAAATTGTGCACAAGACTCGAGCAGCAAGCTGCCGTGCTGCCTGGAAGAAGTTGCTGGAGAAGCGGGGGTTGAGCCCAAAAACAGAGTAACGTGCCGTGTGCAAAACAAAGCCCTGGTCTGCCCATAGCCAGGAGCAGCCTTGATCTGGGGGTTCTGAAGTGCTGTGTGTGACTGAGTGCTTGATTGGTGTGAAATGCTAGCAGATCACAGGGGTGGGGAGGGCGGTGTGTGACAGACACTTTGAGGGGGCTGTGATAACCTTTGGTTGTGAGGTCAGGGGAATTGTGCAATGCCCACGTCCTCTGCCTATTCAGGCTTTGAAGAGGCAGCATGAAGATGTGCAGGGTTTTGATTGGTTCCCCCTGACGTGCTGTGTCTTTGAACAGTGCACTGCCGTAGAGAAACGTCCCGGCGTGGAGGCTCTCTCTCTCCTCACCACATCACACCTCCCTCACCCCAAACCTTCCGTTCTCACTGCCGGCAGCGCTGTGATCTCCACTTCCTGTAAACTCGTCTGTGTGTAGGGCCGAGCCCACAGGAGGTCCATCAGTCAGGGTTACTGTACACATCCTGCGCATCACGGAAACTGTGGGAAGCTTTTTATTACTTAATTAGTACATTTTTTATTGAATTGAGTGGCTTGTGGTTATCAGTCTCTGTGCGGATGACGTCAGGTATCTGCCCTGTACGGGTCCTGGTGTGTTTGTCATTAGTGCGTTTCTCAGCGAGAGCAGCAGACAATGGCGGACACCAGCACAGCGAGCGCTAACCGGCACAGTCCTGGAACTGATTCCCCCCCCCCCCCCACTGGAAGACACGGAATGCGGTCAGCCAGCTGGACGGGGGCAGCACCAGGGTGGGGAGCGAGCATGTGCTTGGCCATGATTGGCTGCTCCGCACTTTTCAGCCCTGTTCTCCTGTATTTGCATTTCAAAATAAGAGCCATGTGCCTTCATTCCAGCAGCAATACGTATAGAAATGTTTTTATAAAAAGTTGTGCATATACTAGTCATATTGCAGTCTCACAACCCGATCACTTTCCTACGGGTAATTGCCACACGAACACACACACACACACACACACTATTGTTACACTTTAAAATGACCAATGAGACGTGAAGGCAAAATTAAGCGATCACCCACAAAACAAGGCCTTAACCTTTTAAAGTGTGAGATCACAAATATGTGATTAGAACGTTCTTAGCTGAACATTCTATTGCTGATGTCACAATCACTGCTGGTGACTGAAAGCAGTGGAGTTCTAGAACTCTGACTTGGAGCACTGAAAAAGCGTTCCAAACTGCTTACTCTGCAAAGGGTTACATCCCCCCCAATGAGCTCTGCGTGGGTTGCCAGGTTAATCCAGGACGCCCCTCTAGGTACAGTACCCTACCGCAGCGCGGAAACACAGACGTGCCCCGATGGCTCAGGGAGCACATGCCTCCCGCTGAAACCTCCGCTAGTAAAAACAGTGCTTAGGTACTGCATTCCACTTACAAACGCGTTCCCGTGTCCCTGTGCGGACAGTCAGAGAGGACAGGGCTGTCTCAGCTGAGGCCCGCTTAATGATCACTCCCATGGAGCAGACGCTGTAGGCACAGCACCGGTTTTGGAGAGTCCGGACCCCACCCTTGCTGCTGCTGCCAGTCCAGACACGCCCAGCTCAGGGGGGCGGAGCCTGTGGGCAGTCACGCATGCGCCTGCGTCCGACATCAGCGGAGCCAGCCCATTTATCATCAAGCGCTGTTTATAGTACCAGCTTTATGAGCTATTTCTGCTCACATTAGCAAAAGACGTTAGCGATGGAAAAATCCGTCGCTAGTGTAACTATGCGTGCAGTTCCTGTGTCTGTGGATGGGTTTCAGTGTAGGCCTGTGTTCACTTGACTTCACAGCCTGTGTTTTCAACATCACATGTGACTCATAAAGTGACTGCAGTGTGTTTATGGGCTGTCTGACTGCTGGAGATAAGCCTGGCTGTGTTTGAGTCACAGCCTGCCCTGATGTGCTGCTCTCTCGTCTGATTGGTTACCTGGGTGAATGTCATACAAGGAAGTGGTCTGCTCATCCAATCCCCGGCCGCTACCCTCGCACTCCCCCACCCCCCACCACCCCCGGTCTTGCCACATTGCTGCCTTTTGTGTGGGCGGGGTTTGATGACAGGGCTGTGAAAGGGGCGTGGCCAGGAGCAAAGGTGGGAACGGCTCGGTGTGTGAGGGAATGGGCCCAGACGCATGTCATTAGTCAGTGTGAATGAGTCGGCGCGCGCACACACACTCACACTCACACACACAGGACATGCCCTCGGACGTTACGGCCTCTCTGCTTCGCTGAGTGGGGAAATGAAGGACAGCCGCTCATTCATGTCTCTCTGTGCTTTCTTACAGTCTGCAGCGGTCTCCGATGGCGGTAAGTACACCTCCGCTAACCCCAGCATGCACTTCTGCTCAAATTAGCTCCAGTGTCTGTATTTCTCTTTCTTTCTCTCTCACTCTCTCTTCTTCACTCGCCCTGGGAATTCAGTCTCTAGCTTTGTGTGTGTGTGTGTGTTTGTGTGTGTGTGTGTGTGTATGTGTTTCTGTGTGTGTGCATGTGTTTGTGTGTGTGTGTGTTTCTGTGTGTGTGTGTGTGTTTGTGTGTGTGTGTGTGTGTGTGTATGTGTTTCTGCGTGTGTGCATGTGTTCCTGTGTGTGTGTGTGTGTGTGTTTCTGTGTGTGTGTATGTATGAGATTTAACAAAGGGAGCCAGCAGCACCCAGCAGTGAACAGCTGTTGCGCTCCTTCAGTCTCTGTTTGATTAGATTAGCCTGCGCTCCACTCCGCCAAGCATTGCATCGTCTGCCGTTTGGGGAAGGGCTTCACAGGGTTTGCATCGCTGCGCAGAGAACCCCCTCAGTATAGCACACCTGTGTATGCATCAGATTACCCCCGAGCACTCTCTCCTGTGTGATATCACCCCCCCCCCGGCACTGGGACCCTTTTAATCCCAACATCGAACACTCCGCTGCTTTTGTTCAGGAGATATTAGCGTCTCTGTCCTCCCCGGCTTCACTGGCTCCTGCAGACAGAGCCAGAGCACGACGGCTTCAGATAACAGCAGCTCACTCTGTTAGCCAGCCGCTAACCAGATAAACTACGAACGAGATGGGAGGAGGGGGAGTGTAGCAAATCAAGCTGAATTTAACATGACAACCTTTTTACTACTTAAAAAAAAAGTAGAGCTGCAGATGCAGCCAGTATATTTGTTTTTAATGTGCGACTTGCTTCCTTCGTAATGTTGAAGTGGTTTGGTCGGTTCACATTTAGCTGTAAATTTCCTCTGCTTTTTTATTGCCGATGCTCATTCTGTCCTGGTGTGGCGTGCTGTGCGCACGTATCTGATTAGCCTGGTGCAGTGGTTGTGTGCAGGAGGCAGACGTCGAGGCAGAGCATCCCCAGGTCTGCTCAAACAGTACTGAGTGAGATTACATCCCCAGGTCTGCTCAGACAGTACTGAGTGAGATTACATCCCCCGGTCTGCTCAAACAGTACTGAGTGAGATTACATCCCCAGGTCTGCTCAGACAGTACTGAGTGAGATTACATCCCCAGGTCTGCTCAGACAGTACAGAGTGAGATTACATCCCCAGGTCTGCTCAGACAGTACTGAGTGAGATTACATCCCCAGGTCTGCTCAGACAGTACTGAGTAAGATTACATCCCCAGGTCTGCTCAGACAGTACAGAGTGAGATTAAATCCCCTTCTTCTGCATTCCTCTCCCAGGCTGCCAGCCTTCCTAAGTGCTCACATTAATATGCATGCCGTGGCCCTGCAGGTTTCCCACTGGCTCCCGGAGAGTTTCTCTGAAAAAGGACAAGTGATTCACTGTACTCTGTCTCTTTGTATACTTCCTGGAACCATGTAATGGCTACTAGAAATCAAGACTCGGGGAACGCGTTTGATTGGGACAAAAGCACACAACAAGAGGTCCTTACCTCAAGGCCGTCTAATGAATAGTTAGTACAGCGTGTCTGGTCAACAGCGTCCCTGATTGGTTCAGAGTAGAACCCTGCATAGCTGTATTCTGCTGTACTTACGCGCACATGAGATGTTTGCGTTGGTGGACCATCCAGCAGGAAACCCCGGTGGGGGGGGCGGGGTCGTTTCCGAAGATGAAGTTCATGGAAGCTCTGAGAAGCGATGGAGCGTGCTCTCGCGTTGCCGTGACTCCGCCCCAGGTTAATTTCAGAGACGGCGAATCGGTGCGGAGCGGAACATCCAGCCGCTCGCTGAATTTGAGCGCGCACCGGAGCACATGAGATGCACGTTAGAATGTGTGAGTGCGTTAGGAGGTCTGTGACATGCCTGCAGATTTAGGGGTCTCGATGTAAATTTCTCTCGCTCTCGGTTCCCTGTCGTTGATGTTGGCCAGTCCCTTCCGAATAATCCCAGTTTTTCTGTGCTTCGCTGCGAATTGTCCTTTAATGCTTTGATCTCCCCAAACAGCTAGAGGGCGCTATGCCTCTCTCTTCCCCATGTTCCCCGGCTTGCTTTACCAGTTCTGCTTCTTTGTCTTCCCCTGGACCAGATGAGCCGTTTCCTGCGCTCACAGAGACGTCGCTAACGGCTGCACCCCCCCACCCCCCCCACCCACCTTAGGAAGGGAACACACTCCGGTTGAATATCAGAGCGCACTAACCAGATGCGCTTTGGCTAACGTTTGCTAACGTAGTCAAGCTTTTGCCCACAACTTTCACTAGCGTTGGCTAACGGGCTAAACAGGTAGCGCGTAGCAAGCAGAGTGGCTGTAGTGGAAGACGGTACACGTGTAAACCGATAAGTCTGTTTCACTGCGTTCTGGCAGCGGTCGCGTTTGTTCCTCGTATTTAGCGGTAGAGCGGGCTGTTATCTGTCCGCGCTGCACCACGCTCGCTGCACGGTCCCTCCAAACGAACGCACGAGCGATGGGAAAACGCTCAGCGGTGAGGGGAGGGGAGGGAGTCAGCGGCAGCACGCGCCGTGGATACGGCCTGCACAAGGCCGAGCGTCTGTTTGTTTGGATAAAACAGATTGACAATAAAACACCAGCAGCAGAGGGGTCGTGACCTTTCCCCTCTGGGGTGGTGTCCAGGCGACCGGCGAAATTGAGCCGCTTGTGGTTGGAAACTGGAGGAGGAACACGAGGACACGGTCGACCATATTTGACCAGCGGTCTGGGCCGGATTGACCTGGCCGCTGGACCAGACCGCACCAGGCGTTCCTGTGAGCTTTTTATGTGTTTATTTTATTTTTAGTCTTCACTTCATGTGAAGTTAAAGAAGCTGATGTCATGTCATCCCTGGTGAAGGTCTGGGGAAAGCTCTGGGTGCTGTGCACAGTGTGCACAGTGTAGCAGGGCGGTGTGGAGATGTTCTGATACTCACACCAGACCTCACGTCCTCTGTGGCTGCGATTGAAGGCCTCACCTTTCAGTGTCTAACCTTTATCAGCTACGCGTCAGGATGGAAGAACCTGCTGCTCATTCTCTGTTTCAAAAGGCACTTTGCAAATTTTACGTGAAATACCGAGTTGGTACCTTTTATTTTATTGTTTTGTTTTTAATTGGGTGAAGCAGTCGCCAGAGCGAGCATCATTAATAATGCAGGTTTGTGTCACGAGACGCATCTGCATTTCTGCCGCTCCGTCCCCTCCCCTGACGCTCAATAATTCATCCGCCGCTCTCCGGGACTTTGTGTGGGTCGGCGTATCCGTTTTCCCTCTCTCTCTCTCTCTCTCTCTCTCTCGGGTACGGGCGGTCACACACACACTGCGTCCTCCTCCTCCCGCCATGTCGACCCGCTCGCCCTCGCCACCCGCTCGCGGCGGCCCCCGCCCTCGCCCCCGGGGGGCGCTCTGACGGTCTGGGGGATGGAGCGGGGGGCCTGGCTTCCCCCCGGCCTGAGGTATTTGGCGAGATGGCCGCACACGGGGTCCTACCAGCTGTACCCGGGTAAGCTGAGCGCGCTCAGCGCGGCGGCGCCTGTCTCAGATTCTCCCGCGTCGGTGGGTCCGCTCGCCGTCTTGCTGGCGCCTGTCGTTGCGTTGGTCTTCACGCGTAGCCGCTTGTTGCTGTTTGTGTGCTTGTGTCTGTTTTGACCAGCGCTGCTTGTCTGTTTGGCCAGCGCTGCTTGTTGTCATTTTCTGGAACAGCCTCTTGTGCGTTGTCTTAACGGGCAGGCAGGGGACAGAATGTGTGTGTTTTAGCGCTATTCTGTAGGACCAGAACCATTCAGGCTGGCAGGGCGTGTGGCGGCTGACTACGGTGGATGTGCCTGTGTGTGTGTGTGTGTGTGAATGTGCTCTGTGTGTGTGTGTGTGTGTGTGAATGTGCTCTGTGTGTGTGTGTGTCTCTCCTTTCTGTGCTTTTCCTGTTTCCCTGTTTAAGGGCCTGAACCTTCTGAACTCTGATCACCCTCATATCTCACATGCAGTGTGTTCTTCACACCCAGACACCTGTGTGTGGATTCTAGTTGGATTTTAACAGTGGAATGTGTTTATGAGCACGTAGTGTTTGGTCAGTAACAGGGTTTAATAATGAAGTGTTGATGAGTGTGTAGTGTTACTACGAGGGTGGTGGTATAGTATAATGGGTAAGGAGCTGGTCTTGTATTGGAGCAAGTTTGATTCTCAGGGAGGACGCTGCCATTGTACCCTTGAGCAAGGTACTTAACCTGCATTGCTTCAGCTGTATAAATGGATGCAATGTAAATGCTGTATAAAAAGTTGTGTAAGTTGCTCTGGATAAGAGCGTCTGCTAAATGCCTGTAATGGAAATGTAAATGTGTTTGGTAAGTAATAGTGTTTGATAGCATTGCGTAGCGCCCTCAGGGTGTGTATGGGTAAAGCGTGTAACGGTAAAGGCTGTAACAGTAAAGGGTGTGTAATGGTAAAGGCTGTAATGGTAAAGGCTGTAACAGTAAAGGGTGTGTAATGGTAAAGTCTGTAATGGTAAAGGCTGTAAAGGGTGTGTATGGGTAAAGTCTGTAACGGTAAAGGGTCTGTAGCGGTAACGCCGGCCCTGCTTCCCGCCGCAGAGCTGAACAGCGGTGACCTGAAGGGCTGCGGCAGCGAGAACAGCCTGAGCAGCAACGCCAGCCTGCCCAGCGTGCAGAGCCACCGTCGCCATGGCGAGCGCCGCGTCGCCAGCTGGGCCGCCTGCTTCGAGCGCCTCCTGCAGGACCCCGTGGGCGTGCGCTACTTCTCGGTACGTCCCATTGCCCCGCCCCGTCTGTCCCTAGAGCCCCCCCCCCAACCTGCCCCCAATCAAATGTTTTACCTCCTCTCCCCTTTCCGTTTTTCCTCAGGAGTTTCTGAAGAAGGAGTTCAGCGAGGAGAACATTCTGTTCTGGCAGGCCTGCGAGTTCTTCAGCAGCGTCCCCGAGACCGACAAGAAGCAGGTACTAGCGTTAGCCTAGCGCTGCGTTAGCCTAGCGCTGCGTTAGCCTAGCGCAGTCAGGCGATGCTCACGGACGGCGCTTTTATATGCAGTGACGCAGCGGCGGGTGGCTTTGCCGTGACGTTGTGTGTTATGATCCCTGCTGTCCGTTTGCTTAAACACGAGAGGAGTGTTTTTCTGCTGTTTTATAAACTCTGCTGAGTGCACTGGCTCTGTGATTACCCTGCAATTAATCCCCCCCCCTCGCCCCCCCCACAGCTGTCCCAGAGGGCGCGGGAGATCTACAACAGCTTCCTGTCCAGCAAGGCCACCACGCCGGTCAACATCGACAGCCAGGCCCAGCTGGCCGACGACATCCTTAACGCCCCGCGCCCCGACATGTTCAAGGAGCAGCAGCTGCAGGTTCGGGAGGGGTGCCGGGGGGTGGGGAGGGGACATACTCTGAGCTCTCAGCCCTGTCTACAGACACACACTGCCCCCTAGTGGCTGCCCGTCTGCAGCGCGGCGGCCCGTTAGGGGACAGGCGGGCTGGGCTGGGCATTGGGGGGCAGGGGTTCCAGATGAGGATCAGCTGTGGATGGAATGTAAATGGGTGGGTTGGTCGGTCCACGGCGGGGCGATAGGTGCGCTCGCTGGGGCAGATTAGATCAGCGCACGCTCCAGCGCCCTGATCTCAGCGGCTCAGCCTGCGCTACGCGGCGCTCAGAGGCTCTGTTCCGCTGCGCGGTCCCGCTGGTGTTCCGCCAGACGTGCGTTTCTTCTTCTCGCCGAGCGTGTCCGTATCCCGCGGATATCCCAGGCCGGGACCATGCGGATATCAGCGTTCCGGAAAGGACTCTCCCGTTGGAATCTACCGTTGTTCTGGTCATGTGATCACAGATATTACAC